>NW_028327172.1:22289725-22598379 GCF_987537825.1 Furipterus horrens
ATTAAGGTGTGCAATTCAATGGTTTTTAGTATATTCACAGAGTTGTGTAACCATGACCACAGTCCATTTTAGAACATTTTACTGCTTAGAAAGGAAGCTGTACCCACTAGCAGTCAATCTATATTTCCCCAAAACACTCCATTCGCCCCCAGCCTTAGGCAACCACTATTCTATTTTCTGTCTGTATAAATTTGCCTATTCTGGATGCTTCATGTAAGTGGAATCATACAATATGTGGTCTCTTGTGACTGGCTTCTTTCATTTAGTATCATGTTTCAAAGTTCAGCCATGTTATACCATGTATTGGTACTTCATCCCTTTTTATGGGCAAATCATGATCCATTGTATGAATATACTACATTTTGTTTATCCATTCATCAATTGGTGGAAATTTGGGTTTTACTTTTGGGGGTATGCTGAATAATGCTATTAATCTTTATGCACAAATTTTTGTGTGGACATATGTTTTAATTTCTCTGAAAGTGGAATTTCTGGGTCATATGGTAACTCTCTGTTTAACATTTGGAGGAATTGCAAAACTGTTTTCCAAAACACTGCGCCATTTTGCATTCCCATAAGTAATGTACGAGGGTTCCAACTTCTCTATATACTTCCTAAAATTATTACAGCCCTTTTAATTATAGCTTGTTAGAGTTTATATGTACCATTGTTATGGTGCCAGAATTAGACATAGAAAAATTACTAGGCAAGAAAAAGAATTACTTAGTAGAAAAAGTATTTTGTCATTTAGACTAGAAAAAGTATTTAATAGAGATATTGCACTTAAATGTATATAGTACTTTTAGTTTTTTAAGAGTTTCACATCATTCAATGTGAAGGATTAAAACCCCACATCTAGACTCATTTAGTTACACCTCCATCCTAACAAATCCCATTGGAACACAGAAGTTTTCTGTAGTGGTAGCCAGATAATATGATGATTGGTAAATAAAAACTTTGTAAAAGAACTCATACAAGATCTCACCCAGGCTAAGTAAGTACTGTGCCAACATTTCTCAAAAATATAAAAATTTTAAATTAACTCTATAAGGTGCTTAGATCAAAGACAGCATGATTTTCATTGGCTGTACAGTATTTATTCATACAAAGGGATCATAATCCATTTAAACATTTTGTAATTTTTTGGTTATGTAGGCCACTTCTAAACTTTACTATGATAAATAATGTTGCAATAGACAATATAGCAATTTCCCCCATGCCAAATAAAAAGTCGATAGACTGAATTTCCTATTGCTGGCTTTGGCTTCATTGAGATCCAGTCTGAGATCATCTCAAGATTGTGTAAATTTGATGCAAAGCAGACGAAGCTTCACTTAGTGAGGAGCTCATCTGAAAGACCCCTACGAGCCCACTAAATAGGGGCATTCCAAGAACTCAATTTATCTGTCTTAAAAGGTTAAGCTCTCGTGTTGACCCTGCCAAAATTCAGACCTGTGCTCCCAAGAAGGCCTCATGGTTTGAGGCTGCTGTTGGCTCTGAGCAGCCATTTCCTTGAGCTATAGGAGTGTGATTTCTTTATCCCTACCACTGAAAGGCAAGGACTCAATCATCTAACAGAAATTTCTCTTCCCCTTTAAGACTATTCAGTACAGATATCTTACTTCTAAAGAAGTAGATTTCACTACAGTGGAAAGACTTCTAAAAACATCGCATATAATATAGCATAAATAGCATGTTACACTTCAACACTTCAACATATAAATCATATACAAGAAGTAGATACTGAAGTGGAATAAGTACAGGATTCAAAGTCAGGAAAGCTTTAGTCTAGTCCCCTTCTTGTCTTTTACTGGCTGTGTGACCTTGGATGACTGACTAAACTCCTCTGGACACCAGCTTCTTTTTAACACAGTCAGAGAGTTATGATTGCTATTGCCCCTTTCATTTCCAAAGTTCTATGCTCTCCAAAACAAAAATATTATTGGATTAACAAGTGTGTAGAATTTTCTGAAGAGCATGAATGATGCTGCTCTTGGTGTATGTGAGACAATTCTAATTTGTATCCTTGTTGTGGATGTTACATGATATTGATTGTTTGGATTTTTATAGTTTATAAAGTATTTATGTACATTTTATGATTTGATAATTTCACATTTCTTATTATCCGCATTTTACATGTTAGAAATGAAGCCTGAGGAAACAAAACTGTTCAGAGGCAGAAAGGTTTCAAACCCAGGTGTTCTATATCCGAAGTCCCATGTTCTTTCCCCCACGTCACTATTTTCCCCATATCACGATTTCCCCTTACAGTTCAGAGAAAGTATTATAGGTGCACTTTAAACACAAATTCTCATGTGCACAGGGAGAGGGGAAACACTAGATGTACATAGACTGTTGCATTGGATTAAGATACCTAGCCTAGTCAGTTTGTCTGGTCACCACCTTCTCTTCCTCTGTCCCATCCTGGACAAGTTTTTAAAAGCCTTCTTTTTCACCTCGACACCTGACCTGAGCTGGGCCAATCTCCCAGAAGTTTGAAACTTACATAGAAATACAGAGGCTGGGGGATGATGGAAGCAGATCTGGTGGATGGCAGGCAGCACGCCAAGTTCCTGCAGCTGCCTTGATTCCTGCTTGGATGTTCAACTCTTCCTCTGACTTCTTACACTACAATTTTTTCTAGCTTAAACTGCTTTCTAAGGCTTGGTGCTTACAGACTCTTCACCAAAACATTCACTGGCAATCCTTTTCCCCTTTAGATCCAACGGACACTGTGGTCAGTCCCCCTTCTTGAAAATCTTCCCCCGTTGGCTTATATGATGCCTCTTTGCCATTCTCTTTCCAATTCTTGGACCACTTCTTGATGTCCTCAGGAGTCCTCTCCATCTTCCCTGTCCCCCAGGCTCTATCCTTAGACTCTGCTGCTCTGTTTATTCTAACTTTTCACCTGGATGATCTGTCTACTCACACAGATTCAGCTGTCTGCCTGGGTCCACACTCCAGCTCTATGAAATACTTTTCTCTTAAGTATGTCATCCTCTCTCTCCAGTCTCCCAGCCTTGGCTCAGGCCCTTGAGGGGCTGCCACCCAGCCCTCAGTCCACTTCCCTGGACAGCTCTCCTTCACCCTTTGGGTTCGGTGTGGACGTCACGTCTCACAGCAGGACTGTCCCTAAGTTTTTGCTCTAATATGGACCAGATTCACTTAGAAAATTTATGCACCCCCTTGAACAATTCATATTTACTGTCAACAAGTGTTATCATAAGTTGTTTAGAAAGTTGCAAACAAAATAATTTGGGGCTTATGGTAAACACTGACATTTAAAAATAAAACTGGGCTTAAATACTTTAAATACTTCAGTGTTTGATGCCTTTTATCACACTTTTAAGGTGACATGAACCCACTCTTTTTAACAGTCAAAAATCTTATATCCTTTTTCTTTCCCCTTGAGTTTATATTTCATTCTACTTCACCCACAGAATTTTACCCTCATGTAAATGATTTTAATTTGGAAGTCTTTTATTGATCACTTTCTCATATTTCTCTGTTATAGAAACATGTAACTAAATTGAAACTTTAAAAAGTGCCTGTGATCAAATACCTCTAACAGTTAAAATTTTTTCTTCTGGATTGAGCTTTCATTACAATTACACAGTATGTGACAATTAAGGCAAAAGACTGCGAAATGTATTACAAATTTTGATAAATAATTATTAACCAAAAAATGTAAATGATTAATGAGACAGATGGGCCCTTTAAAAAATTGATCTATATATCCATGGATGGATATTACTTACCGTTAGAATGGGATAGCATTTCTTCATCAATTATATTCCAATTTTTCTTTTATATGTAAGCACTGAGAAACATCACTCATAAATAGAACAAGTTTTATTATGACAATGCCATTTGATTCTTTAAACTTCTTCCAAATTGTATATTTAGGATAACATAAATATCTAGTATAAAATTATTTTTAATTTTCTATTCACTTGTAGCTATATTATAACCTTCTTTAATTTTGTAAAAGAATTTGTGCTTTTTCAGCTATCAGAATAATTTGCCTTCTCAATTGCTGGGATGTAAACCCAAAGTTTTTACCAAAACTTATCAAATGACTATTTATTAGATCTATTACTCCTTCACTCAGATGTATCTTATTTAACCCATTATGTTAAAAAAGATTGGATTGGAGAATGTTTAAAAACTTTTACATTTCAGTACTTTGTTGATGCTTTTAAATTTGATTTTATAGGATGAACGTGGAGAGCATTATGCTAAGTGAAATAAGCCAGTCAGAGAAGGACAAATACCATATGATTTCACTCACATGTGGAATCTAATGAACAAACTGAACTAACAAACAAAATAAAAACCGACTCATAGATACAGGGAACAGATGGAGGCTGGGTGAAAAAGGTGACGGGGTTAAGCAAATTTAAAAAACCTGGTAGACACAGAAAACAGCATGGCGATTACCAGAGGGAAAGGGGGTGGGGAGGTGGGAGAGGGTAAAGGGGGGTAAATGGTGATGGAAGGAGACTTAACTTGGGGTGGTGAACACACAATACAATATACAAATGATGTATTATAGAATTGTACACCTGAAGCCAATATAATGTCACCTCAATAATTTCAATAAAAATTTTTAAAAAGAGCTAAAAGGTTAAAATAAAGTAAAATTGATTTTATACTATCACATGCTTTAAATATATTTTTATCAGATTCTTGGAGTTTCTGATTATACTCATTCAATTTATGGAAAACATCTAATATACAACTTAACTGGCATAAACAGTCCTCACACTTAAGGTAGATGCACTTGGTGTTTCTGTGTGGAAAGAAATCAACCGCTTTATGGTCTATTTGGCTTCTGGTTATGTGAGTGTGTTTTATTTAATGGCATCATAACTGACCTGGCTGTTCAGTTAATGTTCACATTTCTCTGACTTTACAGCATCTTGTGTCCTGCTGGCATTTCTGAAGGACAATTATTGTCTGGAAATTGAACATCAGAATGAGTTCATTTAATCTACAGACTATTTTTAAACGTATTTTCTTTGTAAATTTTTATTATATGGTTTATCTGATTCAGTTAAGATTGGTTAAAGAATTTGATGCAACAATAGAATTGTATTGGTCATGTTGATGTGATTAAATTATATTGATTACATGGCGACCAACCTCAAATAATGAGAAGAGTTACAATGATTAGGTGCTCAACTAATGCTTGCTGAGTAAATGATTACTAACAAAGGGGGAAAAATCCCAAGCAGATGCTGAAATTTTTCCAGTAAACTCTGTTAACTTCTGAAAAAATTTTCTGTTCCTGATTCTTCCCAAAAGAAAATTAATATTAGCAACTTAAATTTATTCAGTCTTTACCAAGTGTCAGGAACCATTCTAAGTGTTTTGTGTGTCTTAATTTAATTATCATAATGCTGTGAGTTGCTATAAAGATTAAAAGTGCATAATGTTCTTACACAAACATAGATATCTGTGTCTAATATTAAGTTGCTAAGACAACTCAACAGAAAAAGAAAGAAAGAGAGGGAGAGAGAGAGGGAAGGGAGAAAGGGAGGGAGGGAAGGAAAGAAGGAAGAAAGGTTAGTTTTATAAGTAAGAACTGAGTTATTATTCAAGAAAATTGATGAAATTATAACTTGCACATAATATTTGTGTACATTTACCATCTATTATGGGGTCTGTAGTGATATCATTGATTAATGGAAACCAGAAGACACAAGCATTCTGAAGAAGTATTAAGTTAGTAATTATTTTAAGAAGGTAACAAAGGCAGCTTCAGAAGTTTGGGTGTCACTCTTTAAAGCATGAATTTCACTTTTATAAATTAATTGAGCTCATTTTGATTTGAGTAATATTAGCCTGGGTTCCCCAGAAGGTAGTGCCCATGATAAATGTTTACATTCAAATATTTTATTTGTGTATGCAATTTGGATAGCAGGAAGAAGAGACAAGAGAAACAAAGCAGGGAAGGAGGGAGAGTCAACGTAAAATGTTATCAAAGTTGACCACTACTACTTGTCACTTATTTTTTGACCCATCACACTACCTGAAGAGCCACATTAACATTAAACACATCTCAAGACAGTCCTGAAGGTGAAGAAAGGGATAACATTTAACAATCAGTCTCATTGGTTCAAGGTTCCTTCCAGGGGCCATTATCTTACTTCCAAGTTGTACATGAATGCCAAATATTTTGCCCAGGTGTCCACAAAGACACCCTGGTGCAGAAGGTTAGAAATCCAAACAGAGGGTGCAGAGCCAAAATGAAAACTGTTGGGATGCTCTGGTGTGAGTCTGCTTCTACTTTGTTTGTGTATTTTGGTCATTGCATTCCACATACAAGTGAAATCATTATAGTTTTATGTAAGTGCATGTTATATCTCCTCTTCTTTCCCAAGTGCTGTAAAGCCAGAGGTAGTATCTTATTCATCTTTCTATCATCCATAGTTCCTAGCACAGTGCCTGGCACTGAGTATGAACTCAGTAAATATTTGTTAAATAAGTGAATATGTGAAAGAAAGAATAAACCAACAAATGAATGAATGAATAAAACCTCTGTTTAGCACAGGTGCTGAGCATAGTACCAACATGGGTGGTGTAGTGAAACACATTTTTAAGTCCTTTTTTCTTTGCATTTGTGGTCACTGGTAAAATTAACAAATTCCTTTTAGGGTAAGGCCTGTGCATGTGGAACAGTTAAAACCCCCTCCCCCTCCCTTTTTTGACTTCTTGTGGTTTGTTGCAATGCTTTTGACATCCTGCTACCAATAGAAGAGGGAAATTCTGAAGGAGAAGAAAAGGGAATTCCTGATTCCAAAGGCACGATCCATGGCTTGGCTAACACCAGGACGTCTGGTCCCAGCCAGGAGGCAGGAGTCCAGCCAGCAGCCCAGATTCTGATGTGTGACGTCCATTGTTTGCAGATTCTACTCCCAAGATTCTTACTCATGAACTTTATCTGATCATAACTCAGGCTGAGCTAGGATATCACGGTTCAGAATTTGCGTGTGTGAGTTCTCCATAATGCTGAGCACGTCGCCTCACACATAGTATTAATACATGCTCATGACTCAGAAAATTATAATAATATTCACTGAATATTAACAGATGAGTGAACAATCTAATCATCACAGAAAACAGGAAGGGCTGCCCTTTTGTCCAGAATTGTGAAACTGCGGGCCTTCCAGGGACGTGGGAGGGCAGTAATGCTCTGCCTCCAGCTTTCTAACTTTAGCCACCACTTCAGAGGTAGCATTTAGCTCCAATGACATGGGTCTACTGAGGACTCTACTTTCTGTAACCTCTGCGCTAGTGCCAAAAACTCATAGCTGACTTAATACAAATAAACAATTAGCCAGTATTTATTAGGCTCTACCTGTATGTATGTGTAACACTCTTATACAGCTTAAAATTTACAAATCACACACAGCACACTGTCTTTGCTTTTCAAGAACTTTACCTTTTGTTAAGATGCCACATTAAAATATTCACAAAAGAAAAACAATGTAAAACTCTATGCATGACATGGTATTAAATTGCATGGTTCAGAAAATAAGGAGATGCTGAGTTCAGAGAAGTAACTGATTGAGCTAAAGAAACCATTGCCATACAGGTGGTTTGTCAGTAAATACTGTGCAGGTTATTTCTGAGAACATGTTCAGATGTTGCAGCCCCAATTCCTTATCCTGGTTCCAGCTGTGCTTATAAGCCAATATTCGTTCTTTAAGTGTCTTGCCATCTGGCTGGTCCTATGGGTGGGGAAGTGAGCTCCAGGCGCAAAGCCTCCATCAAAGTTTATAGCACCTAGAAGCAGACTGGACCAGGCAGGGTATTTTTGTAGGGTTACCAGTTGCATGCAGTGAGAGAGAGAGGAGAGAGAGAGAGAGAGAGAGAGAGAGAGAGGAGAGAGAGAGAGAGAGAGAGAGAGAGAGAGAGAGAGAGAGAGAGAGAGAGAGAGAGAGAGAGAGAGAGAGAGAGAAGAGAGAGAGAAGGCCAACATGAAAGCCAGACAAAAGGTGGAAACTAACAGTCATCAAGGATGAAGAAAGGCAATAATTTGGAAGCTGATTTGGTAGGTCATAAATCAAGAAGCTCTGACAGGTCAGAAAGAGATTCAAACTGACCCGTGTGGTCTTGGTCTGTGATCACTGAAGAGGCATTGGAAGACCCAGGTGGTCAAGGGTGGAAAAAGGAGGGCAGGGGTTAGAATGCACAGAAGCTACACAGAAGTTAGATCAGAAGTAGAGAAGCTTTATTTGAACAGCCATCAGTTAAAGATTAGTCAGTCTAAGAAATCCAGAAATAGAATTTTGATTCAATCTCTGTCTTGGGGACCCCCAATCTGAAAGCAAAGTTTTCATTTCTATCACTGTCATACCAAACTGTGGAGGAGAGACTTGGGTATTAAGAATAAAACTTATTTAGATTGGTCCATCCCATGTGACTGCTCACTTACCATATATCAGTCTCACTGGTATTTTTGTATTTCTTGAACATGTAAAGCATATTTGGTCCTCAGGACCTTGCACATGCTACTCCCTCTCCAGAGAATTCCTTTTCTTTGAGTCTTCAAATGTCAGCTTCTCAACCACCCATCTAACATTAGTGCCCCTCCATCGCAGCTTAGCTGAGCCCCTGCTGAAGGCCTCCCTGGAGTGGATTCAATCTGTGATAGGTGAATCTGTTTGAAGAGACTTGTCCACATTCTGAGGAAGCTGCTCCTGGTGCCTGGTGACAGCATAGGATGGACTTGATCATCTAGAGGAGCCGAGGAAGACAGGTCACTATTAAACAAGGACCACTCAAACTTAGCTTTTGCATTTCCTGATTTCGAGTGACATTGGAGATCACATGGTCATCCAATACTGAAAACCAAGATAGTGATCTAGAATTTAGAAAAAAAGGGTAACTCTTGAAAAACCTCTGAATAAATGAGCAGAAACAGTTCAGTCAATTCTCATGGATTCCAACTCTGTGAGACAGTCGCCTCTATTTTTTAATCACTTCTGTGGATCTTACGATTTTCTAAGGTACTGTGTATAAGATTTCTGAACCTCAAATTAGAACAAAATGATTTAACAGTGGGATAGACTATGCTAAGTGGGACTTTTAAAAAATCTTATGATTTCCTTAACTGACATCAACTTATGCACCCTTGGAAAGATAGATTTTGGGTAATGGTATAAGTATCAAAGGATGAGCCAGTCTTGCCCTGGCCAGTGTGGCTCGGTCGGTCAGAATATCATTCTGCAGAACGAAAGGTCTCAGGTTCAACTCCCGGTACGGGCACATGCCTGGGTTGTGTTTTCAGTCCCCAGTGGGATAAATAAGCATCTCCTCAGGTGAGTATTAAAAAAAAAGGGGGGGTGTAGTGAACTAGTCTCTTCTATCTCATTTGCTTGTTGTCTCAAAGCCCTGAGCTGTCTATAATGTCTTTTGGGAACCCCGACTATCAAAACAAGCAATTCCCAAAAGAATACATCTTAGTAACCGTACTTGATCCAGACTTTTAAAAATGGGTAAGAGGAGAGGAAGACGTGGCATGAAAGCATAGGTCCATGGAATTCAAAGTCTGGACAGGAATTTCTTGTTGTTGTGGCCCAGTCCTATCACTGTTCATATGGAGAAGCTGAATCCACGAAGGTGAAGAGATATTCCCAAAGTTACTTAGAAGCTGGGGCTCCTTAAGCCCATTTCAGTATACTCAGGAAGATAGCTAAGATGGCCTAATTCTTTTATTCAGTAAGTGATTGTGGAAGTCCCGTTTGTGCATCTGACATAAAGCCACAAGCTGGAAGTGTTTACTGAGTGAAATAGACACCGTCCCTGCTTGCATAGAGCTTAGAACCCAGTAAGGAAAACAGAGAATTAAATAAACAATTGCAATGAAAGTGAATAGTGCCATCATAAGGCAAATGCACGATAATTCATTCACTTATTCATCCCCAAACTATTAAATGCGTCTTGTGTGCAGGGCACTGCTCATATATCAGTGATATCACAATAGAAAACAGACAAAAGCCTGCCCTCATGGAGTTCATGTTGTAAGGGGAGAGTTATACAATATCGTCGGCAGCCGTCCGTCTCGAGAGACGATGGTGTAGCTTCTTAAGAGTCTATCTGCATCGCCGAGAATGGCTGTGCAGTCCGACTCGGGAGTGACACGGTATCTGTCTCCTCCCGTGTTGAATCGACATCTTGCGATGACGCTGGAGTGTCCTCTCCAGTGGAGCTGAAGCTACAGAGCCTGGGCAGGGTGATATGGAGGGTCTGCTGTTGCCCATGCAGCAGACCCCCCCTCTCTTTGCAGCTGAAGGGCCCAAGGGAAAGACGGAGTCAATACAGCTTGGCTTCAGGTGCGCCGCAGGAGTTGCCGGTGTTGACTACAACGTCAAACCGCCTTAGAGACTCCGGCTCCGGATTTTCTGTCAGGGTTTACTCCCTTAGCCTTTCCCCTGAAGAGGTATGCCGCAAGGCAGCGGAGGTTTTTTGGAGTCAGAGTTTTCCTTCTCTGATGTGCCCTGACTGGAAGATCGAACCAGCGACACTTAGCTCGCAGGCCGACGCTCAATCCACTGAGCCAAACCAGCCAGGGCTTATACAATATAAACGTAATAGAATTGTATGTTATTAATATATAACATAATAGAATTGTATATTATTAATGATGGAAAAAAGAAAAAATGGAGCTGGATAAGGGGGTTGGGGGAAGTGGGAGGAAGACCTTATTGAAAAGATGCATTTGCATGAGGACTTAAGAGAGGGAGGAAAACACACAGACATCTGGGGAAAAGCTGTTCCCAAGACGGGGTGTGCCTGAAAGGTTAACCGACTCCCCCAAGGCCAGTGTGTCTGAGGGCATGTGAATGAGGAGAGCAGGCTTCTTCAGGCTCTGCATCAGGGCCTGGACCGAGGTGGAGCATGTGTGTGCTGCTGTGCACAGCTCGTGGAGTTCAAGGGCAGGCCTGGCTCTCTTTTCTAAGCTTGCTCAGATCTCCTTCCAGCTTACCCACTTAGGAAGTCACTCTGCCCTTGTGGAGAACAAACATTTGCAAAAGATGGCCCAGAATTTTGCTCCGCTTTTGTTTAGAGAGGCCAGCTACTCTGAAGGCAAATCCTATCAACAGAGAAAAGAAGTGGGCATTGCATTCCCTCAGCAAGAAGGAACGTGATGCCCGCCCCTCCACAGGGGCCCATGCTTACACAGGTAAGGATGTACACGAGGTTGATCTTTTCTCCACTCCTTACTCATCTTTTCTCCCCTAGCAAACAAGATTCACAATGTATTCCTTAATTTTACCTTCATTAACGTTACTAGATTCTGGCAAAGCATGTCCCATGAGTGCTCCGATAGGGGTTGTTTTCTTTACCAAAGTTCACGATTCTCCCATTCAAATCACTAATTTCCATGGTTTCACTCCAGTGCTTTAGTGCTCCTCAGGCCTTTCAGGAATGAGTTCAATCATCAACCCTGAGTGGATCTGAAACCTGATTCAGTGTTCTTATGATCTGATTAGAGCAATGGGGTCTTATAAACATCACTAAAGAAATAGTCAGACCTAGACTGCTAGAGGCTGGCCAGCAATAATTTCCTCCGGTGAACTGTGGCTTATTATCTTTACAATAGTTGAAGCAGATCAGTGGTCCGGTGGTCATTGTGTGTCTTCAGGGGTTAAGATTTTACCATGAAAAACATCCCTTATAATACTTGGCATGCACATTCCAAAAAAAAAAAAAAAAAAAATCCTATCCAGAGACTGGCAGTTTTTTAATGAATTATTTGAGCTTGAACAATTCAAGAGCATCATCAAATTAAAACAAGGTGATTTGGCACAGAGGTTATTGCCCATCATGTCTTCTAATTACTTTTTTGTATTTTGAAAAAACAAAAACAGAACATTAAATGCTGAGATAACGAACTTCAGAGGCGGCGTTGCGCAGCAACCCCCTTGGTGATGGAAAAACAGCGCTGATTTCCAAAGACCCATCTGATCTTTCACAGAAAGATGTGTTCCCAGGACATGGCAAGTCTCAGGCCCATTCTCCTTAGAACACCTTTACAGCACACTCTCGCCACAAACTGCACACAGTTATAGAACAAGGAGAATTAAAAAAAAAAAAAATAGACATCAAGATGCTTTAAAAACATTCATATACTTCACCGAAGTATAATTTACATATAATTAAGTGTGCCTATTTTAAGAGTGTAGTTTAATGAGTTTTGACAAATGCATACAGTTGAGTGACCACCAGTATAATCGATATATCACACGGTCCCATCACTCCCAAATCTTCCTGTGTCCCTTCTGGTCAGTTTCCACCATCCATTTCACTTTCTACCCCCAAGCAGCCACTGATCTGTTTTCTGTCACTACAGGTTAGAATTTCCAATCAGTGGAATCATATGTGTAGCCCTAGTTTGCTCTTTTTGATGGCTGAGCATTATTCCATTGCATAGATCTTCCAAATTTATTTATCTGTACAACTGTTGATGTACATTTGGGTTGTTTCCACGTTTTTTCCTCAATTTTAATAAAGCTGCTCTGAACATTCATGTATGAGTCTTTGTGTGGACACACCAAATCTTTTTTGCAAGAATAAATATAAGAAATATAAAAGGTTTATGCAAAGACCCTCAGTTCAGTTGTCAAAGGGAAGGAGGCAGGTATATGACAAAAAGGAGCAGTGGGTTCTGTTACAATTTGCTGCAGGAATAGTTTGCAACTCCCGGTTTATAGAAACAATGTTAAGAAATATGAAATGGTAATGAACCAAAATTATCAAAAGAAAAAGCTTTATAGGTCAACTCATTCCTTTGGGGCAGGGGACCAAGAGCCTTATTCAGTCTTTCCTTTTCCCTCAGGCATCATGGCATAAAAATCAAGAACATAAAAGTTGGGCTTAGACAGTCTTGGGTTTGAATTCTTGATCCACATCTATTACCTGGCTCTGTGACCCCAGGCAAGCTTGCCAACTTTCTGAACTTAGTTTCCTCACTTGTAAAATGGGGATAATATTAATAACAGCTATCTTATAGAGTGGTGGTAAAGAATAAATGAAATAAAGGCATAGTTTGAGCCAGCCTAAACATTTTCAGAAATAAGTGCTCATTCTCTCCCTCACTTTGGCATAAGCTGCATGCCAGGCCTAGTGCAAGGCACTTTTCTCTCATCATCTTGCTACACTAAATCCTCACTGCATTTTGCAAAACAGAAAGCCAGGTCTCAGAGAGGTGGGGAGTTAAGTGATGAAAGCAGAGAAGGAGAACCACCAGCTCTAGCCGGACTTTGCCATGCTTCCCCCACACCTAAGCCAACAGCGCGACAGCCTTTGAGACTCTAGATGTACCTCTTCCCACACTTGCGGTGAAGCTTTCCTTTGCCCAACCATGCAGCGTCTGCCATTGGGCCACAGCCTACGTGCCTGACGTCCTCAGCAGCAGCCGAAGGCAGAGATTTTCTAAGAGCACATCTTTGGCTAATTCTAACCCTGCTTTCAACTAAAGTGTTTCCCCTAGGAGACAACATAGTACTGCTCCACGTGTTTTCCCAGGACCTGGTACAGTACCTGACAAGTAGTAGGACCTTGCTCAATGTGAATCAGATGAAGGAAGAAAGGGATGAGCACACTGAGAATAGCAGGCACACACACACAGCTTTGACACATGAATGATTGTAATAAAATATAATTATATCCAAATAAAAAGAATTAAGCAGATAATTTCTATAGCTGTAATGTTGCTTTGGGATTTATAAGTCTCTATTAAAATTTTAAATAAATTTGCTTTAATTATACAAGACCTGTTTAGAAGAAGTCCATCCATTGTTAATGTAACAAGAACGGTTTATGCAACATTGATGTAACCTGGCATGCGCATGTGTGAACAATGACAACTTCACTGTACAAGTCACTAGGGGCGGTAGACTCAGTTGAGTGAGCATGTGTACTGTGTGGCTGTCGCATTCAAAATGACTGAGCAAGTAGAGCAACGAATCTGCATCAAATTTTGTGTTAAGCTTCAACATTTCTCCGTGGAAACTATTCAGGTGATTCAGGAGGCTGCAGCTATGAGCAACTGGTGACTGGCAATTTCGTCACGACAATGCACCTGCTCATGCATCATGTCTCATGCAGAGTTTTTGGCAAAACATCAAATCACCCAGGTGATTCAGCCCCTCTACAGTCCAGATTTGTTACCCTGCAACTTCTGGCTTTTCCCAAAACTAAAATCATGTTTGAAAGGGAAGAAATTTCAGACCATTGATGAGATTCAGGAAGATATGATGGGGCAGCTGATGGCAATTGGGAGAACTGTGTGAGGTCCCAAGGTGCCTACTTTAAAGGGGACTGAGGCGTCATTGTCCTATGTATGATGTTTCTTGTACCTTCAACAAATGGCTGGATACCTTCTGGAAAGACCTCATATATTCATATTTCTCCTTTTTTACATCAAAGGTAGTATACTATACATACAGTTCTGCATCTTTTTTTAACAATATATATGGAGAGCTCTCTGCATCAGTACATCACTCTCTTTGATGACTGCAGAGCTCACTATTACATGGATGATCCAGCCAGTTCCCTATTCACAGACACATGGCCATCTCTGATCTTTTGCTATTCAATAATTCTATTGTGAATAGCCATATTCATCCACGCATATGCTCTTTCACATTCGTGGAGGCTCCTCTTCAGAGAAGATTCTTAGGAATAAGATTGCTGGTCAATGGGTAAATGCATTTGTAATTTTAATAGATTCAGGTAAACTGTCCTCCATAGGAATGTACCATTTTACATCTTACCAATCACATAGGAGAGGCCTGCTACCCTCCCCACTCCCCAGCCTCGCAGTGTTAGCGAACTTTTGGGTTTCTGCCAGCGAATAAGTAAGAAATGTGTCTCAGTGTAGTTTTCATTTACAGTACTCTTATTATGAAAGAAGTTGAGTGTCTGATCATATATTTAAAAGTCATTATATATCTTTTTCTATAAACTGTATGGTCATGGTCTGTGCCCAGTTTTCTATCGTATTTTGCTGTTTTTCATCTCAATTGTAAGAACCTTCTATATATTAGGAAAATTAGCCCTTTATAAAAAGACTTGCAAATATCCTTTCTCCATTTGTCTTTTGTTGTATTGTTGTTGTTTGCTTGTAGTTTTTATTTTTTGTTTTGTTTTTCCATAAGGTTTTTAATGAATTCAATTTTAATTTTTTTCTTTTTATTGCTTCTAGCCTTTGAATCATAGACTTTTCCCACCATGGATTATAAAAAATTTATTCATGTTTCCTTTTATGAATTCTCCGTTTTTATTTTTTACATTTAGATCTTGAATCCAGTTTGCATTTATTCTGGCAATACTGTAACTTTTTACATCAATTTTACTTTGGTTTTTTACTTTTTTTTCTCATAGTAGTTTTAAAGTTGATTGTTTTTATATTTTATCATTGGCATCTTTTCTGATTTTAAAAATAGTATATGTTAATTGTAGACAGAATGAAAAATAAAGTACAGAGAAGTAGGGAAAAAATCCAAAGAGTTTACACACTTTCACCTTTTAAAATTATATTTTATATGATTGTGATAATACTCTCTGTATAATTTTGTCTCCTCCCCTTTCTCACTTATTCTAGCACACGCACTTCCGTATGGTACTAAAAGCAACTCATAAACATGCATTTTAGTGCCTGCAAAATAATCCATAATTTGGATATAGCATTACGCCCTTACCCATTTTCACATTACTGATTAATTTTTTTGGTCGCTTTCATAACTAATTCATAACTAACTCTGTGAGGACTATATCCACATGGTCCAATTTGGAAGAAAGATTCCAGAAGAGAAATTGCTTTGTGAAACTATGCACATTTGTTTAGAATCCTGATATATGTTTGATTGCTCTCTAGAAAAGTTATAGCAATTAATATTGCCACAAGCCATATATGACACTATTGCTACATCTTAGTACAATGTTTTTGAGGAATATCTTTCCCTCCAACAAACATTTTTTTTTTAATCAAAGAGGAAGTGAAAATTTTAGTATGGAGCAGAAAAAAATGGTATAATACAAAATATCTTTGAATTGACCAATAAATTTAGTTTTATCCTTCTTTAATGTTGGGTAAGTCAATATAGTGATATTTGCACAATAAAAACGCTACTAAAATTTCAGATGCATAATTTGCATCCAATTAATAAAAATATTGCATATGAATTATTTTAGCAAATATTTTTCGTGTCTTCTATGTACCAGGCATTATCTGAGCCACATGAGATGCATCAGTGAACAACACAGACACACTTGTACATACTTAAGTTACCTGCCAAACCCTGAAGCCATCTGAGTTCAAAGCATCTTCTTTTTTTTTTTTTTTTGGTTTTTCAATTACAGTTGTCCCATTTTCCCCCCATTGCTCTCCCCCACCCAGCCCACCCCTTCTCCCACAATCATATCCCTCCCCGTTGTCCATGTCCATGAGTCATTTATACACATTCCTTGTCAAAGCATCTTCTATGCATTACGCTGCCTTGTGTTTATTCTTTTTTCAAATATTTATTCATTCATTTATCAAATACACACATATATATATTGATTGCTTATATTGTGCCAGACAGTTCTGGGATCTCAAGATAAACCACAAACAAAATTGAGACCCTCCCTCAAGCAACTTATGTTCTAGTAGGGGGGTATGCAATAAACACATATACAATAAGTAAGTTATATGATGTGTCAGAATGTGCTAAATGCTGCGGGAAAACAGAGGAGGGAGCACTCAGACGTGGAATGCCCTATGTACGTGGGACATCCTAACTCCCAATTTTCTCCACTTTTTTTCCCAATAAATTTTCTTTGAGGGCAAAACTATGTCTTAATCTTTTAAAAACTTTTATTTGAAATGAATTTGAAACGTATTTTAAAAGTTGAAAAATAGTGCAGAGAGTTCCTGGATACCCTTCACCCAGCTTCCCCAAATATCTTGCATAACCATAGCATAATTATCAAACCCAGGAAATTAACATTGATACAATTTGAATTTCACCAGTTTTTCCATTATCACTCTCTTTCTGTCCTAGGATCTTACCCTGCATCCCACATTGCATCTGGTTGTTAATGCTCCTTTGTCTCCTTCAGTCTGTAACAGTTTTGTAACTTTCCATGTCTTTCATGACCTTGACAATTTTGAAGAGTACTCCTCATTTCATAGGATGTTTCTCAAACTGGATTTCTGATGTTCTCTCGTGATTAGAGTGAGGTTAGACATTTTTGCAAGAAAATTGCAGAAATGATGTTATGTCCTTTTCAAATCAAAAGATTCATGATGTCAATATGATTGATTATTGGTAATTTTAACTTTGACCACTTCGTTAAGGTAGTGTCTGCAAGTTTTCTCCACTGCAGAGTTACTATCTTTCCCTTATGTAGTTAATAAATATCTTGAGGGAGCTACTTTACTTTGCAAATCTATTTTTGTCCATTGATTTTTTTTTTAGCACCCATCTGTGGATTTTGTCTATGATAAATGTTACTATGATATTTGCCCAATGGTGATTTTCTATTTTCTTCTTTCCTTCTACATAGAATCACTGGAATTTGGATTTCTTTATTCTACGAGCAAATCTAAACATATATATTTGCTCAAATTATTCTAACTTGTCCACCATCAGGAGCTTCTTTAAACAGACTGCTTTCTTTTGACATGCCCTCATCTTATTATGAGCACTTTCTTACTTTCTGGCCCCACAAAAAATTTCCAGACTCATTTTCTCTGTTCCTGCCTTGCCACTTCTCCAAGGAGCCCTGGTTGTTTTTATTGGAAAATGGTGTTTAGAAACCAAGATCTGGGTACTAGGTGTGCTCATTGAGACTGGGTATCATTGTTTCTAGGACCTATCAGCAGACAGAGCTAGGAAATAATATATCTATAAACCATACATATAGACCCATTAGTACCATCTTTACCCATCGGTATTTTGGTATGTATCTTTTTGTATGTATTTATCTGTTGTATGTATGTGTGTCTATATATATACAGACACACATACACATATATACATGCATAATATCATAAGTCTATAATGATAGCTTGGATTCCAATCCAGCAACACAAGGTTGACCTTAACCTTCCCCTTTTACATATTTGCAAATTTTTTCATCAACAGAGAGAAACCAGGCTGTGATTATCTACAATGTATTATTTATTTCCTCTAGTAAACATTTTATGAGAAACGTACTTACTCAATAGAACAAAATATTTATAGGTAGTTCTTTTTGTTTTTAGCCTGACGCTATCTAGTTGAGGTATAGTTTACCACAATAATTTAAGCCAGTTCCTTTTATGCTCCTAAAGAGTGTAGTTGTGTTACTCATTTGTCATGTTTGTGATCTACTTTAAGTTCCCTCTATAGTCAGGTAATTTTTGTTTATTTATTTTTTAGGGCATACAAAAGGTATGGTTTTTTGTTTGTTTTAACTTTTTTTAAATTATATTTTATTAGTTATATTGTTACAATAGTCCCAATTTTTTCCCCTTTGCTCCCCTCCACCCAGCACCCGCACTCCCCCAGCAATCCCCCACCAAATCCATGCCCATGGTTCGTACATACAAGCTCTCCCACTTCACCCTTTCATATATTCTTCTTTTTTTTTTTTAAAGGTATGGTTTTAATAAGAAGGCCTATAAGAAAAGATAGACTCAAAGACATCATTAACCTTTTAAAACTCAGTTCTTGGTGCAGTGTTGACAATTCAATTAATATTTATTGAATAAAAAGAATTAATGTATATATAATGCAAAATTTTGATATTGTAAAAGCACACTTAACAGTAGTACTACTTGCAACTATAATGATGGCATTGGAAAACATATGGCTGTGAAAGAAAAAAATTAGAAGAAAACATAGTAACAGAGACAAATTAAATTAGAAGGGAAAGTGGCCTCAGGGTCTCACTTTGGCTTTTTTGACTGAATTCTATTCTATACCTTTTTCTAGCAGCACTTCTGAGTTTTACAGCAATTTGAAAAATACCAAATTTGTCAAAGACTTCTAAAAAATGAGTCACATCGATATCAGAGGTTAAGTTAGTAAGAAGGCAGTTACCCCAAATACCATTTTCTTATCCTTACATATATAGGTTGTCAGTACTCTAGAGTCTGAGAAGTTTTCCTTCCATTTCCTATTCTCACTGAGGAGACTCTGAGTTAGATTCCTGTCAGCTGGACATCACTGAATGTGTTCAGTCTGGCTTCTCAGCATCAAGTGGCCTTGGTATTGCAGATATTCCCACATGTTTCTTTTTGCACGCAAACTACAGTCTTCATTGAAACAGCACCTTTCCCTCTGTTCCTCACTGAATTCCCTCCCGGCCCCCACACTCTCTTCTCCCACCAAATTGTGCTCTCAGGAAACAATCTGCCTCAGTTTACTCCAACTTCGATGAATTCAAGTCCACAGGATAGAAGAAAGAAGAAGAAACCTAGTATTTGGGAGCTTATACCAGGCCCTGTGCTAGGGGATCTGCATATATACCCTTTTTCTCAATTTTGAGCCTCATGTCTAAAATAAAGAGGGGGAGGGGATTTGACCACCACAGTACAAATTTTAGTGAGAAAATTTTTTTTTAAAATCATTTTAACAAATGGAGTCACCCATTTTAGAAAAGCTGATAGCTGTCTACTTAATCCACTGGGAAAGTTGGAAGCAGCATCTCCTCTAACCTCTGCTTGTCTTCCTTCTGCACTGGCTGATCTAGTCCTTCCTATACTACACTCTGAACAGTATTAGCTAAAGATTAAGTTGTTTTTACTGACAATCAGAGCAGATTCTGTTCTCTGAGTCCATTTCACAAGTATTTATGAAGCAGGAGCTTCATAAATCTCATTTCCTGGGAAAGGATGATTGGGAGAGGATGTAAAGGGAATGAAACATCCCCCCTGTCTTCGAGAAGCTCCCAGTCCAGTGATAAACACACACGTGAGTGATTAGAGAATACGTACGCGTCTGTCGGTGTGGGTCTCCATGCCTTGTGATGTTTGCTGTCTAATCTCCAGCAAGCTCCAGGAGTCTCATGAATCCTGTGTACAGGGTTCAGATTTCCCTTTAACTGGCAGTAAACACAGCCACTTTCTCTGGCTCTTAAACAATAATAAACATGGTGGATGAGTAATAAATAACTCTAGGAGAGCTGTTCTGTTTCCAGCTGGAAGGAGACTCCTTATCCTTGTTAGTACTGGGCAGGATTTAGGGGCTTAAGCTTGGTGTCAGAGCACCCTTTTCTCTCCAAGACACATTACTTTTTCTTAGCGCTTATCTTGATTCGCTCAGCTGTGGCTCTTTATTTATGTTCTTGCCCTGACACAGGGTGGATGTGAGGATGTGAGGGGCTCTTGTCTTCTCAGCAGAGTTGAGAGAGACACCTGAGGACCTCATCCCAAGAACATCCCCATCTCTCTAGACGGTGATGCTGGTGGTGAATACAGGACAAAAAGGAAGAGTCAAGCTGGGCGTGACCACTGTGATTTTTACACTTTCAGCCTGTCTCTCCGAAGTCCTGGGTGTGGGATCAGATTTGGCCTCATATTTATTTTCTCAGGAATTGCCTAGGACTTGATGACTTCTAAAGCTACCCTTGGTCACACTCAGTTTCACTGACATGCCACCTGTTCCAACAGCTAAGAGTCTTGGGTGTACCCTGTTTACTGTGACGTGTTTTCTGAAGGGCTCTGTGCTCCCGGCTGGGGGCTGCGTCACCCCCTACAGGATCACCACAGAGTGGACCCAGTTTGCATGCACAGGCACACACACCATGTCCTCATCCTCAAACAGGACCTGGTGGTGTTGGGGGCCAGAGAGCATGTGAGTGCTTTGCAAACATCTCATTTAATCTACCACATGCCTACTGGCACTGTTATTATTACCCACGTAACAGATAGGAAACAGAAGTTTAGAAAGCTAAGGAATTTGTCCAAGTTCATTCAGCTTCCCACACAGATCTACAGTAAGAATATAGTTGCAGTTGTATAGTTGCAATATATTAATGTGTATGAAGTTATATGTTGATAAAGTATATGCTGTGTAGCCTCCGTGTTTTTCCAGCACTTTCTCACACCTGGGTAATCTTTCAAGTCTAAAGTCTCCAAAAAAAGCATCAAACATACTGATTTATTTCAGTCTTCCCCAGGGCCTGATGGTCATAGGCACTCACTAAAAAGTAGCTTAGTCGTATTTATTTGTGGGACACATTGCTGACAGGACTCAGTTCCCAGGGTGAAGCCATGGGAGCAGGTCTAGCCTTGGTAACCCTACTTAAAGTGGAGAAAGTGTTCTCGTTCTTCAGCCCACTCTTTCCTCATAGCTTTCTCCTTTTCCTCTTCCTTTCTTTATAAAAACATCTGAGTTTGTGCTCTGGGATAAGAGAAAAATGCGGGTTCTACCCAATTTAGCTCTTCCTCCACTGATCTGATTAGAATAAACAAGAGCCTCCTAGGACTTGTACAAAAAATCCTTACTCAGATCTTGGATGAATTATTGCTGAGAGGTTTTAATTGGCTGTGGTTGGCTTCTGACCTCTTGTACAGATTGATTTATGAGGTGAATTTGCAATCAACGGTTGGAAAAATTGATAGCATGGTAGCAGTTAGATGTTGCTGTTTGAATAGGGCATGGAAAATATTTATGCCATCCCCAGCCCCCACTACAGAGTTTCATGTCAGCAGAGAGCACCGCCTGGGAACACTGATGGGCCCTCGGCTAGCCCTACATGTTCTGTTTCAAAAGTCAGAAGAAGGTTGCCATTTTCCAATCTGCAGGGGGAAAATGAAGTTAATGTGTAGAATTAGGGTTGTTTTTTTCTTATAATTGTTCTTAGCCTCCTATAAAATTTTACATATGAAGATTTCTCTTTTACACACAAAAGTGCTTTTTTTGGCCACCATTTTAGTATTTCGTGTGGTTCTTCGGGAGACATGAAGACTTCTATTTGTGATGTGTGACCCTCGGGATTTTGGATGAGCCTGCAGGGTGTGGTACAGCAGGTTCTTCCCCCTTGCTTAGAGAAGGAAGTCAGATTTGAGGGACTGTACGGGGCAAATGAGACTGTGAGGACATGCAAAGTATTACAGGTTGATGCCATAGCAACCCATATACTTGGCCCTAGATCCTTTAGAAAGTGGAAGTGATACTTCTGTCTAGTTCATATTACTTCGAGGATGTAGGACACACTTAAGATCCAATGAGCCATTCTTAGAAAACGGTTTAGAAAGAAGTGAAGCGATTCCTTGCAAGAATTCTTGTTGCCTGTGTGTTACACAGATTTACATTGATTGTTGGCCACCTGCTATCTAGTCCGTGTGTAACCTTCCGCGGCACTTTGCTGGGTACAGAGTCAGTGTCTAGTAACTTTGTTTTAACTTTGTTCATTGATTCCTTCATTCCTTCAGCAAGTCTTTACTGAGTGCCTACCATGAATAGCCTCTGAATAGGCACCTGTGTACAGTAGTGAACAGATGTGGATCTTGCCCACACAGGGCTTAGCTTCTGTGAAAAGGCAGACATTGAACAAGTATAAAACATAAATATATCACTATAAGTTATCATATGTAGTAAAAGAGAAAAAGAACAGGATGCTGCTCAGGAGAATAAAAGGGGGTACCTATGTTACATTATATAGTCGAAGAAGGACCCCCTGAAGACTGAAATTTAAGCTAAGACCTGAAGTAAGAAGCCGGCAATGAAAAACATAAGGAAAGCATTCCAGGCAGAAGGAATAGCATGTGCAAAGGCCCTGCAAAGAAGTAGGGTTGAGCAGGTATAATCTAGGATCTAAAAATGGCCTGTGTGGGTGAAGCATAGCGAGCAAGGCAGAGAGAGGTTGGATGGATGGTCAGAAGATGACCAGAGACATTTAGGTCTCTGCAGCCTAAGTTAAGAAGTTTGGACTTTGTTCCACGAGCAATAGAAGACATGTAGATAGTTACAGAACCTCACAAAGACATTGCATTTAACCTCTGGCTAAAGAAAACCTCTTCTCAGCCTTGAGCCAAATTACATGAGGTCATGTGTTTTCAGAAAGTTTATTGTATCTCTTCTATTATTTTTTCAACACATATTATGTACCCTGGGATAGCATCTGCTTTTATTCACTTAATGTATCATAGGAGTGTCCCCACGTAACCAAATATTCTTCTACAATATGATTTTCAATTACTTCATAACACTTCCACTATGGATATGCTGTAATGAGTCTAGTCTACCTCTTGTTACATATTTGAGTCTAATAACTTAGTAATAGTATTAATAACTTAGTGATAAGTAACTAAAATAACAATATATAAAACTTCCTTGCACATTAATCTTTGTATACATATACCTATTGTTTCCTTAGGGAAAATTCCTACAAGTAAAATTGCTGAGCTAAGAGAATATGCTTACTTTTATAATTGAGTCAAAAGTGCCAAGGTGTAAGTCTGAAAGCTATCAACCTTACATGCCCATGATTGAAGTTTGAGAGTAGCCACCTGAACAGGGGTACTGTTTACAAATGTTGTGCATTGAGCTGCAGAGGAAATGGAGAGTTACTCAGACCCAGCTGGGTTGGAATCTTGAGTCTGTCTCTCCTCAGTTTTGTGTACCACAGGTACATACACACACCTTAACCTGAAAGACGCTCAGTTTCTTCATCTGTCAAATAGGGGAGATAATAGTATTTGCCTCATGGGACTGATGCAAAGATTAAGAGAAATTGTGTATAGAAAGCACTTAACAGAGTACATACCCAGAGTAAGCATTTATTAGTATTCTCTCTCTCTCTCTCTCTCTCTCTCTCTCTCTCTCACACACACACACACAGTGTGTGTGTGTTACAGTTGTGAATTTGGACACTCTTTTGAGCAAGTGGATAAAAGGGAAATTCATGTCTCCGATATCACAGCTTTTAGGCATTGAATAAAGTGTTTACCCACCTTCTCCTAGCAACTAAGCATGTAATCTCAATAGTGAAAGGTGAGATTTCTCCCATATGGACATTTTCTTTTTAAAAAGAAAACATGTCATCTTTGGCTAACACAGGGCTTAGAGACTATCTAGTTTTGCCTTGAATCTTTCATTACTTGCTCATCTTATGAGGCAAAGTGTGGCATGGTAGTAAGAGCCCTTAGAGACTGTCTTGAAAGGTGGGTTCTTGCCACTCACCAGTGTTGTGGTCTTACACAGGTTGCTCACTTTCTCTGAGCCTTCCCCTCCTCCCCACTATAATACAAGATCATACCACCTCTCCCTATTGTGAGCATTAAATGCAATGAACATAAACAAGAGCACTTAACCTCTTCTGGGAAAGCAATACATGTTGTTGAATCCAAATCTCATAGCCACCTCCTAGCAATGACTAGTGAGGATACAAGCAAATAAAACTCCCTGCACCCATGAGAAAAGACATCTGCTCTTACGTCTAGCTCAGTCTTTGATTCCTACAATGATCAATCGCCTCTCCCCTTTCATATGCTGTCTTAAAAAATCACAGTGACCCTGACTTATAACCAAGATAAGGAAACACTAGTGATAAGAACACTGAATGAGTCCTGATGCATTGCAGGGTTGTTTGAATGATTATGCTGACCTACAATCTTCCTCCTTTGTCAACTGAGAAAAACTCTGAAATGGCCAAGAGGTCCAAGGCAGCCAGTAGCCCAACAAACTGAAGAGCAGAAGAGGTGCCTGAGTTCATGGCAGTCCTAGCAGAGTGTCAACAAGCAGAGAACCACTGTTTCTGTTAAGTTTACTGTGAAAATGTACCTTTATTCCCATTGGGAGTGAGGGCCCCATTGTTATCCTGCCAGAACCAACTCAGGCAAAGATGGATTTTATCTCAGGTGGGAGAGGAGAGCAGTAAGGGTAGGAAATGGACCCAGATAATCAGAAAGCTTGGCGGGTCAAGAATTTGAAAGTCATAATGCAAACTAGGTTTTGAAGTTTCTCAAGTTAGGTTTTTAAAAATTCTTATTATTTCTAGAAAGCTGTTTCTCCCACCCCCAAATTCCAAGTTCATAAGATATTTGCTAAAGCATGGGCTTTGAGACCTTTTTCTGAGACAGGTTTTTACCTGCAGCCCGGATTGCTTCTGTCCTCCTGGATGTACAGCAGGCATCAGTGACAGCTCCATTTCCTTACTTACTGGAGCCAAAACTCAGGGTTTTTCCTGTCTCCTGTTTTTGTTGTGTTTTTCTCACACCTGTTCAATCTACTGGGAGATGCTATTGGCTATACCATCTAAATGTACCCAAGCCAATCAGACCCCTTTTTAAACTGTTGTTATTGCCGCCCTTCGGTCTTCACTCATAGGATTATCTGCCTTAGGAATGAAGCAGCTGGGGAAAGCTCTCCAGATTTCATTTCTGCCTCCTTCCCCAGTTCTCTGGCCTTGAACTAAACTCTCTAGTTCCTACCTTTTGTCTTGTTCCTGAATCTTACCTTTGGCCCAGTGCCTTTATGGACACCTGGGAGGTGCTCCTTCTGGCTTGTGTTACTGGTGTTACCCTGGGTGCTATCTCCTGGGCAAGCTCTGCTCCATGGTCTGCAGCCTGAACAGACTCAGGCCTGGCATCCAAGGTGGTCAGGAACTGGCCAGAACAACCTCTGCTTCTTCCTCTCTCTGTCCAGATCCTGTAAGGGAGCTATCAAATCTCGGCTCCTTTCATGAGACTTTCCATAATGATAACATCCAGTGTTTTCTCTTTCTGCTTCCTGGTCGTCCACGTGTTTATTGGCTGTACCATCCATTTTGATGCGTGGTTCGACTTTCCTTTAGTACTCTGTACAGGAATTATTATCCATGGACTATTTCCTAACCTGTCTCTCCAAGAAGATGATGTGTCCTAGGCAAGGACTGTTTCATATTCCTTCTCTTCCTTTATGTGCTAGTATTTTCCCACCCAATGCTTGCTGACTTGAAGATTTTATGACTAATCCATGAAGAGTGAGTTGAGAGAAATATAAGAAATACGACGCTGTGGAGACATCTGCAGTGTGGTACATACAACTTTCAGCTTGGAGGCTGACAGGTGTGGATCTGTACCCTGGCTCTGTCTGTTCATGTGTGGCCCTCTTGTGTTACCTCCTTAACAACTGTCTCCTTGTCTGGAGATGGAGGCTGTCGGTAGCGAGGTTTAGCCGAGAAAATGCATGAGAAATTCTTTAGGAAGATGTCTGGCACATAGCAAGTGCTCAATAAACAGCAACTGTGATGTTTCTTGTCCCTAAGCTTTGAAAGTTGTATCAGAGAGAACAAAACTTCTGGAATATGTCCCTAGTGAACTTGTCTGAGGGTTTCTGGGCTGTGAACCTGTCTGATGACAGCATTTCAGATGCCCTTATGTTAAACTAGATTGTGGGGTTTCAGCTCCTTGAAATTGTAGAATAAATGCCCTTAAACATTCAGGACTGAGGATTCTAAGCAGAGCCTGTGAGATTGGATGGAAGGAATAAAGTTAAGACTTTTGACTGATTTCTGATCAGTAATTTTCACCTGGTCTTTCTTCCTTACCCTGTTTTGAAGTCTTATCATGAAAATGAATGAAAAATCAAGACTATCATTGATAGCCCTTGCTGGTGTGGCTCACTGGATTAAGCACTGGCCTGCAACCCAAAAGGTCACTGGTTTGATTCCCAGTTGGGGCATATGCCTGGGTTGTGGGCCAGGTCCCCAGTTGGGAGTGTGCAAGAGGCAACCAATCGATCTATCTCTCAAACATCAATGTTTCTCTCTCTCTTTCTCCCTTCTTTCCCCTCTGTCTAAAAATAAATAAATAAAATTCTAAAAAAAAATAAATAAATAAAAGAAAATTATTGATATACTTAAGTTAAGTGCACATAGATATTTATAGATTCTTTCAAGTCTTCAACATTTCAAACTACAGTTTACTGTCCTTAGTAAAACATTGCTGGTTGAGTCCTGATCACTCACTCTATTTTTAGCTCATATATTTTATAGTTGCAACATGAGGCAGAAGCTCGTATTAAAGTCTTGACTATTCATTCAGCCTCTCAGATGTGGGTTCTTAGATGATGAATTACAAATGCTAAAGTTGTAAGTTAACTTTGACTAGTGAATTCTAAGATGATCTCTCACTGTTTATATTTTTATTCATTAATTCACAAACATTTATTGAGTTCCTGATGTTTCTATCATGGAGACAGAAAGGTGAATAAGATATGGGCCCTCCCCTTAAGAAATTTATATCTACTTGCATTATGATCTACTGGATTTTCATGATCTATTGTTATAGACTATCTTGATTTCCAATGATGCATTTGAATACTACTCTAATTTAAAAAAAAAAAAAATTGGGGCCCCGGGCCAGTTGGCCAGTTGGTTGGAGCGTCGTCCTATACACCAAAAAGTTGCAAACTCGATCCCTTGTCAGGGCTCATATGAGAGTCAACAGATCAATGATCCTCTCTCACATCAATGTTTCCCTTTCTCTCCCTTCCTCTCCCTTTAAAATCAATAAATATATCCTTGGGTGAAGATTATAAAAAAAAACATTGGGGAAATTTTTATCTGCTAAAGGGATGTGCGTGTGAGCACGCGTGCGCGTGCGTGTGTGTGTCTGTGTGTGTGAAGGAGTTGGGTAGAGAGTGTTGTGTAACTCCTGATTCTGGACTCTTGACTCATGGAAGCAGAAAGGAATCTGTGCTGAGAGAATACAGCCAAGGTTTTTGCACAGTGAAGGGAAGGAAACCAAATACAGGATTATTGCTGTGACTGAGAAATAGCCCCTAGGTATTTTGAGTAGATGAGTTCTTTAGCCACACTCCTTTCAAATGATAATTTATAGCTCTTTTTGTTTTTCTGAACTCATTTTATTAGGCTTCTGCTTTCAACATTTCAAACAGAATAATGAAGTTGAGAGTCACTGTTATTAGCTTCCAATGGCCTTGAGAAGTCTGCTTCTGTGACTGAGGTGATGATGGCAGACTTGGCAAGGAGCTGGGAGGTTCTGCTCTAACCTTCAAAAACAGACTGGAGTAGAGGCCATGGGCAGTGCAGGTGAGAGGAAGCATAAATTCTACGCTTTAGCTGCTCAGTCTCAGCTTGGCCTGAATGGGCCTCCTTTTGTAGGGGGTTCAGAGGCCCCCAGGGCTGGCGGATTTATGTCAGCAGGAGCAGTGTAGTAGAAAGAGATTAAGAACGCTTTCAAAGGGCGTGTGAGTGGGTTGTTCCTTGATCTGATGGGTCTGGGACACAGAGCTCAGTCTGTGAGGACCTGGGCTAGTGCCAGGGAAGGGAGTAGGGCAGGCCTGAGGAATGGAAGGTCATCGGCCAGTTGGGTATTGTGATAATTATATCCTTGTTTCCTTGAAGGTACCAGTGTCCTTGACTTTCCAGCTTCAAAGAAAGCTGCCTCTCAAATAGGGGGATGTTCACACCTGCTTTGCTGCAGTGATTTCTGTCTTCCTGGCTGCAGACTCAACAAGACAATAGCCTGTGGCCATTTTCAAGGTCATATTCACAAACAAGACCTGGGAAACTTCTTTTTTGCCCTTTTATTCCTAAATGTAAATGTAAAAGTTAGTGTGCCCCAGGAGATTTCAGCAAGGAGCCCAATTTAATGGTTTTACCTTAACCTGAGGTACTTTGTAGGTCAGGCACTTTACAAATAATCACTACCACTCTTACCCTCAATCTCTTCAATTCTCAACCCTCAACGGATCTATCACAGGAGCAGAAGTCTATTAATTACTAGAGGTGTCAACAGACAATACACCTGGAATGTTTTGGTTTTTCCTTCTTTTCTATCCCATTCATCTCCAGAGAAGCTGTGCCAATAATAGTTAAGAAGTATAAGCATAGTTCTGCCTTTCATGATTTCCTTGTAACACTTAGATTTCTAGCAGACCTTTGGAGAGGAGGAAGAGGTATTTGTTTTTTTAGATGGGATCCTGCTTGCATGATCTAAAGTAGGATTTCCACTTACCGAGTATATATTTGCTGCTCCCTACCCCAAATTTCCACTGATCATCTGAGCCCTCCAACCATTAAATGTGAACATTTAAAACTGTGTTTTGATTAATAAATCCCATTTGTTAAAGATGAGATGACTGATCTCTAGCACTTAAAACCTTCCCAAGAAGTAGACTGGGTATTGTGGATAATGTACTGGATCCTGATTTCCACTGTTTCTGTTGTTACCATCTGCTCTGTAGACCAAACCTTCCTTCTCTAGGCCAAAGCAGGTGCTGGTCAAAACCTAAAAATTAGAAAGAGGGAAATATTTATTTTTCTAGCTAGTTCTTATTTTAACCTTGAAAGGGATAAATAGTGCTTCTATATACAAAATATTCCCTAACTCTTTTTTAACTTTTGCTCTTAGATTGTGCAAATATACATGTTTATAATGATGAATTTCCAGTTTAGGGACATACAAATAACTCATCGAAATATGCAGTCCCCCTCTCACGCCCCTGCCTCTGTGTGTCTCTCTCTCCCTCCTTCCCTCACCCCTTCTCTTTCTCTCTGTCTTTATTGTTCTAAAAGTACTCCACTTCCTAAGATCATGGGTACTAACTGCTATAACATTTAAGGGAATGAAAGCTCTGTCCTCCAAAGTCAGCTCCTACCTGTCACCTGGGACCCTGGGCTTCTGAGCTCTTGCCTGTGATTTAATAACAAGGCCCAATGAGGCAGCGCAGGTGCTGTATCTCATACCCTCGCTGATTGCCAAGGGAACATTTAATCTGTTGACTTTACTCAGTTATGCTAGTCTGGCAAACGTACCTGGAGTTATAAATTACTTAGATGTTTAATTTATCTGGCGTAGAAGGAACTCTCTTATACCTTGTTATCTAATAGCAGAAGATGAAAACCACTTTGTTTGCAAATCATAAAAACTCTTAACAGACTTGCACATTAATGAGTAAAAAAGACGTTCCTGACTCTAAAAGTGTAGCAGGGCCCAAACAAGCATTGCTAACACATTATCCCCTAAGATAAAAATTATGGTATAAATATGTTCAAATTAGAAGTGAAATGTGAAACAAATGGCTTCCATCAGATGCCAACAGACAACTAGTCTGAAGTGAACACGACTATGAACTGTAAATGAGGGGTCAGGGGGCGCATAGCAGGGCCCTTTGTCACAGTGCCCCTCCTCTCTGTTATAACCTACTTCCCAATGACCCCGGGGGAGGGAAAAGTTTAAAACTGTAGGCAATATGATATTACTGAAACCTTACTAGTATACAAAATTATTACTTAATAGTGACACATGTCATTGTTTTATTTATTCTTTGACCTTGTACTTAGTACATGTTTCATTAAAACAGAAACTCAGTATACATTTCATTAAAATAGAAACAAACTACAAACAGACATGATTTCATGCAGCAAGCACTGTCACTTCAGATTAAGTCCCCTTCCCTCCAACTGTTTCATTCATTCTCTTGATAAATAAGGGTTGATCTGAGGCAAAAATAAACATAATCTATAGCAACACAAAAGTATAAACAGTAGTATGGAAATTCTTTGAAATGTTTTCCTTTCAAAATTGCCTTGTTTAGGTACTTCTGGAATTAGGGGACATTATTGGGCTTTTATTTATCATCATCCAAAATTTAAAGATTGTTCTTTTATCAATGGGAGGTAGCAGAGTGTTAGCTAAGAGTGCTGGTTCTGCAGTCCAGCTGCCTGGGTTTGAATTCTTGACTTTTATTTGTTGTGTGACATTGGAGAAGTTAACTTCTCTGTGCCTCAGTTTTCTCATCTGTAAAATAGGGATATTATATTCCTCATAGAATTCCTGTGTTCTAAAGTACATAAAATAGTACGTGGCACATAGTAAATGCTCAAGAAGTGTTAAATTACTGCTATAAATCATTTACTGTGTGCGTTAGATTCATTTCATTTCCTTGTAATAAACAATTATATGAGGAATTTTTTTTATTATCTTCATTTTACTGAAGAGGAAATTTACTCCTAGGCCCAGAGTAAGAAATAAGCAGAGCCCCAATTCAAACTCAGGTCTTTAAGTCTCTCCGGCGTGTCTAGGTTCCCTAGGTTCTGCAGTGGAGCTGGAGACCTCATAGCGGGAAGTTTGTGGGGAGTGCTCAAGGGCGCCATCTGTGGGCACAGGGAGAAGCTGCACTGCGATGCACTGAGCTCTTCAGAGCTGGACACCACTGAGGCAAGGGCCGGCTGTTAACCAGCCCCTCCATGGAATCTGCAGTCCTTCGCTGTGGGCTGCCCCAGAAGGGGGTGTGGCTTTGGGCAAAGCAGCTCTTTTCAGCCACAAAGGCTTTGTCCAAAGAGGGTCTCAGCTGAAGAACTGTCAGCAGCCAACGCTCCAGCGGCTGGGGCATAAGCACTTCAGCCTGGAATGGGGGAGCTGGGCAGTGTATCCCAGGGTCCACACCTCCCTGCAGCTTCTGGGGGTGTTCAGAGTCGTCTCATGGACCATGGTGGTTGTGATCACGGCTTATTTTGCCCAGAATATCTCAGACCCCATTCGCATTGGGAGGTCCAGGAAGCCCATGGACGGACTGTTTCTGTGAACGACGGACAGAAGGTGCTTGGTAATGAACCCAGCACAGCGCTGCTCACAGCACCAAAACCAAGTAAATCGCTGATAAAGCCTGGCTGCCGTGGCCTATCTTCTCTTTATAGCTGGCTGTAAGATCGATCGTTTAAAAATGCTTACATAACCCAAGTTTTAAGATTCCATTTCCTTTAGCAAGCTCTTTTCTGGTGTTTTATGTCATGAATCATAGGTTCGAACCCCGGAATTTAAAAACGGGCAAATCCTGAAAGAGCCAGCTTCTTCACTTGGGCTCAGGTGCAGGGGGTGATTTAGTTAAGGTCACACAGCAAGTTAATAGCTGCACACAATGGGATTGGGACCATAAGCGTGAAAATTGATATCTCAAGTAGAGTCTAGCTGTTTGCCAACTGCAAAGAAATTATAAAAACAAATTCTTGGCTGACAACTTGAAAGGATAGGTTTGGAATGTTAACTTAATGCACTTTACAATCTTGAAGTTTCTTGTCATATCCTAGATAAAGTACCCTGTTTATATTTTATGCATTTCCATGCACAGTGGCTTCTAAAACTAAATGCCAAGAATTCTCACTGATGGTGTGTGGCTGGCATTTCTTGATTGCATTGTTTCTTTTTCTGACAATACAATGTTTTATGATTAAAATACTCCTCTACTCATAAAACTATAGTTTTTCTCCATATAATTGATACAATTACATAGATACTGTATAGTGTTGGAACTCTTTAAAAAGCCTATTTCAGACCTGAGAGTAAAGTTTTATCTTTAAAATTACTTTCAGAAAACATATCAGACACACAGAGCTGTCAGGTTTAAAACTGTACCAATAATTTTATGTTAAGTTATTATCTAAAGTGCAGTATTCTCTGGCATGTGGATATATTCATAACCACAAAGATTAGTGCTCAGCCAAAAAAATAAAAAAGCTTTTAATTTTTCATTACCTCCTCAGTACACTACCTGGCTAGGTTTAGACATCTTAAAATCTCACATGATTTTTCAGCTTTTCAGAGATGTTAACCCCTAAACTTCTAACTGAAGACCTACCGGGCAATATTTGAGTATTAAGAATAGGGGCAGTTTAGTATTAGAGTTCAGAGAACGGACTCAGGATCCATACTGCCTGGGGTCAAAGCCCAGCTTCACCAGCTGTGTGATGCTGGGCAAGTTATTTAACCTCCAAAAAAAAGGCACAGTACTAGAATGTGGTCCTTGTGGTTGTTATAAAGATTAAATGAGATAATATGTATAGAGTGCTTAGAACAGTGTGTACATATGATAGTGGTCAGAACTCCTAAGCCTAGGTAAACCGTAAGTTTAGATTCTAAATATTTATTCTACTTGTTACACATAATAAATGAGACAGTAAATTATCAGTTTTTAACTGGAAGAAATTTGATTCTGGAAATCAAAAAAGTATGTTCTAATAGTGAAGTCTAGAAAATCATTCTCAACTGGTAGCTCCATGAAAGCCATGACTATGCCAGTCTTGTTCACCATTACATGCCCAGCACTTTGCAACACTACCATATGGTAGGAATTTAATATGTGTGAATTGCCCTTTAATTCATAGAACTTTACAGTTAGAAGGGGCTGCCTGCTGATGATTTCATATAAGGAATCCAAGGATCAATGACTTAAGACGAATTATGTAGTTAGCTGTTAATAGAAGCATGATCCAAAAATGTTGACTTTAGGACGTGGGCATTCAAATAAGTCATGCCTTCTATAGTATTCTAAAAAAAAAATTTTTTTTAAATTCATTTGGAACCAAAAAAGACCCCAAATAGCAAAAGCAATCTTGAGACAGAAGAACACAGCAGGAGGAATCACAACACCAGATATCAAACAATACTACAAAGCCACTGTAATCAAAACAGTATGGTACTGGCATAAGAACAGACATATAGATCAGTGGAACAGAATAGAGAGTCCAGAAATAAACCCAGGCCTCTATGGTCAACTAATCTTTGATAAAGGAGGAAGGAACATAAAATGGAGTGAGAAGAGCCTCTTTAACAAATGGTGCTGGGAGAACTGGATAGGGACCTGCAAAAAAATGAAACTAGACCACCAACTTACACCACACACGAGAATAAACTCAAGATGGATCAAAGACTTAAATGTAAGCCGTGACACCATAAAAGTCCTAGAGGAAAACATAGGCAAGAAAATATCAGATATCTCACGTAACAATCTCTTCACGGATACATCTCCTAAAGCAAGAGAAATAAAGGAAAAAATAAATAAATGGGATTACATCAAACTGAAGAGTTTCTGCTCAGCAAAAGAAAACATCAGCAAGATGAAAAGGAAACCAACCATATGGGAAAACATATTTGCCAATGACATCACAGACAGGGGACTGATTTCCAAAATATATAAAGAGCTGATACGACTCAACATCGAGAAAACAAACAACCCAATTAAAAAATGGGCAAGGGACCTGAACAAACACTTCTCCGAAGAGGACATACAGAAGGTCCATAGACACATGAAAAAATGCTCAACATCATTAGCCATCAGGGAGATGCAAATAAAAACCACAATGAGATACCATTTTACACCAGTCAGAATGGCCATCATCAACAAATCAACAAGCAACAAGTGCTGGCGAGGATGTGGAGAAACGGGAACCCTACTGCACTGTTGGTGGGAATGCAGACTGATGCAGCCACTATGGAAAACAGTATGGAATTACCTCAAAAGATTAAAAATGGAACTGCCTTTTGAACCAATGACTCCACTACTAGGATTATACCCGAAGAATCTTGAAACCCCAATTCAAAAGAACTTATGCACCCCTATGTTCATTGCAGCACTGTTTACAATAGCTAAGTGCTGGAAACAACCTAAGTGCCCATCTGTAGATGAGTGGATCAAAAAACTGTGGTACATTTACACAGTGGAATACTATGTAGCAGAAAGAAAGAAGGAACTCCTGCCATTTGCAACAACATGGATGGAACTAGAGAGAATTATGCTTAGTGAAATAAGCCAGGCAAAGAAAGAAAAATACCATATGATATCACCTAATACAGGAAACTAAAGAACAACACAAACAAAGGAACTGAATAGAACAAAGAGCAGAATAGCAGTCAATAGGGGGGAGGGGAGAGGGAGAGAAGGGGGATAAGTAAGGGAAGGGTTTAATTAAAGAGCCTGTATGAAAGACTCATGGACATGGACAACGGGGAGGGAAATGATTGTGGGAGAGGGGGTGGGTTGGGTGGGGGAGAGAAATTGGGGGAAAAGGGGACAACTGTAATTGAAAAACCAAAATAAAAAAATTAAAAAAAAAATTTTTTTTAAAGGAACACCAGTCTCTTGGGATATTCATGGAGTAAAAGGTGGAAGGGGTTATTCTGTGGTCAGATAATTTTGGGAAATGCTGAGTTTAAGCAAAATAAACTGTGGCTTCCCCAAAAGGAGGGTTTGACCATGAAACACCTTCTGAAGGGAGCATCTTTTAGAACTGATGGTCTATGAAACACATAGAAGACTGGCCAGTAAGCAGCAACAAATACTTATTAAGCACCTACTACATTCAGTTGTCATGATAGGAACCACATAAAAAGTTAAGGTGAGTCAGGCACCCAAGTTTTCCCGAGAGAGGGTAAGAACAGTGGTGGGGCTGGGAGGGGGTTAAGAAAAGTCACATATAACTTCAGTTTGTGTCTGAATTTAGTAAGTGTCCCAAAAAAGGCTCAAATAAAATGCTACTGGGATTCAAAGGTCAGAGTTCCGTGGAGGAAATAGCATTTGAGATGAATCTTGAAGGCCGAACAGCTTGAACAGCTCCTGTTTAGACATTTGTTGGCCAATGCTTCTGAACTGCACTCATCTGGAGGAAGCCCTACAAATGCCAAAGGACTCCCACCTGTCCCTATTTGCCTGCTGAGCTAGCCCCTCTGCTTTTCCATCCAATGCCATGAAGAATCTGCAGCCTCTGGAGAATCTGTATTCTAACATCTAGCACAATACTCTCCCTTTTACTTCTTTGTGATAGGCCTGTTACTATTACCTCTGTACCCTTTGGTCAGCAGGTCTGGGTCAAAACTGTTTGTCAGAACATAAAAGTAATGGCAGAAAGGGAGGCCAGAGCAGATAAACACCAGTACATGGCAGGACACAGTCAGCTCAGGCAACATAGTAAGGAGCTCAGCTCACTGGCGGGAAGCAGCCACAGTACTGTAGGTTAATGCTCTTTGGCGGAGGACAGAGTAGTTTCTTGGCCTTTGATCTCACTGGCCGACAGAGAGAGGCTCGGGTGGAAGAGTTAGCAGTAGTATACCTCTTGACTTGGGTGTTAAGTTCAACACAACTTGCTAAGCTGTTTTTTTTTCTTTTTTTCCTGTTTGAGGGTTAAACTTCATAATCAAAAAGTTAAAAATGTTTACCTAAGGTCTCCTTATGCCAATTTCTGGGGGGAAAACAGCAAACATGCAAAGGACCCCCCCCTAAAATTGCTGACCCATTTAGACTCTGGTCAAAGCATCTACATTAGGCCCTTTTCTTTTAGCCTCTTCCTCCAGAACAAATGTCCCCATTATAGTGTAGTGACTTGATTTACAATATAACAAAGTTAACAGTTGAAAGTCCTAAAATTCATCCTCAGCAAAACCTGCAAAGCAGCTGCAAAAAAGATGAATGTCACTCGTGGGATCAAAAGCCTAGAGGATTGTGTGGAAAAGTTCAGCAGTGTGTGCGTGCAAAGCCTATTCTGAATAGAAGGCCATTAGAGGATAGTGTCCTTCTGTTCCGTTATCAGCTGGAAGCACCTGGGATAACTGGGCTCCGCAAGGCTGCCCGTTCTTGTGCAGAAAATCCTGGTGCAAAGGGCAGGCTCTCATGAGCCACCTTCCAGGATCCTCGGCTTATAATCCAGAATTGAGCTTCAAGCGAGAGGGAAGGCAGAGCGATGTTAAGGGCAGGTGCTGGAGGTTTACTTTTGTCTCTCTCTTCCCAGCTCTTAGTCCTTAGAAATGTGTAGTTAACTATGCTTTCTTCCCTTTGGAAAGCAGACTTCCCCCTCTCCCACCTCTACCTGGGGAATAACAAATTTCATATGGAGACCTGAAAACCCTAAGAGAAATATACAATGCTTCAGACACCTCATGTCGGACTGGCTGTCACAGACCCCCATGTGGGTCAGGCCATTTAAGCTCCTTGGGAACAAGCATTTATCTACAGCGGGGTCATTTTATAGATCTATTAAATCTACATTTTCTCTTGGGCTCCGTCCCCCATCTCCCCTCGACCCCGCTCCAGTCACACACTCTAAAAACCCCCTTAAGCCCCAGAAATAAATCTCTATAAACCGCCAAGTGTTCAATCAGGCTTTTACTGTATCTCTCTGCAATTAGAATAAATTTACTGCTCAGCGAGATGGGGGAAATATGCAAGGTACTCCTTGGATAAATATACCGCAGTGAGAAAAGTAGAGGCTCTGTAAAAATTATCTCTGTGAATTCAACAAGAATCAAGGTCACCGGAGCTGCTACATACCAGGGAACGTTAATTAATGGGCCTGCAGCTGGTGGTACCACTTGGCTGCCCTGCTCCAGCTGCTTGCTCCATATTTCTCTCTTTTCGTAGGTCCATTCTTGGATCAAATCCCATCTCTTTTTTTCCCTCCAAGTACAAAAAGTACATAAGTCTATCCTGGAAGGATGCCAGCCTTTCAGAGAACTAAGTAAAGTGTTGTTTCTTGGCTATTTTTATCTCCTTTTTAAAGAAAGGACACTCTATCACCTCTTAACTGGATTACTTGTAATCAGTGTTTGAGTTGTGGTCTGAGGTCACCATTCTGGCACTGTCCACAGGGAGGTGTCCTGAAGACGGAGAGCGGAGGGACACTGGAACTTCCCCACAAACTAAAGTGGAGGATACCTGAAAAGATGCACCTTTCACCCTTCACTACACAGTTTGCATTTTAGGCCAGGTTGAAGGCAAGGTAAAAACGCGACAGGAATGCATTTAATGTCTCTGAACTGAAGAGGGAGGGGGAAGGAAATAGGAGAAAAAGGAGAAAAGGCAGAGGAGGCAGAAAGTATTTCCAGGGTCAAGGTAGTTTATACCATTTAAGCCTGCTGGGAAGCTTTAAATGAGACCAAGCATGTAAACCACTTAGCACACTTAGCTGGGACACAGGCAGCTATTGTTAATTATGATAAAAATGCAGAGACTGCGCAGTATTCTGGTTAAAGATGACTTCAGAGTCAGAACGATCTAGGTTCGAGTACCTGCTCAACCACGAAGTAGCTGTGCATCACTTGACTGCTTAATCAGCCCTTTAGACCTCAACTTGCTCATCTGTAAAATGGGGCTAATAGTAGTACCTGCCTCAACACTAGAGAGTGGGTTTAATGAGACACTGCATGTAGGACATTTGGCCTGGTGCTTGGCTCCTGGTTAATCTCAATAGTAGTCATTGTTGTCATTGGGGCAATGGAAGAATCTGGAAAGGTGTTTCAGGAAGAGTTTGCCTCTCTGGGCAGGTGAAGACAGCTTAAGAAGAGCCGTCCTCTGAAGCAGTGAAAACGGTCTCACTTGCCTCTATTGCAAACCAGCCTTGTTTTTCTTCTCATTTGGATACTTAGTTTCCGTCAGTGTTACCTAGTGGAGGGACTGGGCGTTCTTCCACACAGTGACAGACGTGTGAATCTTGCCCAGAAATAACAGGGAAATGCCTGACTCTGCTTCTTTAAGGAATTCCCCAGGTAGTCATTAGCCATAAACTCCCGACTCAGGGCGCTGGTGGGTAGCTGCCCCCCATTCTACTCCATAAGACAGGCAGGTTCTTACCCACTGGGGCCAGCTCCTTTATGAGGCAGACCCAGCTTCACTGAGTCCTTTTTTAAGGAAGGAAGAATGTTCTAAAAATTTGGAAAATGTTCTCCATTACTACTTCTAAACTGTAAAATGATATTTAGGCCTTTTAAAAGACTTGGGACATTTTCTGAAATTAAGGAATATGGATTTAATGGAAGCCTTGGGGGATCAGATTTTTCCTCCTCTTTAAAGCATTTGAAAGAACTTTAATCTGCTTTTAGAGTGCTAGTCAATTGGGCATGGCATTCTGGTAGCTTATTGTTGCCTTCTTCATGGAACTGATACTTTTGTGCCCCTTTAAAAGCCCATTTAGAGAAATATTTAGGGTATAGGGGAAAAAGCTTCAATTTAAAGAACGAGACTATTCAAGATAAAGGAATGGATTCAAAGGTGCTTGGAGGACATTTCAAAATTTGTGTCTGGGGCATAAGAAAATTAAACAAACAAAAGTCAAGTAATATATGCAACTTCAGCTCTATGATTATTCATATCCAATTTTATGGTTGTTGGTCCTCCTAGCATATATAGTATTTATGATATGTAAAAAATTATACACTTTCATGTAATTAGCACTATTATGGGAGGCAGGCATTACAATCGTTATTTTACCAACAAGGAAATGGGCTTAGAAAATGGAAAAATGTGCTTTAAAAAAATGTAACATGGCAAGAAGTTGAACTTGGGAGTCTGGGCTTTGAATCCAATATCTTTTCCACAACACCCTGTTACCTTAAGCTTGCCACGTGACCTAGGCAGCCTTGGTCAAATTTCTAGATCTGAGGAATGAGAAGGATACCTCTCTGGCTTCCTTTCAGGGACAGGTGGGTAGATTTTTCAGGATCAAGGCTATCTATCACGTGGCTATGATTTCCAGGAGCAGTGTGTGATGAGCCTAAATGAAATGCACACTGCAGAGCTCAGTGAAATGCTGCTAACACCCTGTCCACCGCAGGACTGCTTCAGAGCTCTGCAGAAGATGTATGCACAAGCCTTAAAACCATACCTCTTGCAAACGGAAAATGCAAAATGGTTACAGAGCTGGCAGGTGGCCTGGAAGCTGCAAGTAACTGTGAACAGCTCATTATCCAGGGGGCTAGGGAACCGGGAGAAGTAACAGATATGGAGGGAGGGGCACACACTTGTCAGTGTGGGGCCTTAATTCCCTAAAGCTATAAAAGAGGAGATAAGTGTCATCAAAGTAAATGAAAACTCCACACCTATCCAATTCTAGAAGAATGTGTAGTGTTGAAACATCTAGAAAAACATTATATTTCCCCCTTTATGTATTACAAAAGTGTATCTATTCGTTGTCAAAATAATCAACAGGGAAGTACAGAACTAGAAAGTGACATTTCCTCCTTCATCTGCTCCTCCCCCAACCACTCCCTAAACTCCCCACTGTTAACATCTGCGTGACTCCTAAAACTTTCCTTTCCACCACTACATGTGTGTATTCAGATACACTTCATACATATGTACACATTCACATATGTATTTTTAAATGGGGTTGCATAACATAATATTATGTGTCATAGGTACGTGCTCACAGAGACTTCTCATTTTCCCCTCAGCTTTACTGAGGTGTAGTTGTTGACACATAAAAATTGTATATATTTAAGGTGCTCAGTGTGATGTTTTCACGCGGGCGTGTACCTCATGAAATGTTACCACAGTCAAGCTAATTAGCACATCCATTACCTCGCATAGTTACCATTTTTGTGTGTGTGGTGAAAACACTTAAGATCTACTCTCTTAGCAAATTTCAAGAATAGGCTACTCTGTTATTGACATGGGGACCCCCGTGATGCACATTAGCCTCCAGAACGTTCTCATCCAGTATAAACAAGGTTTTTGTTTCCTTTGACCCACCTCTTCTCATTTCCTCTGACCCCCAGCCTCGGCAACCATCATTCTAACATCTGCTCTTCTGAGTCCACCTTTTTCAGACACCTCTCATTCTCTTCAAGTCACAGAGGGGGTTCCGCTGTACGGATATACCAAAGTTTCTTTAACAAACCACCTACAGATATAGAGCCAGGGTGCTTCTGGTGGTTCTTTTCTCAACTATTACAGATAACGCTTCAGTGGATAATAATGATGGTTTATTAATATAAAAGGAAACAATCGAGAGATAAGTGGGTTAGAACAAATTTGGAAGAGATGGGACAGAACAAAGCCCTTAACGGCGAGCCCAGGGTGAGGAGCCAGAGATGAGGAGACCCTTGTCGGTTTAGCTCTTCACATCAGATTGGTTGAGCTCCTCATGTCAGATTGATAGCTAGCATCAAAGAAATAACCCAGAGGAAAGATAAACAAGGTAAAGAAAGAAAAAAAAAAAAAAGCAAGCACAGCAGGATTTTTAGAGAGGCGGGGCAAGTTGAAGTAAGGATCATTAACAAGTGTATAGACACCCTAGAGAGAAACCATATGAAGTACAAGAAAGATTATCTGAAATGCTCAGATGGGCGGCATTGTAAAGAGAATGATAGTGAGGGTGAGGAAATGTTGAGCATGTCATATCAGTCCCCGTAGGACAGGGGAGGGTGTCCTTTGTAGCCCTGATACCTGGCATAATTCCTGACAAGTAAAACGTGTGAAAAAGTACTTAAGAAAGAGCAAAGAATACTCTTCTCAAGAGGACTGAGCCTTTGAGACATGAGTCAGAACTGACCTGAATGTAGATGAATCATGATTTGTGGCTGTGAGAATGACTTAAATTTTAAAAGCATTTAACTTAAGTTGAAAGGCAGTAAGTTAGAAAATGGTGCCACCAAGAGCTTCTGTTATTTAATTTATTAAACATGTTTCTCTGCTTGCTATTTTTTGTGTTTTAATCCCTTGTCTGCTCAAAAAAAAATGTAATAATTTAAACTGTTACTGGTCTTTGAATTTTAAAAAATTATTATTAAAACTTGACTTCATTTTTCCTGAACTGGATGCTAAGTTGTTCTGTCTTCTTGCCAGGTGGTTTCTGCCTCTTGGCCTCAGCATTCATGTTCCTAAATGAAGTAAAAGGACCAAGTGACCCACGCATGTCTTCAGCCTTGTTAACAGAGAACGCAAAGGAAAAGTTTAAGACATAATCCTCTGTGTGGCGTCCTATTGACTGGATGACTCCATTCCCGCCAACCAGAGACTCAGGTAAGGAGACTTGTGTGTGCACGCTCCTTGAGCTGTTTTTATGAGAAAGGGGTAAGTGAAATATAAATGAACTGATATGAAGGATTCCCTTCAAAAAAAAGAGAGAGAAACAGAGACAGAGACAGCTTGGCCACCCTCACCTTCTACATCAGGGTCAGCAAATTATCCAAAATAGCCCCAAGCGAAGATTGCCAACCCTGGTTCTCCATCAGCTGGATTCTCCAGAGTGCTAATCCGTACTCATTATGATGACCTTGACGTTCTAGGGCAGTGGTTCTCAACCTTCCTAATGCCGTGACCCTTTAATACAGTTCCTCATGTTGTGGTGACCCCCAACCATAAAATTATTTTCGTTGCTACTTCATAACTGTAATTTTGCTACTGTTATGAATCATAATGTAAATATCTGATATGCAGGATGCATTTTCATTGTTACAAATTGAACATAATTAAAGCATAGTGATTAATCACAAAAACAATATGTAATTATATATGTGTTTTCCAATGGTCTTAGGCGACGCCTGTGAAAGCATTGTTCGACCCCCAAAGGGGTTGTGACCCACAGGTTGAGAACCACTGTTCTAGGGGAAAACTGAGTTAAATTTGGTAGAATTGCTGGTATTATGTTTCAATGCTCCATATACTCATTCATTCAAAAAACATAAGCAGAAACACTAGATAATCAGAGAGAACACTCTCTAGTCATTCTGAATCCGCAGGACTTTTCTGTTGAGCATTTAATCAATCTTGTACCTGAACCAACGCTGCTTCATCCCTCCCCATGCATCCCTCCCCATGCCGGCGGAGGCTCTAGTTCATGATGAGACTGCTTCAAAGTGCTCTGAATTAGTTTGTGGATAGAATCATCTGTGGGGAGGTGACCTGCTGGCCTTGTGAAGGAGAGGAGGACTGATATGCATAGAAAGACATTGTAAAAACCATGTTTTGGCAGAGTGGCTCAGAGGGCAGATAAGTGGAGGAAGGTCAGCTGTCTTGGGTTCTGGGCCATTATTACTACATCGCAGTGTGACTTTGAACTTCAGTTTCTTTTTAAAATAAAGGGTTGAAGCGGGTTAGCGCCATGGAGAATAGGGCCCTCTACTAGCAAATGGAATAAAGGACGCTAGTAAAACCACATCAAGGTAACTTTCTAAAATCTGAAACACTTTATAAAGATGGGCGTGGGGGGAAGCAAACCCTAGGGATTCTAAGGGCACTTCTCTTGGACACATGTCCCAAGTGTGGGTTTGTGTCCTCCCTAACGAGGCATTCCTTGGACTCAGGGAGTTCTGGAAAGGACTTCTCCTTCTTAAACTGTATCAGCTGTAAACCCTGGCCTTCCTAAAGGCCACGAGAGCCTGGGGCTTGTGTCAGGGACTCAGAGCTACAAATCTGGCACGTGGTCCGACGCCAGCAGTAACAGTCTTACAGCTTTGCCCCAGAAGTCCTTTATTTGTAGCCCCCTGAATTCTGTGAGGCCCACCCAGTTCCGCTAAGCCTGGCTCATCTTCCCTCAGCTCCCATCTCAAAAGGCGGCTTTAGGGCCTCCCAACAAGAAGGCCTTCATGGGGCTGTTGATTGGGGTCACAAATGGAACTCTACTTATGGTCCTGATGGAAACCATCATTGGCATGGTAATTATGACCAACTTAGAGGCTCTAACAAAGCCTCAGCTCCAGGGCTCTTAACATTTGTAACCAGCCACTGCCAGGCAGGCAATGCCTCATGTTACCCTTTGGTACCTTTAGGTACCTGGAGTTGTCCTCAAAAAACAAAATCTTAAAGATGAGTTTTCTGGATTGGTTCTGGAGTTTCTCAAATGAGTTCTCTAACGGCTCTATTTCCTGTAGTAAATAGAACAGATAGTCAGTCCGTGGCATATTGTGGCATTAGCGGTATGTAAAGTAGGACCCCTGGAGACTCCTAAACAGATACTTACAAAAGGCACGGTCCTGGGTTACCACGTAATACTTCTTCAAAGGAAACCCATCGCTGGCCCTTACAGGAAGGAGCTCTCCTTGTCCACCCTGCTTTTCTATTCATACAGACTTAGTGCTCACCTGAAGAATTTGGCTTTGATAATGACTGGTTTCACTTTGCTCCTTGATGAAAGCCCACAGGGCTGGGAGCATCAGCCTGGAGGCAGTGCGTCTTGTGGTACCTGGCCAGAAGAAATCTCCTGGCAACATGAAATGGTATCTTTTGGGTCACATGTTTTTTTCCCTGCCTCTCTATCTCACTTTTAGGAGTTACTATAAAAATAACAACCACAACCATAAGCAAGCGATTGCTCACATGGCCTTCACTATGGGCTAGGCATGTAGCTCTCAGGCTGTAGGATTCATGTCTTGAATTTTTACAACAACCTTATGAGGTTGTTAATCCCATTTTACAGATAGGGAAATAGAGGCAAAGTCAAATAACTGACAAAGAAGGAGCCAGGATTTGAACTCAGGAAGTCTGGCTCCAGAGTCTATGCTCTTAGTACACTTAGATGATGGTCTGTGTTGAATCTCGGCCCTGCCACTCAGTGGTGATATGATCTAAAACTATGAACCTCCGCCTCAGAATCTTTACATGAGCATACTAACAGGTCCTGCCTGATTGAAAACACTGGGAGAATGAAGCGGGATGACAAGTGTGGAGCTCAGTTCAGGGCCTGGCACATCCTGAGGGCTCAGTAAGTGGCCTTCCCATCCATATTATTTGTGAGATGACAGTGTGCAGTCATTACAAATAATGTTTCCCAATCTGTAGCATGTCTTTTCATCTTTCACAGAGCAAAAGCTTTTTTTTTCTTTTGATGAAGTCTACTGAACAGATTTTTTCTTTTATGGAGTGTGCGTTTGGTATGGTGACTAAGAACTCTTCATCAGGCCCTACATCCTGCAGTTTTTCTCCTCAAAGTTTTATAGTTATAAATTACTTTTTGAAAGGGCACTTTTTTCCTAAATATAGAAGAAAGACATGCCTATTGTAGATCGTTTGTTACATAAAGAAAAATTCAACGAGGAAAGTTAAAATCAATATCCAGAAATATGTTTGGTATTAGATACCAGGACGTGCAACTTTAATACAAATGTCACCTCTTTTATAATGGGAAACACAGAATGCTGCAACTGTAAACTACAATACCGAGTACCAACGGGAGTGCTGAGGAAAGGTGCCTCTCTTCAGCCAAGATCAGCTGGGGGAGTTGCCATTCAGAAAACATTAAGAATCATTGACCCAAAAAGTGAAACTCATGTTTGTGAACCACAGCTGTTAGTCACAGACTGGAATTGCCCCACCAGATAAAGAACCTATTTAAGAGAGCAGATTGCTATAGCTGAAAGGAAATAAAAAATAATCTTTTCGGAAATTGTAGGGTTGTAACTAAGGAGAATGTCAGGTTTTAGGGTGGAATGGATCTCGGTGTATTTACTGGCTTGGAGACAGAAAGGCTGACGTGGCATGAAGATGGTCCAGCCCTGGCTGCTGTTCTGTTTTGTTGCAAAGTAATGGGTTGGGTTCCTTTTTTCAAGCTCTAGCGCGTGGGGGTTTCTGATGGAAGGAATCCTTCCTACCTACCCATTTCTCATTTCTGGGCACCTGGCACTCTGCCAGCTCCACACAACAGATGTGAACTCGTCTTAAAATATTAGCTATTGCAGAAGAATCCCTCCATACCCCTTACCACCAATCTTCTGAGAAGCTGATTCTTTTGAAGGGATATTTGAAGTGAAAGAGTGAAATTTGCTATTTAGATTTTTAGTGAAGTTAAGAAACAATGCTGAATTTGATTTGGTCAGTCTGGATTTTCATACATGAAATTTACACCCAGTGGAACATTGTGTGAAATACAAAGGAAATCTTATTTCTTTTATTACCAAGTAAGATAATTTTTGTTTTCTGAATAGTGAGGAGTCAAGTAAAACCCGTGGACGGTGACAGGCACATTAAAATTTCATAAAAATTTAGATTAAAAAATTTTAATATGGTGAAAATTACAATCTAAATGTCCATCAAAAGAGAATTGCTTAACTTAAATTATGATACATCCATACAAAAACTCAACATTTATTGCTGTGTATTGAGTTAAAAAAGCTGGTTTTCAATTAACAAGTAGAACTTAGTCCTGTTTTTAAAAGGCATTGATTGGGAAAAAAATATACAAAGAGATTATCAGTAGTACTCTCTGGGTGATTAAGTTATGACAAATTTTATGTTTTTCCTGAGTTTTTCAAATCTAATTGCATTGAGTTTATATTTCATTAATAATCAGAAGAAAGATGAAAACTAATTCCCAGGAATGGTCATAAGGTGGCATGTTAAATAGAATTGTATATGAAGTTTACAATTTTATTTACTAGTTTTATAAGTTATAAAAACCTTATAGGTGAAAAGTAAGAATCCTCTCCCTTGTGAATCCCCAGAATTCCTCTCACAAGTAACTGCTGTCAATGAAAATACACATTTAAAGCAGAATTGAACAGAGAGAGCAGATCTGAAATACAGAAGCCGCTGTGAAGAGGCATGAGACAGCCTCGCAGACAGAAGTGAGTAAAATACTCCTAGGCCATTCTCAGAGCATAACCTCATGATCACATTGCCCTTCAAATAAGAGAAAACATCTTTGTTATATTCTGAGCACGTGGGTTCCAATAGACATTGATATCCCGCCAGGCATGCAAATTAACATGGGCTCCAAAACCCAAATGAATGAAGTCTAGTTGGAATTTCACAGCACCTTTGGGCAGCGAGTCACAGAAGCAGCAGACATGGCTTCTGGGTGTGTGGAAGCTTCTTCCCTTTCTCCCATTATACACCTGTCCCCACCTGCTTATTTAATAGTTTAATAGTTGACCCCTTCTCATCCTCCATGCTTTAGCCTAAATGTTACTTCCTCAGAGAAGAGAGAAACTGGGTCAGCTGAAATGGTACAGCCCCCTTCCTTTATTCTCTGTCAGCATCCTGGATCATATCCTTGGGAACATGTGCTACCATTAGTAATTTTTATTTTATGTATTTATGCCCGAACCCTGCCTTCCTCCTCTCTCCGCAGATTATAAAATTCAGAAGGGCAGGGTGTGTGTGTGTGTGTGTGTGTGTTTAAAAGCTGGCTTGTTGACCCAGTGTTAGTCTATAACAGGCATTTCATAAATATAGTGTTAATGAAATGGAAATTTTTACAGCCCCATTTTTGAGATGAAACTCTTATTAATGTTTTAGACAATGGCTGACCCTTAAATGGTAAGTTTCATTTGTTTAATCAGTCAATAAACTTTTATTAAGAGCTACAACTTAGCCCCTGCGCTATGTGCTGGGGATAGAGGCACCTAGCAAGGAAGACAGATAAAAACAGGCAAATATATCTTGGGAGATACGAGCTATGATATGGGTAGTACAGGGTTTTAGGGGAGCATCAAATTAGCTGGTTCCTGAACTTTATGAGAACCACAGCTGATTTTTCTCTACCCAAGTCACCCTGTGACATCCATGTAAGCCCAATACTTTATACCCAAAGTGTTGATTGCAGTTATCTGTATATCTGTAAGTTTGTGCAGAAGAGATTATAATCAACTTTTTAAACAGAACAGTGTAAGAGACTGACACCATAACAAATAAGAAACCAGAGGAGCAGGTTTAAAAGCTACCTCTGCAAAGCAGGGTTTTGTAAAGTGCATATTCTCTGTCTCTCTGTCTGTCTCTCCTTCCTTCCCTCTGACCTTCCTTTCCCTCCCTCCTTCCTACTTTCTGTTTCAATCACACACGGCTCAGACACAAGACATGGAGAAGCAAATGTTTTCTGACTCGATGACTTCAGAGGATTAATGCTCCTTTGAAAGCGATATTGTTACAGCCATAACGTGTTTATGTGTAACCCAGGCATCTTTATGTATAACGCAGACGTGTCTGTATGGGGAACATTAACATCCTGGCCTTGTCATTTAGGGAGGTAGGAAGTTCAACCTAGAACTATAGATCCCCAAAGCTTTGGGGAATCTCGATATGGAAGAAGGAGGGAACTGGAGAGAAGAGAGGAGATTTCTTTAAGGGTTAGTCCTCTCTTTTTTTCTAACAACAGCAAGAACAACAAAAAAGAGAACTAATTTAACTCCTCCTCTCTGAGAAACAATCCTTTTCCAACACAGCTGGGATGGCTGTCAGGCAGAGGCAACCTTCCTGAGGAGAGCATTAATCCAAAAAAAGGGTCAGGCAATGAGAAGATACGGAGAAACCACAGAGATGCCATGGTGAGAATTCCATTTTATAATCACCTGATGGCAAAACATTTATTTCAGACCCGGACATACCATCCCCAAAGAGACAAATTAGGGGGAGTGTTTTCTCAATAATTTCCTTTATGTATCAACATATAGCCTAGAAGTTAACTTTTTAGTCTTTAAAATATTTTATTTATTTTATTTTTAGAGAGAGGGGAAGGGTGGGAGAAAGAGAGGGAGAGAAACATCAACGTGAGAGAGAACACAGATTGGTTGCCTCTCATACTCGCCCTGACCTGGGATGGAACCCACAACCCAGGCACGTGTCCTGATTGGGAATCGAACTGTAGGATGATAGCCAACCAACTGAACTATACCAGTCAGGGCTAACTTTTTATTTTAATGTTTAAAACTATTCTTTGTGAATCATTAAGCTAACCCAAGCTTACTGTAACAAAATACAAAACTATGTGAGTAAAAAGTTAAAAGTCTAACCCTTTCCTCTAATCTCAATCCCCAAAGCATCAAGGTCCAATAAAAGTATAATGTTAGCCAATAGGTAATTAAAATTTCTAGATACTGCATTAAAGAAGAAAGGAGAACTGAACAGGTGAAATTAATTTTAATTATATGTTTTATTTAACCGAATGTATCCAAAATACTATTACTTCACTCTTATTTTACTCTTACAACACATCTCAATTTGGATGCTATACTTGATGTATAGTTAGATTTCATAAAACATACAGTTGAAAAAGTAGATTTGCACATCCAAGTTGCTGCAAACATACTTAAAATTCTTCCAATAGTTTAACGAAGTACCAGTTTTTAAATTAAATATAAAATAGTTAAAATTAAATGAATTAAAAAAACCCAGTCCCTCAGTTGCCTGTGCCACATTTCAAGTACTCAGTAGCCACATGTGGCTGGTGGTTACCTTATGGGCTTGTGCAGCCCTGGAGGGAACCACTCTTATAAGTTTGGTGTGGAACCTTCTTGATCTTTCACTATGCATAGACTTATAACTGTATAATTGAACAAATAAATACTATACATATCTGGATTTCATTTGTAAAAAAAATGCAATCATGCTATGTATTTTATTCAATAATCTAGTTTTTTTTGTCTTAAAATTGTATTTTGGTTATTTTTCCTTTTCAGTATATATGGAACTGCATTCTTTATAATGGTTATATAGTTGATTTATTTGATCACTTCCTGGCTAATGAACATTGTTTTTGAGTTTTATAATTACAAAAATCTGTGTTTGCATACTTATGCTAATATTTCCATAGGATATATCCCAAGAATTGACACCTCTGGGTCAAAGAGTATGCCTGAAAGCTAATGCCCAATTACTCTCCCAAAAGGTTGTGCCAAATTTTATAATACATTCTTTGCTGGCATTCCTCTCCAGGCTCTATAGATGCTCCAAATGTCAGAATCATAAAAATCAAAAAGAAAAGATTAAAAATCGATCATTCCAGCCTCTTTATTTTATGAACCAGGAAGATCCCACCTAGGCTGTGGGAAGGGGCCACACTCATTGCATGTCTGTGGCCAAGCGGGGACTTGAGCAGCTCTCTGATTCTTGCCTGGTCCCAGCGTGCATGCAGGAGCCTGGCAGAGGCTTACCAGGCAGTCATCCCACGCATCCGAAGGAAGGTCACCGCTCCTCCCGCTCAGCCGGCTGCCCTAGCTCCCTGCTCCCCACGTTGTATCATTATCAGCATGCCTTTCAATGGAAAGCATCACATCGTGCCTCAGTAAACAAGGAGCAGAAGCCAAGGGAGATGGTCCTTGACATTTGTATCCAAAATTGAATTCAATCTGCTCAAATGCTTGCTACAATTTCAGTGTGCCTTTCCTGCCTCCCTTCTGCCGAGCACAGCCAAGTCACAGACCTTGGCAGAAAGGTGGAGGTGGGGGATGGAAGGTGTTTTGTTTTGTACAGAACTAAACTCCACTGTTCAAAAATTCCTGGTGAAACATTCCACCTTTAATAAGAGTCACTTTGGGAGGACAGAAGCAGAAGGGCAGGAAGGTGCTTTTGGGAGAAGGGGGCTCCCTTCAGGCACCCTGAAGCTGGTGGAACTTGTGGGATACTAGACGTATCTCACATGCCAGCAAGATGGTCTTCTTCTAAGGTTTGTACCCCTTCTTCATAGTTCCCTACTTTACAGAGCTCATAAACATGGTCTCAAAGAATCCTTTGGTGGTCCACTTCCTGCTCAAATGCTCACTGGTGGCAAAGCTGGAGCTGGAAACCATCCCTCCCCCTGCATCTTCAGTATGTTCCCTCCTTCCCCATCACCTGGTCCCTGGTCCCATCTCAGACCCTGCACAGCCACAGTGGGTCTGGTCCTCTATTCTCTGCCCATGGCTTACAGCCCCAGCCAGGCATTAAAAACACAAACCCATTTGCCTATGCTTCACTTTTATTTATTATTTAAAAGATTTTAATTATTCATTCATAGAGAGAGGGGAAGGGAGGGAAAAAGAGAGAGAGAGAAACATCAATGTGTGAGAGAAACATCAATCGGTTTGCCTCTCATACTAGCCTGACTGGGGATGGGCCGCAACCTAAGCACCTAAGCATGTGCCCTGACCAGGAATTGAACTGTCAGCTTTTCGCTTTGTGGAGTGATGCCCAACCAACTGGGCCATACTGGTCAGGGCCACTTTTATTTATTTATTTTTAAAATCAATTGAGACATTTTACTTCAGTTTATTTTTTATTCATCTCTTGTCTTAATACCCCCTCTTTCTACCCAGTTATGACACTTGCAGTTTTTTTTTTTTAGTGTATTTTATTGATTATGTTGTTACAGTATTGTGGTCCCAATTTTTTTCCCCTTTTCCCCCTCTGCCCAGTACCCCACTTCCATCCAACAATCCCACCCCCCTTAGTTCATGTCCAAGGGTTGTGCATATAAGTTCTTTGGCTTCACCCTTTCCTATATTATTCTTAACTTCTCCCTGTCTATTTTGTACCAACTGATTATGCTTCTTAATCCCTGCACCATTTCCCCATTTCTCCTCTTTCCCCCTCCCAGCTGATAACCCTCCAAATGATCCCCACACCTATGATTCTGTTCCTATTCTGGTTTGCTTAGTTGGATTTTGTTCTTGTTTTTTAGAATCTGTTGTTGATGGCTGTGAGTTTGTTGCCATTTTAATGTTCATAATTGTGATTTTCTTTTTCTTAAGTAAGTCCTTTGACATTTTATATAATAATGGCCTGGTGATGATGAACTCCTTTAGCTTTACCTTGTCTGGGAAGCACTTTATCTGCCCTTTCATTCTAAATGATAGCTTTGCTGGATAGTGTAATCTTGGTTGTAAGTCCTTGCTTTTCATCACCTTGAATACTTCTTGCCAGTCCCTTCTTGCCTGCAAAGTTTCTTTAGAGAAATCGGCTGATAGTCTTATAAGCACCCTTTTGTCAGTAACTCTCTGCTTTTCTCTTGCTGCTTTTAAGGTTCTCTCTTTAGCTTGAACCTTTGGCATTTTAATTATGATGTGTCTTGGTGTGGTCCTTTTTTGGGTCTAGCTTGTTTGGGACTCTCTGTGTTTCCTGGACTTGTATGTCTATTTCCTTTGCCAAATTTGGGAAGTTTTTCTTCATTATTTTCTCATGTAAGTTTTCAATTTCTTGCTCTTTCTCTTCTCCTTCTGGCACCCCTATGGTTTGGTTGTTGGCATGTTTAAAGTTCTCCCAGAGGTTCCTAAGCCTCTCCTCATTTTTTTCAATTCTTGTTTCCTCATTCTGTACTGGTTGACTGTTTTTTTCTTCCTTATGTTCCAAATCATTGATTTGAACCCATTTCCTTCCCTTCACCACCGGTTTTATGTGGATTTTTCTTCATTTCATTTAGCATAGCCTTCACTTCTTCCCTTATGCATTTGCCATACTTAAGCATATCTGTCAAGTCTGTGAGCACCTTTATCACCAGCATTTTGAACTCTGTGTCTATTAGGTTGGCTATCTCTTTGTTTATTAGGTTGGCAATCTCCTCATCGCTTAGTTTTCCTGCTGGAACCTTGATCTGTTCCCTCTTTTGGGCCATACTTCTCTGTCTCCTCATCTTGACAGGTTCCTGTATTTGTTTGCCTCTGTGTCTTAGGTAGAGCTGTCGCTCCTGTTACATTGTAAGAGGCAGAGCCTTAGATATGTGTCACTAGAGGGCGACCCGTTTCACCATGTTGCGGCGCTGTGCGTGGGGGAGGGGTCCAAGAGGGAACAATTCCACCTGCTCAGCACTCTCCCCAGTTCAAGGCACTTCTCCCACTTCCATATGGGACTGGTGCCTCCCTAGCTGTTGCCCTGGCCGTTGTTTCCAGAGTGGGTGGGTCTGCAGACATTCTAGGACTGTGGGGGCCCTTTAAACAAAGAGACTCTGCTGAGAGACCGCCAGTTTCTTCCTCCACCCCAACCCCCACTGGTTTGCACAGTCGAAAGCAATGAGGCTTTATTTTCCCCGGCCCTGGGACCTTGAGCTGCACGGTCTGGTCAGGAGCTGGGACGCTCCCCAGGTGTCTCTCCCAACTTCTTAAAACATGTGACTGCACTTTCCGCCAGCCTGCCGCTGCCGCTGCTGCTGCTGCCACCACACCACGTCCTCTTTGCCTTGGCTCTGCCCTTCCTACCTGTCTGGATGAGTATTTCTTCTTTATATCTTTGTTGGACTTCCATGCAGCTTGGTTTTCTGGAACTTCTGGTTGTCTCTAGTTTTGAAGTAGCTGTACTCCTTAGTTGTGGAAGGAGATGCAGCGTGTCTGTCTAGGCCTCCATCTTGGCCGGAAGTCTGTATGATACTTTCTTCACAAGCTGGCACCAAAAAGCCAAAATTCTGGTAGAAGTCTCCTGTATTTGAACTATTTGTTGCCACATAGTTCAGACTCCTATACATGGTGCCTCCTTTTGCTCCTGGTTTTTATGTTTTCTGATGTTTCTTTAATATGGGAAGAAAGGGAAGAGGTACCACAGCAGGAAAAGGTGGGAAGCAGGGAGAGTAGAAAAGCAAAATACAGATGTGTTTCATGCTGTATTAGCATGTCATTATAAGGCTCCAACTGTGCCACTCTTGGCACGTCCTCACCCCTATATGCAGTTAATCAACAGGCCTTGTTGACTTAACCTCTGCAATATCTCTCAAGCCCACCCACTTCTTTTCGTTTCCACCATCTTCACCCAGTTAGCTCCTGCCCACTTGCGCCCACTCTTGCCTGTCCAGTGTGTGCTCCATACTGTAAGCAGAATAACTACAAAGGACTTTTAAGCCTCATGCTAAATCCTGTAGGGAATAAAAATAACAACCATCATCACCATTGGTTAAATTTGTTGAGCACTTTCTATGTGCCTGGGACTATTTTTAATGCTTTAATGTCTAAGTCACTTAATCTTCACATCCCTAGAGGGTAGATATTATTATCATTACTCTTGTTTCAGAGATGAAGAAATTGAAGAACAGGATATATGTAATTCACCCAAGGATACACAGCAATTAAATAGTAGAACCAGTTTAGGAACACAAATCTAAAATAATTATCAAGCAATACCCAAGTAATTAATATGTATACATGGCAATGCCATAGGGGTCACCACACCATTGGTAGAAATCATGTACAGACTCCAGAGGAGTCATGCAAGTGAGTTGCATGTCACCGATTAATTGAGAGTAGCTACTTGGGCTGCTGGGTTGGGAAAGACCATGAGGCTACATCTGAGCTCAGTGGGAAACTGAGAGATTAAAGATGTCTGTCTTGGGCCAGGCCCTGGCTGGAGTGGGGAACGTATTTGCTTCTTGTTGCTGATGTAACACATTCTCACAAATTTAGTGGCTTAAAATAATACAAGTTTATTATCTTCTAGTAATGGAATCAGAAGTCCAAATGAGTCTCATAGGGCTAAAATCAAGGTGCTGGCATGGCTGCATTCCTTTCTGGAGGCTCTAGTGGAGGGCGCTTTCCTTGCCTTTCCTGGCTCTCAGAGGCTGCCTGCATTTCATTGGCTTGTGGCCCGAGTCCAGGAATTGCATCACTCTCACCCTGCTCTGTCCTTACATCTCTTTTCTGACTCGGACCCTCCTGCCTCCCCCTTTCACTGCCGAAAGAACGCTGTGATTACATTGAGCCCACCAGGATAATCCAGGATGACCTCCCCATCCCAAGATCCTTAACTTAATCATACTTGCAAAGTCTCTTTTCCCAGGTAAGGTAACATATTCACAGTTCCAGGGATTAGGATGTGGACTTCTTTGGATGCTACTGTTCTGCCTACCGCATGTCACTGTGCGGTGAGAGTGCTACCCTGGAACCAGACTCCAGTCCTGTGAGCACAGGGACTTCAGTCTTCTATGCTTTTGTACCTTTCATGTCTGCCGCAGAATAGATATGCAAATATTTGATGAATGAATAAGTGAAAGAACTAGTTTTAAAAATGCACAGAATAATAGGGTACCTATTTTAGGAATAAGAAAATTGGGGGGTCATTTTTTAATCTTAACGGGGTCCCACAGAGTGCGCAATGCCAAAATGAATGGTGGTAACTGAGGTTACTATTAAGCAAATCTCAGAGCTGAATGAATTTTTGGGTTTGGTAGTTGTCTTAATCAGTTTAGGCTGCTATAACAAATCACCACAGACTGGGTGTCTTAAAAACAACAGAAATTTATTTTTTACAGTTCTGGAAGCTGGAAGCCTGAAATCAGGATTCCAGTGTGGTCTGGTTCTGGTGAGAGCCCTCTTCCAGGTTGCAAACTGCCAACTTCTCATTGGATCCTTGCATGGAAAAGATGGACAGTGAGCTAGTTCTCTGGCCTCTTTTTAGAAGGGCACTAATCCCATCCATAAGAGCTCTGCCTTCGTGACCTAATTACACTCCAAACGGCCCACCTGCTAATACCATCACATTGAGGATCAGGGTTTCCATGTACGAACTTCGGGGCACACAAACATTCATAGCACTACTCTTTTCTTGAAATCACCATTGTCTTATAACTGCACCAGAGGACAGAGGTCTGATATGAACAGAAGAATGTAGAATTCCTTTACTCCTGCAGAAAATGGTGAGGGGGAGGGGCAATTTGTCAGCTCAGCAATAGCCTCAGTCTTCCATGGAAAGCCCCTCTCCTTGCTCAGATGTAGCAATTGTGCCTACAGCAACACTACTCTGAATCCTAGATAGTCTGCTCTTTCAGGAACTCCAACTCTGCTCAGGATTTAGTTCAAGATCCTTACAAGGTCCCACCTACTCTGACCCTTGCCTACCTTTCCTGCCTTGCCTCTCACCCCCACATTGCAGCCACAGGAGTCTCCAAGGCCAACTCCTTCTGCCTCAGGGCCTTTTGACATGCTATGTCCCTAATTATGGAATGCTCCTGTTGCCTTCTTTTGCCCAATTAATTCCTACCTGTCCTTGGGCTCAGCTTAACATGATATCCTGAAGGACATTTCTTTTAAATCTGCAAATCTAAATCAGTGCCCCCTTACTCTCTCAGTTCATATAAAATGGAATTATGTCAGGAAATTGGGGCCTGGACTTATACTCCGTGACACTGTAGTCTAAGTCCACCACTCATTAGCTGTGTGACCTTGGGCAAAAAATGTAGACCTTCCTGCATCTATTTCTTCATCTTCATGATGGAGTTACCAATAGCATCTACTACAAAGCACTGTTATGAGGATTAAATGAGATCTCTATGTAGAAAGTTCAGAAGAGAGCCTGTTCTATTTGTGTAAGCTATTTTTTCCTATAGAGCATTTACCCAAATTGTGATTACAGTTATTTGCATTAGTATTTGTTGAATATCTGTTTTCAAATGTACTGCAGGTTCTCCAGGGGCAAGGCAGCATCCCTCTTGCCGTGCCTATCCCGCTGCCTGCCACATCGCAGGCTTTCCACAGATATTTCTTGAATGGATGGACAGATGAATATATTACCTATTCTGGGGCTCAGGCCCATGGGAAAGTGTCATCCTATCAGAAGATAATTTATATTACTAAAGAACACTGGAGATTTTTAATTGTCATATTCTGGGCTGATGAATAGCCTGAAGTTAGATGCAGCATTCACGGTCTCCCTTTCTATGGCCTGTTCACACACAGGGCCTTGTGATGCTCATTGCCAGGCAGACTGATGAAACATCTCAACAGACGCTTACATTCCATATGTTACAATTTACACATTCCTGCTGGGGTCAAGGTAGGGAATGGCATGCGTGCTAATAGCTGCATTTCTCACATGAAGTTCCACATAAACCCTCTCCCCAGCTCGTTTTACTGATACATTATAATATACCTTTATAAACAGTTTTTTCAAGGTCATGAGTGAATGTTTCCTAATTTCCATTTTTAGAGGATTACAAGTCTAGAAAGGGCAACTAGAGGTTTCTTTAGCCTAACTGCTTCCACAGGCTGGGCTCTATCTGAACCATCCTAGCTGATCTCCAAGGAAACAGGATAACAACATTTTTCAGCGAGTCTCACAAGCTCTCTCTGGTTCTTCCTTCCTTGGGTCTCAAGGACACTATGGCTCTATGGGTTAATTGTGCATTTTGTACTCTAATTGCATTTGAAGTCCTAGAAAAAAAGTGCCCTTATGCCAGAAATATCTGACATAATTGCCAAATCCAAAGGGCCACCATTGAGCCACTTCCTGGTGTCACCTCCCATGGAGTGTTTGCTTCTTGGCAAGGAGTGGGGCCAACATCAGTCTTCCTGTGCCTTCATTTTCCTTCTGACCTGAACTGTCAGTCAAGCTCTACCTTTATTCTATTTGTCAGAACACCACTGTTCTTTCTCCTCCCTGTGGCAGTTTCATTTCTATTGTTAAAGAAATCATAAGTCAGAGCAGCCCTAGGTCGATGGAAGCAGATCTTATTGACTGTGCAGTCTAGTTTGGGGTCAAGAGCCAGTCTCATCTTTGGTGTTCAACTGACTGTGGAAATCATCTCAGGCCAACCAACTTTGGCTCCATCAGGAGACTATGACCCCTGATAGAATTTGTCACCAACTGTTCAGTGCCACAGCTACCACTTATTGGATGGTGGTTTCTACAACAGGACAATCTCTCCTCCATCTATAATAACTTCATGTAAAATAATAAGCTCATTAAGAATATAACATATTTTTCTCAGAGAAATGTCTGGTAAGTCTGTTTTCTGAAGAGCCTGTGGCCCCAAGTATTTATTGGAAAGACACACACTATTTAGTGCTAACCTAGGTCTATTATATTCAACACCATTTTTATGTGAGGATAGTATAACAGACATTTTTAGATGCTGAGTAGAAATACTATAATTTTGGATGTTCCCACTATCATAAAATGTTTTTCTCCTCATCTCTAATGTGATTTGCCCAGATAATGTATTTTAAAAAAGAATGTCAAATTCAATACTTTCACACTTCAAGTCCAATGTAATTGAACTCTAAATGTCATTTAAGGGAAAAGTGATCTTTTCCAAAATGGATGAACAATTCCTTTTTTTTTTTTCTCTCTCTATAAATTTTCATTATAAAATAGTTGTTGGGACAATTTGTTTAATAGATTGATTCTTTTAAACAAGAATCATTGGGACTTGAACTGGGCAGTTTTAGAGACTCCTGAAGAGAAGATGCTATCAACTTACAGAGGGAAAAAGCTAATTTCATATGTGGGCTCAAGAATCAGAATGGCTTTGTCTTTCTCAAAAGCAATGCTAGGAGCTAAAAGGCAAAGAGCAATGTCTTCAAAATTCTAAGAGAAAATAATTTCCAATCTATAATGATATAGCCAGCCAAATATCAGCTAAGAAAAGACTAGAAAAAAGTCATCTTTAGACATACAAGCCACTTCTAAGTTCCTCTCTACCGTTCTTCACCCCAATCTGGTCCCAGGGTGCTGACCTGTATGGATTGCATCATTGGGCTCCCTTGTCTCCCACTTGCGGTAGGATTTGGCCAATAAGACATATTGGCAGAGCTGGAAGGGAGAAAGAAGAATGAGGTCAGGCAATTTGTTCTCTGTCAAGTCAGCTCAGATTGACCTCCTTACAGGTCAGTATTCTGGTAAGGTGGTCTGCCACAGCTTCAGTTGCTCTCTCTGGGTTCCAGGAAGCACTTTCTCCCTTTGCCCCTCTCTCAGCCCCAGGGATGGTAACAGGCTCCCTGTAGTGTTTAGGCTCAAGGGGTTTTACTGTCCCTTGTAGGTTCCCTTAACCCCACTCACACCTTTTAAAATAGACACTTAGCCCTGACCGGTATGGCTCACTGGACTGAGCACCAGCCTGTGAACCGAAAGTTTGCCCGTTCAATTCCCAGTCAAGGCACATGCCTAGGTTGTGGGCCAGCTCCCCCATTGGGGGCGTGTGAGAGGCAACCAGTTGATGGTTTTCTCCCTCCTTTCCCTCCTCTCTAAAAATAAATAAAAATAAAATCTTTTTTAAATTTCCTTTAAAAATAAATAAAACAGACAATTAAACATTCCTTAATTACCCCATCTGAGTATATCACCTGCTTTCTGCAGGACCCTGACCAACACAGGCCTGGATAACCAATAGACAATGTCACTCCTTGAAGGCAGTACCGTGGTGACAAAAGACTTTAGAATCACATCAACCTGCCTACACATCCCAGCTCTGCGATCTTCTAGCTGTGAAACTTTGGGCAGACGACATGTGCTCTGTGCCTCCCGTATAGAATGGGGAGGTTTATACGACTTTCCCCCCAGAGTTTCTGTGAGGATCAACTGACATAATCCAAGGAAATATTTATTGCAGTGCCAATCATTTAACAAACACTCATTAAGAGGTGGTTATTATTATTAATTATTATTATCCTTGCACCATTGCTAACCTGCCAAGAGCTACCCACTCTTCAAAGGGGCCAAATGATCCAAATGGCCCAAATGGCTGGAATGCCACCTTCATAAACCTCACAGCCTCACTTGGGAATTCTGAAGGGATGCCCAGGAAAACTGAGCCCACTGGGGAAGCATGGTGCCCAGCTCCTGCAGCATGGCTTGATTTGAGAGGGCTGCTCTTGCTTTTGGGGTTGGGTGGGGCATCCTCTGGCAGCTAGTTCCAGGTTCCACCTGCAATCCTTAGTCCATGATCATGACGCTCTTTGCCAGAGATAAAGGGGAAGCTGGAACCAAGATGCACTTCTGAGAAAAGCTGTGCTCCCAAATACCTGACTGAGGCTCCGTGGCGGGCTTCCTGAGGCACTCGGCCAGGCAGAGCTGTTTCAGCCTTTGGGCACCTGACTCCCGGCCAGGGATCTTTAGCCAACGCAGGAGAAGCTCCAGGGAGTCCAGCTTGATGAAGTTCTTCTTTTAATATCACTGGAAGGTGCCAATGTGCCCCATCTTTTTTTTTTGTTTGCCCCTTTTGCTCAAGGCTTGGAGATTGTTGTGTGATTAGGGGAGGGGGTGAATGGGAGAGGAGGTGTGAAAAAATTGCTTTTTAGACAAAGGTAAAAGTGAGAGGGGCCAGCTCAGTAAGTGTCAGAAATGTGTGTGTGTGTGTGTGTGTGCATGCATGTGCACACACATACATGCACAGGAAAACATCTCTTCATACATGTGAGCTTTGGGGTTTATAAAGGTGCATTTTCTTCTTCCTGTGACCACCAGAAATGGCCTAGCTCTGAGATTTTTTGAGAGCCACTTTGTTTAAAACCTAAAGGGACCCTTCCGTGGAGCTGCCTCCTGCTTTATTTAGATATGACACCGGTGTGCGTGAACTTTCCACCTCCACTGTCTCTTCAATCCTGGCATATGAAAATTCAAGTTTGGAGAGAGAGAAGAGAGGAATGAATCAGAAAGGGAAAAACAACCTTAGGATTCCTTAAAATAGCAAATTCTTTTTGTAACTCCCTCTGGCACTGTTATTCACTGTATTTGACAAAAAAATAATTAATTTCAGGGACACAGCCATTGTATGAAGTAGGGTATGCCAGAATTTGATACAAACAGGAAGTGGGTGGGTCGGACTTTAGTAAACACTGGTGGAAACAGATTCTGTAGCAAGAGCAATTTAATTTCACTTTGGTCTGTGGATCTCGTCATGATTGACTGGAGAGTAAGTTTGATTCTGAGGAGCTATGCCAAGTGGATCTTTAAGGTTTATCCACTTCATTTCCTTCCAGATTTCTGATGCTTTACCATCCAAATGATGACTGTTGCTCTGGCGATAGCACATCCTAGGGGGCTAATGGTGGGCAATCCAAACCTCACAATACCTTTCTCTTCATCTCAGAAATGTTGATAATAACCACTAATTTAAATAATTGTTATGAGAAGTAGAGAGAATGTATGAGGGCGCCTAAGTACTCAGTAATAATAGCTAATAATAATAACTGTGCCTTGGGTACCAGCCCGTGAACCAAAGCGTCGCCAGTGTGATTCCCAGTCAGGGTACATGCCTCGCTTGTGGGCCGGGTCCCCAGCTGGGGACATGTGAGAAGCAACCAACCGTACATTGATGCTTCTCTCCCTCTCTTTCTCCCTCCCTTCCCTTCTCCCTAAAAATAAATAAAATCTTTAAAAAATAATAATAACTATTATTATGAGAAGAGAAAGAGGAGGAGGGGAGGAAAGGAGAAGGAAAGCTAATTTTAATTACATAAAAAAGTCACCCCACAGGGCCATCTGGGGAACATAAGAGTAATTTTATAGTATGCTTTAAAGAACTCTTATTGAACATTCTCCTAAATAAACTTGCTAATTTTCCTGATGGGATTATTTCTTTGTTTCTAAGCTTCGATATAGTACTCTGTTTTAATTATACAATATTTTAGGCCTGACATCAAAAAGTGCATCATCTGTTTTTATCTTTCTCAGCCTCATCCACATCCTTGGTTACTGTTGCCAGGTATCCTGGGGTCACCCGAAGTACTTTTGTTCTAGAGACCTTTCAAAGTAAGCCAACCCAGCAGTTTAGAAAACTTCTTGAGTTTGTAGACAAAAATACATTAAAACAACCAAGGGAGTGATTACTCTCTGGAATAATTATTTTTAATGTCTTACTGGACACGTTTGAAATGCCTTTCAGGTCCTTTGGGAGTTAAACTAGGAGGAAATCTTTTTTGTTTTACGTCTTGGAACTTGTTTGGTAAATGTCTGTGATGTTTGCACATCGTGTAACACTCGCCACCACCCCCGTTGCCCCCCTGTCCTAAATGATGTCAGGATTTCATCAGCATTAAATAGGCAACAAAAATACAGGGTGGAGGGGATTAATGGTTTCTTTGTGGCTTTCTGGTTATCTTGCTTTGATTATATTACTAAATGCAGCTCTGAAGGCTTGTTGTGCTTTTGCATTCCATCAGCCAGACATTTCAGCCCAGTTTCGAACCAGAAGAGCTCCCCCTTGGGGTCTCCTTGTTGCCAAACCTCTACTGAGGTGTCATGGACTAATTCTAGCAAAAAGATGCTTTCAGCGTGCTCGGTATCTTTACATGTCCGGGCCTCCATGACATACAATATATGCTTTCCTAATTTTAACCATATTATGATTAGCTAATTACAAACCCACCAGAGGTCTTCTCTGAGAAACAATGCTTTTAGTCTCTCTGATTACATTGAGAGGAACGAAGTGAATTCTTGGGCTCCGTGTAGGTGAGGGTTGTTACAAGGATACTTTTTATAGCAGAACTTCCACATCCTGCTTCAGTTGTGACGAGGTCCTATAGCATAGCCAGACTGTGAGAAAGTCTAGAGCAAGGCCTGCAACCCCCCAGTGTGGTTATTCGGCCTGTAATAGGTACTCGTTAAGTGCAAAATGAGTGAATGCTGTTACAGAATGACAGGCCTGGCCTTAGAAAAAGCTCTGCCACTTACTAGCTGTGTAATCGTGGAAAATGAGTGACAGGACTAGATAATTCTTTAGAGTCCCTTGCACCTGAAACCTGCTGCAAACTGCTAATTCAACCTGTTGAGAAAGGGATCCCGTGTGAACTGAGTGATACCTGGGGAGGCACCATCCTGAGTTAGGAAGAGGAGATCATGCATAGCTTCTTGGTAAGTATGCATTTAGAGTCCTCTTGCCCCAAACAATTACTTAGCATATGTACGACATTTCTTTTAAAACAAAGAAGGCCAGCTGCCTAAAATATTTTCATCTTTAGAAAATGGTTCTGTTGATGGAATTCAGACGGGGAACGACGGCCTCCCCGGGACTCTCCATGCATGTGACCCATCTGAAACGAGCAGGTGGATTTATTTTATTTTATTTTTTCTTTTTAAAATCTTGTTTTCACACAGAGATGATCAAGGAGCAGCTTCGGCATTACCCACCTATCTTAGGTCCATCCATCTGTGATCATCTTAACTAGAACTGGGCTCGGTGAGTCCAGTTGCCTTAAGGAAATAGGGCAAGATTGACCTAACAGATGTTCATGCTTACCCAATGATAAAGATGATACATTGTGTTTATTTGGAACACAACTAAATGGTTCCTACTAACTTCAAGGTCCCAGTGCAAAATCCTGGATTCAGAGCCTCTGGATTTATCACACCCACCGGAGTACATTGGCTTTTCAAAGCTCTGAATGGATTATCCTCTTCCATTAGAGTGGCCTCATCCTTTCCAGAAGATAACATCTTGTTTCTCTGGCCTGAATTTCTTTCAAAACACAATTTGTGAAAACAATGTGTGAGAACACATGACCATGGGAAGTGCTCAGCGGGAACGCTGCAATAAACATGTCAGGTATATAAGCTAGCTGATGCTATTTATTTGGTCCTTAAGAAGAAAGTATTGGGATACAATAAATTTCAGTCATTTTTCAACATCTCAGATTTCTCCAGTAACGCATATATGATGGCAGGCCATAGCAGATCGTGCTAATTTATTTGGGACTCATCAAAGGAAAGAATAAAATATATGTCTCCAGGCAATAGAGTGGAGTGCGAATGGACTGGAAAACCGAATTGGGCAGCAGCAGCAGTATTTTCCAAGGCCAGAAGTAAACATGTCAACATGGTGAAGAGGGTTTTGTCCCACTCCTGGCTGAACTTGGAGGGGTGAGATGGCTCATGTCAAGGGACCCAGCTTTGCAGTCCGTTCTCACAAAGCGGCCCATGATTCACAAAAAGGACAGTCTGCAGCATGACACGGTGAACTAGGTCAGAATAATATTTCTTAATGGTGATTCTTACAACGTCCTATTAATTACAGCCGCGGTTCAGAATTTTCTGTGCCTTGATAGGCTATATTTTTACGTACACACACATTTTTAAATTTAATGTGATATAAAACTTAGTTCCAAGGAATCTCTACTATGTGAGTGGTGAAAAATGACGTGGGGGAGAGGAAGCAAAATATGTGCCTATCCATCTATACCCCACAAGCCTGTATTCAAGAGATCATCTTTGTGAACATAAAAGTTTATGCTGCCTTTGATTTGTGTGGTTTTAAAAAAAACACTAGCAATATTTAAGGGTTTTGGAGCATAACATCAGAGCAGAAACGGTTTGCCCTAAATTTGCATGTATTGTTTTTTTTTTTTCTCTCTCTCTTACTGCTCCACATGGATTCCTGCTTTTACAGCTTAGTTTACACACAATTCCTGTTGTCGACTGTATTACCTACACCATGCCTTGCCTCTTCTTACCTGCCTCGTTCTGTCTCTACCATTTTTTGAGCCTGGGGAAGACGCATCCTCCAGCTCCACTGGATGGGGTTGGGGAATATAGCTCAAAGCCCCCTCCTCCATGAAGCTTCTTTCTTTCTACCCCAGCTAGACGTGATCTTTTCAGCAAACCCCTAGAGTAGGGTTTCTCGACCTTAGCACTATTGGCCTTCTAGGCTGGGTAATTCTGTGTGGTGGGGGGGCTGCCCTGTGCGTTACACAATGCGTAGCAGCATCCCTGGTCTCTACACACTAACAGCCAGGAGCAGCCACTCTCTTTCCCGCACTGAGTGTGACAGTCACAAGTGTCCCTAGACATTTTCAGATGCCCCTTGGGGGGCAAGTCACCTCAGTTAAGAACCACTGCCCTACGGCTCTCTCTAAATTGGATCATAGATACTGAAGAACAAAGGTCAGGCTATTTGTGTTTTGGTACATGTTAAAAATTATTCGGTGATTAATAAATAAAAGGTGTTTCCAAATTATGAGTTGGGAGTTCTTGAAAATTAACGCATTAGGTTCATTTGAATCATGTTGGACACCCAGAAAACTGAAAAGGGATTATATTATTGCCTCTCTCTTTTTAGAAAAGACTTTACAGAACTGTAACTTTAATGCTATACTGTAGGGTTGAAATGAGAAACTGTCAGAGGACATCTCTTCATCTTTGAAATATTGTTGTTGAAGTCACTAACTGTCACCTAATGACCCACAGAAAGAACAGCGAGACAGGTTCCTCTGAAGTTTCGCACTAGAGAAGTTTGTCTCTTTTGAAAACTGTTTTGTTTTCCCTCCGTTGCATAACGGGAGTATGTAACTAGTTTTAGTTTCCCTTTTTGACTTGGCTCTTGGGCACCTCAAAACTAAGTTTTATGCTTGATTACAGTAACTATCCTCATCCTTTAATTTTTAATATAAATTCAATCTTTCCCTCTTCTCACTAGCCTCACTTAACTTGTGTCTTTTACCTTTGCTCTAATGACTTTCTTAAATCTGTCTTTTTAAAAAAATAAAGTTTCGGGCAAGTGGAGTCCTTATCATCTACCATCATAAATACAGAAACATACGCCCTGGCCCTGACCATTGTGGCTCAGTTGGTCGGGCATTGTCCCGCGAAGGGAAAGGTCAGTGATTGGATTCCTGGTCAGGGCACATGCCTGGTTTTGGTGTTCTGTTCCCAGTCAGGGCACATAGGAGAGGCAACTGACCCATGTTTCTCTCCTTCTTCCTCCTTTCCCCTCTCTCTGAAAAAATAAAGCAAAATATTTTTTTAAAAGTACCAGGACATTTTTGTGAGTAAAAGGAAGACAACTGATAATTAAGCTGGGACAATAGCTTAAACTGAGACTGTCTTGGGCAAAATCAAAATGTGGTGTCACTCTAGGGATAAATAATAAATACAACAGACAACAAAAGTTATTCCATTCCCAGGTTGGTGATAATGAAAGATAAACATGTGCCTTAAATAGAGAATCAAAGTTATGTGTTTCTTATTTATCCTATGTCACATCTGTAGGTTAAAGTTTAATGTATGTATTATCTCTTGGGAAATTTTGTAATTAGCCTCTGTATCTATAGAGAAAAAAAAAAAAAAAACCCAACAACTTGAGTTTTCTTAAATGTATTTAATTTCTACCCAAGAGGAGGGGGGATTAGATCTGGAACAGTGATCACAATAGAAGTTTTACTTGTTTGTGATTTATGGGGACTTGGAATAAATGTCCTATTGACCAGTATCAGATTTCTAATGACTCTATCTTGTTTTTCCTAAGCAACTTCTCATAAACTTTTGTAATATCTTGAGCAGCTAACTGATACTATGTTCAAGCCTGTTTACAAAGCTATTAATAAATACTATGTGGCAACTCCAGGAAGAGAGTAAAACTGTTTTTTCTCTCCATTGGCTGAAAACAGTTTCCTGCTTATTTTGAAAAACATGGGATTACCCAAGTCCTTGATATAGACTGGATATTTTGCAAAGAAATTTAGTAGAAATAAACGGGATTTTAACTTTTAATCTAAAGGGCTCATAGTCAAAAACTCATTGTCAGTGCCTCGATGGCAAAGTTTTTCATATATGAAAGTGGTACCAGCAAGTATAAAAGAGGATGGGAATTTGTTTTTGTGCATGTGTTCACATTCAAGTTCTTGATTGCAGATCTGTTTTCAGGGGAAGTCAGTTAATATTCTCTGATGGACAAACTGAAACCTTAGTAACTGTCATTTGTTGATTTCGGACTACATTCAGGCACCATGGAGGCACTGGAGATGTGTTGTGTTAATTTGTTCTCAAAATAAGTCACTGCGGTGAATGTATCATTAGCCTCATTTTACAGTTATGAAAATTAAGGCTCAGAGAAAATGCATAAGTCGCCCAAAATAAAACAGGAAATAAGTAGCAGAGGAGAACTTAAACCCCAGCCATCTGATCCCTAAGCCCTGTTTTTTGTACTATTTTGTACTTCCACAGTAAAAAACTATCGGTGTGAAACATAAAGCTCAGCTCTGGGCACAGGAAGATGGCCAGCGAAGGGTAACAGTAACAGTGACAGTGACAGTGACAGCAACACCCAAGTAGCATATACTCTATGACAAGTACTGTTCCAAAAGTTTACACATATCTCATTGAAATCTCACAACAGCCCTATGAGGAAGGTACTAACTAGATCCACTTAACAAATGAAGATACATGAGAGCAAACAACATACCCAGCACTCCCAGTATAACCCTTTCCATGGTTAGCTCCCACGTTACAGATCATCTGGATGGTTCTCTGCTTTGCCTAGCCCTTTCCAGTTCTCAAATTTCTCTATGCTTTATTTCATTTTTACTATCATCTTCATCTCATAGATAAGAGAACTGAAAAATCAACAGCTCAATTTATTTCCCCAAAGCCATGATCAGTGGCAGAGACAGGATTTGAGTGAGCTCAGGTGTTTTTTATCTAGCCCAAGAGTCTTTATTCAGGACCAGGATGCACACCTGAAATGCGACTGTGAAGAACAATGCAATCCTCAACTTCCCAAGCTGAAGTTAACCTATAGCCTTCTGCACTACAAGGGAAGACTCTAAGCTTGCTTTTGAAGCAAAGGCACACGTTTCCTGTTTCAGGGCCTAGGTCTAGGACAAAATGATTTCAATTTACTTCAAGGCAGCAACAATAGTCTTGCTTGAGGTCAGACTCCTTGGCAAAGGGCTTTTCTTCCTGCCTTTCTCCCTGATCCAACAAGAACAATGATTGCTACCTTTTCTTAACTCACACCAACGGTACTAAGTCTAGAACTCATCAATTTATTAGAAGCAAAGAGAAACAGAATCTGTGTCAATAGAGAAAACAGCCACCATTTATTGAATGCTTCCTCCAGTAGGCTAAGTAATTACATGCCTTACCTCATCATGTTCTCACAACTTGAGTAAATGCTGTTGTTATTTTCATCTTGAGGAAATTGAATTTTTCAGAGGTTAAGTAACTTTCACAATCAGTCAGATAGTGGTGGTGATTTTAACCCAGCTCTATGTAACAGATGTCCTTCTGATTCCATAAAATCCAGCCACCTTGTGGGCAGGGACCTACCCAGCCCAGGCGTTCTGAATCCTTCAGACCCTTCCTGTGTCTGGGCAGTAGGGTGGGATACTTAGTAAACTCACTCAAGTGTGGCAGTGTGGATAGAGGACGGTAAAAAGAGAGAGGAGTATGTCTCACGTTACGCCATTCTCTGGTCTAGCAGATCGTGTTCCTTTCTAGTGGTTATCCTATCTGAAAGTATCTGACTTGTTTGCTTGTGATTTGTCATTCCTACTGAAATGTAAGCTCTGAGGACAGGGCAGAACCTGTCCTGTTATTGCTATATTCCCAGTCCCTGCCACAATGCATGGCACATAGAAAGTACCAATAGTTGCTGCATGCTGAATGAATTGATGGCTCCTAAAGAGTGAGGATGCTGTCTTAGGAAAAAAGGGGGAAGTATTCCCCTTCTGTGGTAGACTTTTGATTTTTTTTTTTTTTTAAAGCACAGAACAATCATTTCTAAAAGGCAAAGAATGCCTGATTGGCCAAGATTTACGGAGAGCTGTGATTATGATCTTTGCGAGTCCTCCTTCCTTAACTTCTTGTCTTGATAAACCTCTGCTAGGAATTCTGGCAACTCTCCTTCCTCACTCTCCACCCCTCTTTGCCTCATCCACCCCTAGTGAATACACATCTGTCTGCGGACCAGCTGCATATCCGGGTTTGCAGACGAAGGCCCAGGTGGCTCTTCACTAATGGCTCATCCGTTATCTGTATGAAGAGCCAATGCCTCTTCTGAGTAGACTTTTTTTTTTTTTTGAAGCTAAACTGACCTTTAGAAAAAAATAAAAAAGCATCACACAGAAAGCACCGCTGTTTGCTCTCAATTCATCTCTTCTTTCTTTATTCCTTTGCTTCCTATCAAATATATCTTGCATATCTTTTTAAAAGTTGCCTACTGAATATTGTATTCAAAATGCAAACTGCTGAGTTTTTTTACTTTCTGTCACACTTTTGGAAGCACCACCAGGCTAACAGGCTCCTGGAAAGAATATCCTGCTCCTGCCCTGCTACTGCCCCCATATTCCTAACTCAACATTTGGGTATTTTTGCAACATATATTTAGTTTGAAAGATAATACTGATAACTTGTTTTATATGAACCTTTATACACTAGGACCCTGCAGAGGGACTGACTGACTTCATTGGGATACTTTATGGCTTAATACATCTGAATGATTTATATCTAGTTTTGTCTAAGCATTTATGCTAATAAATTTAACAGATTCCCCGGTACTGCTGGGTCCTTCGTTTTCTTCAGGGGGGTCAAAGTGAGAGGAAAATAAAGCAGCATGTTACTAAAGAAAGAAGGAAGAAATTGGCCCAACCAATTTAAAATACAAATAAAAGTACAACACACGTAAGATCTCTGATTAGTTAAGCTGGAGCAACAGTCAAAAAAGTTCCTAGATCCAGATAGATTTCTGTACTTAAGCTGTTTCTCAAAGGCAGAATCACAAAACTGACAATATTTAGCAAGTTAATCTACTGAGGAATATTTTAGTCCTATCTAATTAAATCCAACACTGAGGAAAAACTGACAACTATTAAACTGAGTGCAGCTGGGAGAGGGAAAGGGGATAAGATAAAAATCCAGTTTATGAAATATGTTCCATTATCTTTTATAGGTTAAAAACCCAAAAGAAATACTTGGAAAGAGTTTTCTAAGATGGAAAGATGTTAAGATTGTGTGGGGATTCTTTTTTACAGGTGCAGAATAAACGAGGTGGGTTTTTTTTTTTTTTCTTTTTTCTCTTGCTATTTTTTTCTCTTCCCCATTTTCCCCTGTTGTTTGCAAAGTTGAATCTGGGGTCAGGAGTTCTAATTGTAACCTCAGACTGGAATTCCAGATGGTGCGCTCAGGACTGGAAGCAGCTCTCAGTTCATCAATTTCATGGGCCTACGTATCTGCTCTGGCCACGGCGTGGCCTCCATCCCCACTGTGGCATTAATGCAGAACAAATTGAGACATATCCTCTATATAATTAGTTCCAGAATTTAAAAAGATTTACGGTATAAGAATAGATGCAGCGCTGCTGAATCTTTTCATTGGGGACTCTCTGGGGGCTCGGGGACCATCTCCTGGTGGCATCAGAGCAGACGGTTAACAGTGCGAGCTAGGGGTCAGGGATATTTTTACACTGCGCACCCGGCCCTGTGTGCTCGCCTCCAAACCCAGTCAAAGAATTGAGTTTTCCATGTCAATGGGGGAGTTGGTCAAAAGATCAGGTTACTTTTCCAATTAACAGAGGGAGAAGGGTGGGGACTGGGGATGGATAATAACAAAATTCCCTCCCTCACTTTATTATTATTTTCAATGTAAAGAAGTATGATTTCTACCACCAGCACGGCGCTGGAAAGCAGCCTAAAAGCCTGCCCAGCAGCCCCGGGTAGGCAGATTCTTAAGAGCTGGAGTCAGCGAGGGAAGAGCATCATCAGCCGTCAGGCTGCTGATGCTGCGCGTGGAACTCCGGGCGCTGGCCCCTGCGCCAGGCACCATTAAAGCCCCCGTTCCTCTCAGCGCAGGCAGGCGATCTCAGCTCTTGACAGATCGCAGCGCTTCACTGTGTTTATTCAGTTGTCGGCAGCCGCGAGGTGACGCCCGGAGCGCAGCCCCTGAGTACGCGCTGGTCCCTGGGGCCGCGGTTGCAGGGCTGGGCTCAGCGCTTGGTCTGCGGCAGTTGAGAGTGCCAGAGTCGAAGTGGAGGGTTTATAGGTTCTCACAGCCCGCTCCCACTCAATCTCGATGTTTTGACCTTGCAATAAGCAAGCACCTTTCAAGCCAGGGTGCACTTTACCAACTGTCCAAATCCACATAGGTTTCCAGAGTCTTTCTCTCTCCCCTCCTGCTTTCTTCCCCGTACCATTAGCTCTAGAGAGGCAGAGTGATGGTGGAGGGTAAAGCCCCAAGCTGGATGTCAGGAAACCTGGGCTTCAGCTTGGCTTTACCACTAACTCGCTAGTGTCCTTGAACAACAGTAGTTTTAAAATTTTAACGTTTATTGAGTACATAGGCCAACACTCTCCTTTTCTCTATTCCTCGTGGCCCTAGGAGGTAGGCGCTAGCATCACATTATCCATTTTGACCAGTTAGGAAACTGAGGCTCAGAGAGGCTATGAAAATCATCTAGGGTTACACAGCTGTTGGTTACCTGGTAGAACGGATACTCCATTCTCTGGCTACCACCTCCTTGCTCTTTACTATTGAGCTCTACAGCTACCTTTCTTCCCTCTGTCTGGACCTCAGTTTCCTTCTCTGTAGAACCAGGAGTTCAATTTCATCTCTGCTAACCGGTGGTGCAACCAAGATCCTCTGCACTACAGGTCTCCGAGCTCACAGGGTGGGAAGGTGGGTGAGAGAAGGGAGCAACCAGGTCTCCGCAGCCCTCTTCCTCTGGGACTTTGGTCAGGCTTCGACCCACAGAAGGTGCAGGAGAGCGCCTACCTGTCGGGCTGGCGGAGGATGGACCTTCATCCCGGCCAAACTGTGCCCCCCAGCTGAGGGCGCGGTATGGTGGACACCCACGCCTGGGTAACTGCAGAGATTCCGCAGAAAACATTACCCAGAAGTGCGGAGCATGGGCACCCTGCGACCGCAGTAGTCTGCGGGTTCCCCAGCACTGGTCCTGGGTTGCCTGGGCTCGGGGCATCGGGATGGAGGTAGGCGTTCAGAGACTCCGGACGCGCAGCGCTTCTCGGCCCCATCTCTTCGGACTACGAGGTCGGGAACACGGGGCACCTCAAGGTTGAAATGGGGATCACACTACAATCGGCTCAACTCCCTTTTCCTCTCATCCCACCCCACCCATTTCCTGGGCAAAAACTTGTTTTTAATGTAGAGGCAGAGAGTTAAATGCCTTTGCCCTATATGTGTTTCAGAAACGCTAAAGCTCACATTCAAGCTATCCTCTTCCAAATATTCCCCCCAAATTTGCAAAAGAGAATAAAAGAGAAACAATCTGGACCTTTCGTTTGGAAATTGAAATCCCTGGCTTTTCATAAAAGGTTCGCCTTCCCTTGTAGCGCTTGAGTGAGTCCTCGTTAAGAAAAACAACTTCGAAGTAGAAATAAAAGTGGAGAGGCGGGTTTGAGAAAGGGGTCTGGGGCGTTCCAGGGGCAACTTAGTATCATACGTTTTGTTCCGCTGGGCTTTTCTCCACCGAAAAGCCCAAACGCTCATGCCTTCTGTCCAGCCCTCGAGCCCCGCTGCAGGCTGAGAAATGGGGGGTGCAGGAGAGGATCTGGGGTCCCACAGAGTGTAGTGGTAAAGAGCTGGCCTCTAGAGCCTTTTCATTACTTAAAAAAGCTTCTGAGAGGAGACAACGCAAAGTCAGGCACTAAAGTTGCGCAGAAAGGTGTCCACGACCGCAATAGTGGTGAGTAGAGCCCGTGGGTAGCGCGTGTTCCTGACCTTTGCCCTCACGGTCTGCTGTGCCTCTAGGACCAGCGACCCCAAGAGGAGAGAATTCCGCTTAGCGTGTTGGTCCTGAGCCCGCGCACGCTTTGGGTCCACTGCCAGAATCCACGGCTATTTCGGCTATTTCGTTTACGCCGTGCAAATTAACTAAAACCGAAGCGTCAGAAATGGAGAGTAAGTCAAGGCTTTTTAAACGCTGTTTTTTGTTTGTTTTTCGTTTTGTAAAACTCCAACTACGTTCACTGTTGCCTATCATGGGCTTGGCTGGAAAGTTGCGGGCCCCATCCCCGACCAGCCTGGTATAAGACCGGCGGCAACCAGTCGCTTCCTGCCCCGAGTTACTGGCCGTCCCAGGCTGCGCCGTCGCCGCTGCCTCCTGGCTCTCCAGGGCATTTTCCATGCGCCCCTGAAACGCACTCCAACGAGGGTTCCCTGCGCTTCTCTCTGTCTAGAGTCAGTTCCCGGATAGATACTGACTTGTTTTGGAAACAAAACAACACAAAACCTCAAACACTTGCTCCGAGGTGAGGGGCTCCCAGAGAGAGACTAGGTGGAGGGAGAAGTTTGCTTTAGACGTGCCAGGATCTTGGAGCTCCCCAGGGTGCGAACACTGGCTTGGAACGTGGGCCTCTGGAGGCTTTCCTCCTTGGTCTGCCTAACTGGTATGCGCTTCCTGATCAGTCACTGCGAATCCAGAATGGTATTCCCGACTTTGGATGGAAGCAGAGCTCGGTGAGAGCGACTCTGGAAACCAACCTCCCCCAAGGGCTTAGTTCCCAAAACCTGCCCAACCCCAAATTGGGCACCAGAATTCTCTGGCAGGAATATATGGAGGCTGTGAGCGTTTCCCTAAGAGTTTTCTTCTTTCCCAAATTAAGTCTCTATTTTCCCGGCTTCACCTTAAAAGAATTAGGTACCCCTCATGGAAAAAGGAAGTTAAATGCCGCCGACACCAATTTTAGATAGGCGGCAGCTTCACCAAGCAACCAATTACCAGACGATCGAAATACATACACCCCGTTTATCACATCTGAACCAACCCTTCCAGGAGACCCACGTTTGCCTTGAGTCTGACCTCCGGAACCCACAAGGAGCTACCCTCCTCCCCAGTGATCCCGAGATTAAGGGCCACCACTTCAGCCCGATGGCTCTAAGAGCGAGAGCCAGTCTTCTGAGCGCCGAGCAGCAAATCCGCTTCTTTGGACTCCGGGAAAGTTTTCTGGGCTTTCCAGAAGTTCCCGCCCTCGTGGAGCCCCCTGCCCCTCCCTCCAACCCGCCCTCTCAGATTAACAGCCCCATCCCTACCCCTATTACCCATAGTGCAGAGGGGACATTCATTGCTCACCTGGAGAGACTCCACAGTGCCTCGAGCCGCCCACACTTGAAAAGGCCAAGAAGGGGAGGCGGGGGGCAGAGGGCTGTGTCCCAAGAGGCCAGCTGAGAGTGTGTGGTAGGTAGGAGAGGAGGGTGTCTCCTAGAGGGATACTCCCTCGGGCCCGTCCCCCACCCTCACTGAAGGGCACCGCGGAGAAGCCGCACGCACAGCCTGGACCCACTTGGGCTGCGCTGTGAATGGAGCGGCCGAGACTCCTGGCTCCTCCTCCTCCCACGCCGCCAGCCCCTCGTATTTGAGCTCTGGGAAGCTGGGGGCAGCTAGGCAACTTGGGTAAGGAGTTCAAGGCAGCGTCCACACCCGGGTGTTCTCCGAAACCCGACCGCCAGTCCGCTCCCCCATTCGCATCCTCCCTCCCACTCATTCATCTACCCACCCACCCACCCAGAGCCAGGACTGCAACCGAGGAACCGGGGCCCCGCTGCCTCTTAACCGCGATCCTGGACTTCCTCCTGCCACCGGAGCCGGCTTCCACGTGTGTCCTGGAGCCGGCGACTTCGCATACGCTCCGCTCTGGACCTGCGTGTCTTCAGCAGCCTGAGCAATCGGGGATTCGGGGCCCGGGTGGCATCTGGGCCAAGTTAGGTGTGGCCGAGTCAAGCACGGAGCGTCGTCCAGACCTGAGGAGTCGCGGGACATCCGGGGCTGAGCTGCAGCAAATGGGCTCCGACTTGCGGGACCTGAACGCGCTGCTGCCAGCGGTACCCTCGCTGGGGGGCGGCGGGGGCTGCGCGCTGCCGGTGAGCGGCGCCGCGCAGTGGGCACCGGTGCTGGACTTTGCGCCCCCAGGGGCCTCGGCATACAGTTCATTGGGCGGTCCTGCCCCACCGCCGGCTCCGCCACCACCCCCGCCACCACCGCCGCCTCACTCCTTCATCAAACAGGAGCCGAGCTGGGGCGGCGCGGAGCCGCATGAAGAACAGTGCCTGAGCGCCTTCACCGTCCACTTTTCCGGCCAGTTCACCGGCACGGCTGGAGCCTGTCGCTACGGACCCTTCGGTCCTCCTCCACCCAGCCAGGCGTCCTCCGGCCAGGCCAGGATGTTCCCCAACGCGCCCTACCTGCCCAGCTGCCTCGAAAGCCAGCCCGCTATTCGCAACCAGGGTAAGCAGGCCGGGGAGCGCCCTCTACGCGCTGGGCGGTGGCGAGGGGGCCGTCGTGGCGCGCGGGCACTCCTCTGTCCAATCCCTTCCCTGACCCTAGCTCTCACTTGCTGCTTCCCCAAAGACTGAGAAGGTAGCGGAAGCAGCCGCAAGGGAAGAGAAGGCCCGGGAGAGGGAGTACATGCCGGCGCTAGCTCCCGACATCTTTGGGAGCCTAGCTGTTCGCTTGAGCCGGGAGGCCATCTGAGGCCCCTCCGAACCCTGGAGATTCCGGGACTGCGAATCCCCTTGGGAGTGGGAAGACGGAATCGATGCAGTGTCTGGTTGTGCCTTGGAAGAGGTTTTGTCATGCAAGGCACCACCGAACTGTCACCCGGCATTGGGCTTTTTAGACATTTAGAATGTGGATTCAGAGTGGGATCAGCAGAGGATGAGCAGCCCTTGCTGCCTCCGCAGTGCCAAAATGTCCAGGAAATGCTCTAGCCCTTAGTACGGTATTGGCACACATTAGACGCACTATAGGTATTACGGAACACGGGAATGAATAAATGAACAGGCTAGGAACTAATCAGTGGCTTTCCTGAAATTATGTCAGTGTCAGCGTATGGCTCTCTATTAGGGTAGTATGGGAGTGGATTTCTCTCCTAGTTTCAGGAGGCGGCCATGCGGGCTCCAGGGCTGGAAGAGAACTCCGTTTGTCTGATTACTATCTGTGTGTGACTGGTCAATGAAATAAGGCCTGAGCTTTAGGTGCTGCCTCATTGAATGCGGGGCTCAGCTGGGGAAAGATTTTGGCAAGACTTGGGGGTTAGAAGAAGGACAGGTTTATTTGCTGTTTCGGTCATTGTATATCGAGGTACACAGCCCGCTGTTTGCTCTCCCTGAACTGGCGCTGCACATGGCTTTCTCAGTCAGGAACCAGAACGGAACCAATCGTGCCGGGCCGGTAGTTTGGTTTCTACATTTATTTTAATTGTTTTTTTTGCCCCCCCCCACCCCCGCCGCTGTTGAGAACCTAAACCAATTCTGGTTGATATGGTATTTTAGGAAATACTTTGCAAACGCGATGGAGGATGCTGTTCCTGGAGCAACATTTCCCGCTGGCCTAGGGCCTGGGATGTTTCTGAAATGCATGGGGTGGTAGAAGCAGAGTGTGTGCCCTGTGCAGAAGGTGCTGGGACTCCTAAGGCGCTGAAGGGAAGAAGGGCTCTGTTCTTCCGAGGTCACGCTCACCTTCTAAACATGTTATCTCTAGGTGGTCTCTCCTTACCGTAGCCCAGTCAGGAGCATCTGGCCCTCAGGAAGCCCTGGAGAAAGTGAAACTGCCCTTCTCTCTTGGTCCTGGAAATTTGGGATCTTTGTCCCTTGGAGGACTATTAAGCTGACCCCCAGGGTCCTTCCACTGTAGATCTTTCAAAGGGTGTTGAAACAGCTCCGTCGCTCTTAGATGCTCATCTTCTCTGATCATGCCTCCTCTAATTAGCAGGCTGGCATGACCTTGGCAAATCCCCAGGCCTCAGTTTCCCCATCTGTAAGAGGGGAGCTGAACTGGACAACTTGGATATTGGGTTCTCGGTGATGACCTGTGCAGAAGCCTGACTTTTCCTGGTCTGAAGTTCTAAATACAGAAGGTAGAACTGCCTACCTAATCTCGCTGGTCTGGCCAAGACTGGCAGGCAGGTGTGTGATGTGAGTTTCTGTGTAGATGTGTGCTGTGTGGAAAGGCCTGAAAAACCATTGATTTAAGTCTCCTGGACAGCAAAATACTATTGCGTCATTATCATTTATTTGAGTCCATCTAGGTACTGTGGAAATTTTTGGAACCTGGGCTCTGTTGCTTTGTTTGCCCCCTACCGCTTGTCCAGCCTTCCAGGGCAGGTCTGTTGCTTGGGATTCCACCAACTCAGCATGGGGTGAGGAGGCCAACTGTTGGCTTCCTAACCATTGGGCCCTATTATAGTAGATAGGCCAGCTGTCAAAGAGAAGAAGGTTTGGGAGCTGGACACCAGGACTAAAAGGTGAAGAAGCTCCCTCCTCCCCACCCTGAAAAAAAGCCCAGTGGAGGGCTGGCCTCGGAAGGGGGCCCACAGCCTATAAGCCCGATTCTGTCTGTTGGCTTAGGTTTTCTCTTGCAGTGAAAACATAAATGGGTCACTGGCTCAGCTCTTGGGACTCAAATGGCAGCTGGGAGCTGGGGTGGGATGTCCGAAGCTGCTCCAGCTTCAGCCCTGGTGTTGGCCCTGGGTGGGTCCTGAGGCCTGGAGATTCCAGATTTATTCTCTTGACTTACGGGGTTTCTGGGTTTTGGGGTTTCTTAATCTCTTCCAGGAATGTAGGGGCTGGTGGGAGGCTTGGGCTGAAGGAAACAAGGGCATCAGCTCCTTCCCCAAAGTGTGGGAATGGCCATCACCAGATCCAGGCCCAACTCTAGCAGAGAGGAGTCAAGACCAGGATCCCTGTCCCTAGATAGGGACAGCCTGGACATGGTCTGCACATAGGTGAGGACAATTGCTGGCACCCTGGCAGCCTCCGCCTACCCCCCCACATCAAACCTCAGCTGTTTTTTTTTCTTGAATACATTTTTCCTAATTCTTGAATATGTTTTTCCTATTTCTTAAAAACATTTATAGCTGATGTCTTAACCTTACTTCTAAACATTAGTTACTCAAACATTTATCGAACACCTACTCATGCCAGACACTGGGGATTGAAAATTAAGACTACGTGCCTCAACCTTTACCTGAAGCTGCCAGCCTGACATTGGAGGAGTCCTTTATTTTTGGATAAGGAAATCTGGGTTCTAAGGGGTTAGGTGTGTGCAAGAGGTCTCTCCATTTGTGGCCTAGTGGCACTCAAGCCCAGACCATTCTAGGCTATTTCTACCTTCTTTTCCAGGGATCTGGGCCCACTGCTGACATGGATATGTCTGTCCCACTGGGTGGGCACCAAACCCACTATGTGAGAGGTTGTCAAAGCAAAAGTGGGGTGAGGACTTTGGTAGTCCCACGTTAAGTGCTGGGATTTGGGGAAGGGGAAAAAATTGCTTGTCAGGCAGATTCCCCCAGCCCCATTGGAGCACTGAGCCATAGCACAAGAGGAGGCCTTGGAATCACCTGCCATCCTAAGGTCACCAGCAAGACCAGCTTGGCCCAAGGGCCAAGGGCACCCTCCTTGGGTCGCATTGGAAAGGGTATTTCGTTGTGGGACAGATTTCCCCATATCCTTCAATAGCTTCGGAGTCATCCATTAGTGTCATCTTTCTGACCGACTACCTTCCTGACTGAGCCTGCTGTCCACGGCACCCCTCACCTCTTTGAGGTGGGGAGTGCTGGCCTGGCCTGGTGGTTCCCGGGCTTCTCAGATGCAGCGGCCAGGGGAGGGAGGTGCACGAGAGTCTTACATCTCAGAGAGGTCAAGGTTGCCCTCCCTCCCGGGGCGAGATTAACCGTGGGAAAGGCGCTACCTTGGATGCTGGAGCTTCTTCCTCTAAGGCCTGGACAAGCTATACAAGGAGCCTTTGAACATGCTGCTCCTTTCTGCAGGCAGCTGTCCCTCCCTCGGTCCCTGCCCCCGCGCTCTACACGACAGGCCTAGTGCAAAGTCTCAGGACATTGCGCTCTAATCAGTCCCCAGTCCGATAAGCTTCTAATGAAAAGAGCCCTCCCTCCTCTGTCCAAGCTTTTAAGAAACACTGTCCCTCCAGGGGAAACTAAAGGCTTTTGGAGGCCGGCCTCTGCCCACTTCGTGTGCGTGTCCTGTCGGGGAGGGGCCCTGGGGGTCTCACAGGGCGTGAAGGCAACGCTGCAGCCTGCAACCTGTGGCCTTGCCGCTGACTGGCAGGCGCGGAGCCCAGGGCCACCGCTTTCCCTACAACTCAGGAATGGAGAATGGTGTGTGAGGAGGCAATTTCTTTGTCGCTTCTGTTTCTCCTTTTTATTAAAAAAAAAAATTCCTTTAAAAATTCCGTCTTTGCTCTGCAAAATTGGGTGCTCGGAGCCAAATTTCGTTTGCAAGCTGCTGGTTAGGCCGCTAACAGAGCCCAAAAGGAAGTGCCTCGAAGCCCAAGCGTCCTCACCCACGCCTGACAGCTAACGGGGCGGGGGGTTATCTTTGCCCACTTAGCAGGCGAGAAATGGAGGCCTCTGGGGTCATGCAAATTATAGAAGCTGGCGGCTACTTAAATTGTTGTCTTGGGGGGCCAATTGGTGCCTGAGACTTGGTTTGCTCCATACAGTCCGATAATTAAGACCTGCCCCAATGCTTCCTCCCACTCTGACAAACCACAGTTCCCGGAGGGGGCCCAGTGGAAGCTCTGTTTCCGTTTTGGGGGTTCTGTTTCAAAGATGGAGGTAATGGCCTTCTTTCTCTGTTCAGGCTAAGTCTTCTGGGACACTTGTTACAGAGGGATCATGCCTAGGGGGTGAGGATCATTTGACCCCAGTCCCAAGAATAGAGTAGGGCTGGGGTTGGGGAGACTGCGACCAGCCCCATGATCCTACAGGAAGCCGATGTGAGTGACTAGGCCAATCTCATTTATCACTTGGCCTGGACCTCAGGCCAGAGACTCCTGAGATAGGCGGAGACCCTACCATTGAGTTCAGGGGCCCAGGACTGATCCTTTTCTCAGCCTCAGGATACTTTTTCCCCAGAGGCAACAACAGTTTTCCAGAAGCTGGCGGGGCATATGTTTAAAGCAATTTATATAACATAGAAGGAAACTGTATTTTTCAACCGAGACACCACATTATTATTTTTTTCTTACCTTCGGAGAGTTGGGGAAGAACACAGGCAGTATTGCCTTCGATCTCTTTAAAGGGAAACAGAGGCAGAGGACGCGTGCACTGCCGTGAGGTTGAGGTACACTGTCAGGCACACTCTAAAAGAAACAGGCTTTCTGGCCTGGAGCTCAAGGAAGTGGGTCCCTGCCGTTGTGGTCAGAGTCGGGCCCACTGAGTGTGATGTGGGTCCGTGCGGAGGGGAAGGAGGAGGACACAGGTCAAGGCCTGCGTGCCCAACTGGAAGGGCCCCTTCTTTTTCCCCTCACTAGCTGTCCCGAGGGCCTGAGGTGTCATGGCGTCGGGTCGCTCAGCCTCAGACAGATAACATTACTTGGTAATTACTCTCCCCATTTAAAGCCCATGCCGTTCAACTGGCTCCAAGTAATTAATGAAAGTTGGTGCGCGAGCCCCTGATTTACGGCTCCGAGTCAGCGCGGGGTCAGCCTAGCAGATTCATTTCGCTCGCCGGCGCTCCCCCTGTGCAAGAGCCACGGTGTCTGGTTTTGGGGGAGAACAACTTTCTCCGCCGAGTGGTTGGCAGTTTACATACTTTCTTGCGAAAGGTTCGGTTCAGAAGCGGCAGACAAGGGTGTAAACAAATTGGGAAACAGCGGGGAGGCCCACATTTTACTTGAGATAGGTCACACCTCAGGGCTTGGGCCCTGCCGGCTTCCCACTCAAAGCCCTAGAGGCCGGTGGGTCGGCATCACTCTCCGCTGCGCATCTGAATGGGGGGCCGGGACGTCCTTTGCACGGGCTCTGGTTCAGACCCGCCGCCTATGTCTTCCCGTTGACCCTGTCCTTCTCTCTGCCGCTCCCGCAGGATACAGCACAGTCACCTTCGACGGGACACCCAGCTACGGCCACACGCCCTCGCACCACGCGGCGCAGTTCCCCAACCACTCCTTCAAGCACGAGGACCCCATGGGCCAGCAGGGCTCGCTGGGTAAGCAGGCGAGCAGGCGGGAATGCTGGGGGGTCTTCCTCTCTTCCTCCCCTTCTTCCATGCCACCCCTCACTGAATTTCCAACCTCCAGCAAATTGGGCAGGGGAGAAGAGGACATCTACAGGGATTTTAAAACATAATTAGCCCAATCTCTTAATTTAAAAGAAAAGATCTCTTTTCCACTCCTTCCAAACTGTATTAGGCACTGCTCCACTCAACCAAGTCTAAGCACGTCCCGAGGGGCTTTTCGGTGTATTAGGCAGTGACTTCCAAGGGAATGTAAAGTGGGAAGCTGAGCCCACTCGGATCTGGACTCCCCCCTCTCCGCCAGGCATCCAGGCTCCGTTGCCCTCAGCTTAGCCTTGGATCCCCGCTCAGGATGCTCTCTCCCCAGACCCTGCTCCCCCCACCCCCACTCCTGAGCCCTTGGGGTGCCCTCATTCCTCTCTCACCGGCTCTCTGCAGGCGAGCAGCAGTACTCCGTGCCGCCCCCCGTCTATGGCTGCCACACCCCCACCGACAGCTGCACAGGCAGCCAGGCCCTGCTGCTGAGGACACCGTATAGCAGGTAGGAAGGCGCTCGGCACTGTGTCTGGATCCCTGGGAGCCAGAGGCCAAGGAAGCGCCCGATGTAGGGCGTGCAGGGTGTGAGAGGCAAAGGACAGCTTTAGCCCACCCAGCTACTGAGAGCAAATTGAAGCAGATCTCTAGGCTCTGCATCTAAGATTTCCTCGTTTCCTTGTTCTTATTTTGAATATAAACTAGTGCGATTACTGTTTGGAACGAAACAAGAAAGAAAGACGTTTTTTCAAAGGTACTTTTGTAAAGGGTTCTTTGCTGGGAGGACTTTAGCAGCCTCAGCACTAAAGATTAAACACGGAGGACGCTGCTACGGAGTCTCACTCCTCAAATCCCTAGTCAGCCAGTGGCCAGAACCCCAGACCTCTCCGGGACCACTTCGAGGGCGCGTACCCTCGGGCAACAGCTTTTTCCCAGCACAGTCCGCCCAGCGGTTCGCGCGCTGCGGGCAACCCGCAGCGCCTGGCTTCGAGCTGCGTGGGACCCAGGACTGTGTGTGGGGCTGTAGTCCGGTGACGCAGCGTCCTGCGCCTGCCCCTCTCCTGTTCCCAGGGGGCAGAAGACGGCTTCTTTTCCTTCGAAGCCTTTTTCCTGTCCCTTGTGCCTTCTCTCTGCTCTCGCTCCACCCTCCACCTACTCTCCCCCAAATTTATTCTTCAACTTTGGGTGAACTTGGCCGGCATCCAGCGTCTCCGATAGGGTTGCCTAGTAACTGGCGCACACACCGGTCCGCGCCTGGCGGGGAGCTGGGGAGGAGGGAGGGAAGTGGCAGCTCTCGGCTTTAGAGGCCGGGGATTGGGTGCGCATTACCTCATGTACCAACCCCTACCCCCCACCCGGTGCTGCGGCGATCCTGATACCGACTGCCCCCAAACTCATCTCCATCCCCCCTCCCCTCCGCTCCAGGACCCGGGGCTGACGTCAAGGGAAGGAGGTAGTGAGGTAATGAAGGAAGGAAAAGCGCCCCTGGGAGACTGGGTGGGGGGAATGGCCGCGCCTGGGGGATCTTCAGTCCCACAGGTGGAGGAGGGGAAGGAGCCTTTGCTCCTGAGCCCGCAGTGGCGCATCCCAAGGTTCTGGCGTGCTTATGAAATTGAGCCGAAGACTGGTCTGATTCTCCTGTCCCGTGGAAGTGCGGGGCCCAGTCTTTTCCATTTCTGTATGCTTGAGCTGTGCGGGCTTTGAAAATCTTTTATTTTGATCGGAAAATCCGGCGTATCTAATCGGATCTTGGATTTGAGATCATGTTTTTTGTTTTTTGTTTTCTGTCTTCCTTACTTCTTTTCTTCCCTTTTCTCTTTTATTTTCTTTTCTATTATTTTCTTCTCCCCCCCCTCTCTCTTTTCAAAGATCAGGTACTTCAAGCCGAAAGACATGGGATCAATATATGCTGTTTAAATAGCTGTGTAACCAGGTGTTCCAGGGTAGTCTCAGTAACTCATTTCCATCCACCTATTAAAACAGTTATTGATCAAGGGAGTCTTCAGGTACTGAAGTAGGAAAGCATGAATGCAGATGATAATTAAGTATCATGAAAAGACATCTTGAAGGTTTAGCATTGCCTGATATATAGTAAGTACTTAATAAATGTTAAATATTTGTTGGTGGTGTTGTTTCTATTAGAAGGTTTATTGGCACTACAGCTGAGGCTGTATCTTTGCTCTAAGGGTTGGGTTTCTTCTGTTTGTTCTCCTTGAAAGAGGTGGAGTCTTTCTCTTTGGGGCTGTCACAGCTGGGGAGCACTGTGTTTCTTTAGTGTACCCTCTTCATAGCAATACTGGTGGGTGCCTCATATGAAGTCTTTCCTTTTTTCCTCAGTTCTCTGGGATGGATGGCTTGGGAAGAGAGAGCTGTGTAGGCATCTTACATGTCATTTAAACAAATTCCTTTTTAAAAAATTGCCTGTAGTGCCCTGGCTGGTGTGGCTCAGTGAATTGCGCACCAGCCTGCAAACCCAAAGGTCACCAGTTTGATTCCCATCAGGGCACATGTCTGGGTTGCGGGCGAGGTCCCCGGTTGAGGGTGTGAGAGAGGCAACCAGTCAATGTATCTCTCACACATCAATGTTTCTCTCCCTCTTTGACTCCGTCTTTTTCTTCCTCCCTTCCTCCCTCTCTAAAACAAACAAACAAATAATCTGTAGTAACAGTGCCTGATGTGTCAACACTAATTATGGATTAATTTAACTTAATTGAAAAAAAATCCGTTACTTCCCCCACAGTAATGATGGGTGGACAGAGGTAGAGGTATTTTAAAATTGGGTCTGTGAGTTGACATTACTGCAGTTACGGCATTTTCTTCTTTCCTACTCCTAAAAAAAATTGAAAGGTTATTTAAATGCTTTTGGAAACACAATGTTTGAAAAAGCATAAAAAATAAGAGTACACTTTAATCACTTACTAACTTAACATTTGGATTTTTGATATTCAGTGGTCCTTTTCTGGCTAAAATTGAGACCTCTTGGGAAAGGCTGGCTTGTATTTTGTTTGCCTCATTGCATTTGAGCCTTTGAGGCAGCCTGCCCAGCTTCTTCCCCAGCCCTCTTCCTAAAGCTCTGCTCCCCACACTTGGATTTAGTCTCCCTTCCCAGCATGAAGTAAAGATAATGGTACATACAGCGGCATTAAATAAGCAGTGCACGGTGTGACTTTGCTTTGAGGACATTCTCAGAAGTCTCTACTAGTGAGGAGAGAACTTGACAACAAGAGAAACATTATAAGTTCTCTCCTCTCTCTCAGGTAACACATCTGAAGGGTTATAGCTATACACGTTCGAGTGTGGGTGTATACAGTAGTGAGTAGAAAATGCCCCCGATCAACTTATGGGAAGTGTGATAGAAGATGGTTTGCCCATCTTCCCTGCCCCACCCCCACCCCTGCCCTGCCATATATTGAAGGTGGGCAGAGTTTTGCCTAAAGGTCAGTAAAGCTTATGAAACTAGACTTCAGCCCTTAGGGAAGCCGGCGGTCATACGTGGGTGAAAGCTTGAGTCCCTGTCACATAGTAGCTAGGATCTATTAGTGCATGCTCACTACATACTGCTGGGCATTTTGCTGAGTGCATGACTCTCAGTTCACTCATTTAATTCTTCTCATTATTCTAGGAGGCAGGTGCTCTAAATTTCACTCTATTGAGGAGGAAATAGATTTGGAGACTCAGAGTAACTTGCCCAGGGTCGCACAGTGAGAGATAATGAGAACCAGGATTTGATTCTCAGTATCTCTGACATCAAAGCCCATGTGTGCTCTGGATCACTGAGGGATACCAGGCCACTCCACCTGGAATATTCCCCTTATACAGTCCATGCACTTGCTGATAAATAATATTAGCAAATGCTTATATGAACTTACTTTGCCCAGGCACCATTTTAAGCACTTACAAGTATGGACTTATTTAATCACCTGACAGCTCTTTGAGGTTATCACCCCCACTTCACAGAGAGGAAACTGAGGCCCAGGGAGGTGAATTTGCCCAGTGTGATACAGGAAGGGACAGAGCTGGTGTTCACATTCAGTTGGTGAGGCTCCGGAATCCATGCTCCTACCCACTGTGCCCACCCTGCTGCCTCTCCTGGCCCCCAAGTGCCCTTCTCTCTCCAAAGGTGGCATCTGCCCTAAGTCTCTCTAAAGAAGGAGGTCTTTATTTTCCACAGCTGTGAAAGAAACCCATTATACATGAGTTTACCCATACCTTTCTATAGTAAGCATTTAGTGGGTTCGGGGCACTATTTTTCCCTGGTGAGTGTTGTTGGAGCCAACTTGAACTTGCTCCTTAAGTCCTAACTAAGAAAGCAGCCCTGTCTTTCCAACTGCAGACTCCTCTAACTTTGCCTTAACCACTGGACGTCACTATTGGTGAAGTTCAGTTCCAGGCACTTAAAGAAATCCAGGGCAGAGACCTTTCTCCCCATTCATGGACCCAGGAAGAATGTCTGCTCCCAGGGCCACCCAGCTTTCTGCTTGCTCAGAGGCAAGGTCCCAGGGAATGTTGGTCCCCATGCTCTCCTGAGAGGAGACAGTAGTCAAGCGCACCCTGCTTAAGTATAATGTAATGTTCCCGCTGATGTCTATGTAGAATGAGCAGCCAACTGGACCTTCCCTGCTGACTCGCCTTGAACCCTCTTCCACGAGGCCCCTCCGCCTCCTCCGGTTGCTGAACCCAGTCCCTGATTGCGCCCATTGCACAGCTTGATGCTCAGGGCTACTTTGAAAAGGAGTTCCATGCACTGTATTCAAAAATACTCCCATGTACACTATTTTAAAAGACATTCTAGTTGTTTTTCTTTCCTTTTACCCTTTTATGTGGTGTGTATATCCTTCTTTTAGCCCTGGCTGGTTTAGCTCAGTGGATTGAGCGTCGGCCTGCGAGCTAAGTGTCGCTGGTTCGATCTTCCAGTCAGGGTACATCAGAGAAGGAAAACTCTGACTCCAAAAAACCTCCGCTGCCTTGCGGCATACCTCTTCAGGGGAAAGGCTAAGGGAGTAAACCCCGACAGAAAATCCGGAGCCGGAGTCCCTAAGGCGGTTTGATGTTGTAGTCAACACCGGCAACTCCTGCGGCGCACCTGAAGCCAAGCTGTATCGACTCCGTCTTTCCCTTGGACCCTTCAACTGCGAAGAGAGGGGGGGTCTGCTGCATGGGCAACAGCAGACCCTCCATATTACCCTGCCCAGGCTCTGTAGCTTCAGCGTCATCACAAGATGTCGATTCAACACGGGAGGAGACAGATACCATGTCACTCCCGAGTCGGACTGCACAGCCATTCTCGGCGGTGCAGAGACTCTTAAGAAGCTACACCATCGTCTCTCGAGACGGATGGCTGCCGACGACGACGATATCCTTCTTTAGCAATGGTGCTGCCAATATAAGTGAGAATGCTCCCTTTTGCCCCTTAGCAATTCAATAAGCAATAATTGCTGATTTGACTATTTTTTAAAAAATCACCACCTGAAGATATTTCATTGATTTTTTTAGAGAGAGAAGAAAGGGGAGAGAGAGAGAAAGAGAGAGAGGGAGGTAGTGCAACAGAGAGACAGAGAGAGAGAGACCATTGATGTGAGAACAAAACATTGATTGGTTGCCTCTCATATGCTCCCTGACCAGGCATCAAACTTGTAACCTTTTGGTGTATCGGGCAATGCTCAGCCAACAGAGCCAGAGCTGACTTTTTAACTGAATGTTGATTCACAAATGGTGAAGTTGACAATGGAACTTGTTGCCAGTAGATTGTCTTTCATGGGAATGAAATTTTCTTAGCAGCCATAGAGTTTCTGGGAAATCCAGGTCAGCAGGAAGTTCACAGTGCCCCATTTAAGTTAGTTTTTGACTTAGACATAAGTCAGAGGGCAGTTCATGGTCAAGGAAATAAAATCATAATCCATGCTGCCTCTTTTCATTTGTGTATCCAAGTACACTTTACATGGTGTGTGAATTTCATTTAAGACAATACTGGTACCTGTTTCCCACATTGGTAGGCATGAAGGCAGAAAGTCTGGAATGGTTTCCAGGGTGGTCAGTTCGTGGTGTTATCAAAGCCAAAGGTTTGCTCTGACTTGTCTCCAGGGAGGGGGAAAGTCTAGTTTCAATATGCCTTCAACTTTTGTGCTGACCAAGTGTTTATTAATAAAACTTGAATCCCCAGTGGGTTTTTCTTTGGTTAACTGGCAAGCTTGAGAGTAATTACAATACCAAGAGATTGACTGTAAAATAATTATTCACCATGGCCTGCTGGGCAAGAAATTCTCAACAGGCAGCCTTCAAGGCACCTTAGAGGGAAGGACACAAGAAAAGGACAGCGTGGAAGTCTGGCTGCTGCCTTAGGAGCGCATAAGCCTCAGTTATCAGGGAGAGGTAAACCCACAGAGAACGCCCGGTCAGTGTGGGGCAGAGCTATTACAGTAAATGCTGGAAACACAAATTCTGATCACGGATGCCGTTCTATTTGCCTGTTTCTTGTCTGACTTAAAAAATATCATCCCATGGACAAACTTTTCTTCCACCAAGATGTTACTTTGCATGGGGGTTGGGGGGCTGGGTGAAAAAGGTGATGGGATTAAGAAGTACATGCTGACAAATGGGTAGCTACAGAATAGCCTCAGGGATGTGAAGCACAGCAGAGGGAACATAGTCAATAATATTGTAATAACTATGTCTGGGGCCAGGTGGTACTGGAAATATTAGAGGGACCACTTTGTAAAGTAGATAATTGCCTAACCACTATGCTGTACACTTGAAACTAATATAGAATAATATTGAACATAAACTGTAATTGAAAAAAACGATTCTACTTTGCCAGCTAGCAACCATCTGGCAGAGGTAACTTCAATCTCAGTCAGGTTCAGTGGTTCCATTCCAGTGTGATAAGATCTTTTCTACCTTGTTCTACTGAGTCTAGTAAACGCATTTCAAGATAAAAATGTATTTGAATTACACATGCATTTGAAGAGTGGAGGAGTTCTAGTCCAGATAATAGCCAAGGGTTTTCTTCTTCCTTTCTTTTTGTGCGGAGGTCAAGAACTCAGTAATACTGCAGTCCAGGCCAAAACAAACTCTATATGATCTACTACTGATTTCCTTTTAAGTTCCCCTCTTTGCTAAGACTGACTTCCTTTTATTTTACTCCAGCTTGCATTAATCCCAGTTATAGAAGTTTCTTTCCTCTCTCTCTTGCCTCCAACTTCAAACATTTCTTACATAGGAAACAAGTGAATTTTTTTTTAAAAAAGACCTACTTAAAAAAACATAAAGGACACCATGACTTTCAGAATATGTTTTGGCAGGCTGTAATTTCAGAGTTCACTTCCGAACAGACAGAGTTAGACGGGGAGCTGAAGTGCCTACGTGACCGCTGTGGTTGCTCTGAGCCGAACCTCCTGCTTATCTGAACTCCCCTGGGAAGGAGGTGGTTGTCACCTCAGTGGCTATTTAATAATGAGATGCTTTATTTGTCAGAGGCCATATATTCTTTGACCAGTGCTGCTTCTTTGTGTGGGTTTTCATGATGAGAGGCGGGTGTTGACCGATTGCCCAAAGAGATCAGAGCCTGAGCATGATGGGGCCCAGTATTTTTAGCTTGAGTTCACATTTTGTCCTCTCCTTAGCAGCAGTTATTGTCATTGCTGTTATGGACTTCCAGCTGAACGATTGTGCCAGCCAAGCCTACTGACTGAGCTGCTGAGGAGCCCCAGCCGACAGAAGGCAGGATGTGGTTAAAATTGTGCTCTGATCCTATCGCTGGTCTTAGTAAACCTATCAGTAGCTTGGGGATTTTCTGAAAGTCCTTCTTTCTATTCCACCTTCTCCTCTCCCCTTCTGAGGATTTGTAAGCTGGGCTCTCGGGGCTACTAAAATCAAGAAGTGGGACTTCTGCTGGGATCTTGGCACAATGTCCTTCGTTAACTCAAGAGACTGTGTTGGGCATCTTGCATCTTGTAACTTTCTGGAGACAAAGTAGGTTCTGATGCTTCTTTGCATATGTTCTCTTTCACTTCCAGACTCTTGTCTGTATTACTATTTTATTATTATTACTATTATTTAAATGCCGGTGAGAAGTCGAGGCTTACAGGCCAAATGATGCCTGAAGCCTTCAAAGGGGCAGGGAAGGGTGGGGGTTGGGGCACCAGGCAAGTCAACAGTACGCACCGCTCTGAGGTCAGGTCTTCCTTTAGTAACTATACCTGCCTCACCAAGTTGTTGTGAATAAACAACAAGTGCTGTGCAAAATTTGATAGGTTAGAAAAATTAAAATATTATATTTGTATAGTCCTCAAAAAGCCATTATTAGAGCTTTACAACATATCTGTAAAGTTAGACTTATCGAGATTAATATTCCGATTAGATAAGAAAACTGAGGTGCAGAGAGCTGAATTGCTTTGCTCAATTTGCTCAAAATCCTAAAACCTATAGAAGTGGCACCATCCATCAGAGACATAATGCAAGCCATATATGTAATTTGAAATTTGCTAGTGGCCACATAAGAAGCAGTGAATTTAATTTTGAAATATTCTGTTTAACCCAATATAGTCAAAATATTATTTCAACATGTGGCATTAGCCATATTTCAAGTGCTCAATAGCCACATGTGACTAGTGGCTACCATATTGGACAGGGCAGTAAAGAGTATTTATTAAGCACCTATTAGGAAGATAACTATGTGTAAGACATAACTTGTATTTAAGAAAGTTTGCTTTGGGGGGGCCAAGAAAATGTCCTTAACAAATTTTCTCTTTGGGGTACTCCCTTATAGAGACCCTTAGGAATCTATTGGACTATTTTTTAAATCTGTAAGAAAATTCCTAAATCATAAAGTTAGATATTTGGGACTCATTATCCCATATGTGTAAACTTCTGTCACTCATCTTGTTTCTCAGCCCTCTTAAAAATTAGAATTTTCTTTGTCTTATGCAAGGATGAAATGATTTCAGAAAGATCCCACATCCCAATAGGGCCTAGGAGAATTGTCAACTGGAGCTGAGTGATTTTAGTTGGTGAACAATTTTTTAAAAATTAGTGACAAAAATATAGAGCTGCCTGGGGAATACAATGCCTGTTGGCTGAGATTAATGGCAAGATTAATAAATGGATTGCTTGATGAAAAGGCGCAAGAGAACAAAAACCAGTAAAGATTGTGGAGGAGGCTGCTTATTAATGAACTGTCAACCCAAAGAAAGTTCAAGAAACTCTCCTGTGTTAAATGCAGCAGGCTGGCACTTCTAATAAAAATTGGGGTCCTTCAGGAATTAATTACACTGGCCTTACAGCAAGAATTCATGGAATTGAGAAACGTAGTGGCACAGACCAGCACCGGCCGCTGCTGCAAACCAGGGAAGCTGCAGGAGAAACTAATCATTTTTTTTTTCCATTGATATGTAGGATATTGTAGTAGCATAATAGCCAGTCAGACATGGGGATGAATGATGGGGTCCAGATATACACTGACTAATGAAACTACACATACTTTGAGATTGAAGTCACTTCTCATTTCATATGTGAAATTCCCTTCTGGAATCTGATTTTCTCCTTATCCTATGTACCCACCACTTAAGGAGCCCCAAATAATTTTCAGCGTGATTGTATGAGAGGCAGATGGACTTGACTGTGATTTATCAAGCTATGCCAAGACAGAGCATGGTATTCATTTATTCCGAGTTGCTGTAATTTCCCAGCTTGGTTGGCCTGACAAAACCTTCTCTTAATTAAACTTCGGTGTTGCCTCAGCCCGACGGATGAAGCAACCCAAAGGAATGCCGTGACGAGATGGAGATTGTCCAGAATTTGCAATTTGATATTGCACATTAGATATTGAAAGCTTCTTAGCCTTTTTTCATGTCTGCCATGAAGGTAGAGTGAAAACGTTCTTCTGTACTGTGTTTAGACCAAGGGTTCCCAAACAAACCATTAATCTCTTGGGTTTCAAATTTCATAATTAACTATTTCAGTTCAGGACTAACTTTATTCCTAAGAGGGCTTGGTAATATGCCTGGTGGTTTATATGCTAGTTTTCTAGGGATGAGATAAGTAGAAGATACATTAATTAATAAATAAAAATTAAAGCACACGTCCTAAAGAAGTTTAAGAGTTGCATATGCTGTCTACTTTGAGAGGGGTGTTATTTCAGGGAATGGATGTGAGAACTCTTCTATAATGCATTTAGAGTAATGCTTAAAAGTACATGTAATAAAGATATTTATGAGAGTTGTGTGTGCAAAGTAAAAGAGAGAGAACAACTTCTGATTGGTTTACGTGATAATGTATTTCTCCTCAGGATCTTACTGTAAATGATCAGCCATTGTTTTCCCTCACCCAACTTTACAGGACTGAGTTGGGGAGCTTGTAGAAAAAAAGCTACATTTACTTATACCAGAATTATAAAATTTATAGAAAATGATTCCTTTAGCTGTGCATAGAGTATCATCCTCTTTTTTTGTTTTTTAAGAAGATTTTATCTATTCATTTTAGAGAGAGGGGAAGAGAGGACACAGAGAGGGAGAGAAACATCAACATACGGTTGCCTCTCACATGCCCCCAACCGGGGACCCGGCCTGCAACCCAGGCATGTGCCTGGACTGGGAATCGAACCAGCGGCCCTTTGTTCGCAAGCCAGCACACAATCCACTGAGCTGCACCAGCCAGGGCTCATCCTCTTTCTTTTGCTTGTCACATCCTTGTATATTAGATCATCCATCATCCAGCACTCTGACTTCTCAGGCCCTCATAATCCACATACTTATCCTTTTGATTAAAACAACTTAATGGCTTTTTCACGAATAATTAATCTGCCACCTCTTTACTTTCAGCTCCAGGCTTTTAACTTTAACGTTGAGTTATCCAGCCTGTGTTGCCTTTCAAAGTTTCACTACCTTTAGCCTCTTCCCTTCAAAGGTTTAATTCTTCTTTAGAAACGTCAATGTTTGCTGTTCTAAGGTTTTTTAAAAGGCTTCCAAATTACCCTCACATTTGTGTGTGAAGTGAATAACTGTAGAGATCGGTAGGATGAAATGAAAATTATTTCAGACTCAGTGTTCTGTCATTCTGGAAAACGTGGAGGCTTTCAATATAAAGGAAAGTTAAAACTGCATTGTTTTTTTGAAGAGACACACATTTTATTTTATTTTTTGTAGTTATGTGTTTCTAACTCTGGATGTTTTTCTAACAGTGACAATTTATACCAGATGACCTCCCAGCTTGAATGCATGACCTGGAATCAGATGAATTTAGGAGCCACATTAAAAGGGTAAGGTTGTCTCTATTCCATTGCCCTTAAACTGTAACTTAACACCTGTTTGAACCATTTTAAAGGTCTATATAACTTATAAAAAGAGTATAGTTTTAAAAGAATAGGCAAAGCTCTTTGTAGAATCAAGATATTTTCCTCCCACCGCCAGTTGGTGGGTTGTGTTTGAGTATTAAAGTTCCAGGCATATATACAGGGGGCATTTTTATTTGGAACAAGGGAGTCAAGAATATTGGGAAGACTTAATATGGCCTTTATGTATTGACAATTTTTAGAGTTCTTCAGAGTTGTGTCCATTCAACTTCATTTAATGTTTATGTTTTGCTAGTGATATCTCAGATGTTAACTATTACATTATCTTATCAAGAAATGGTTTGAGTTTACAAAGTTCAGGGTATTTGATAGATAATGATTTGGACCATTCAGAATCAACTGTTCTTATACCTGACTGCATCATCAAGCTTCTTCACACTTGATACACAACTACAACAGGGAGGACATAGCTAAGAAACATAGATAAGTAGGGGCAATTCTTAGCTCCTGGAAATGAACAAAGAAAAGCAGGTGGGACTTGCTTTCAATAGTAAAAGAACTTGCTTTCAGTTTTCTAGCAAGTCTGGGTTGATAGGCAGTCGGATATGACACACAGGAAGCTCCTGTGAGATACCAGGTGATCTTTCAGTTCACCTCATCTAGTCGCCCTCGTGACATTATGAGGCCCAGGTACTGGTACCCTGTTTTCCAAAGAAGTAAGTCAAGCTCAGAGAGTTAAGTTAGTTCCCAAGTCCACATCATATGAAGTGATAGAGCTGGGACCGCCAAGCCCAGTTCAAATTCCAAAAACCCAGGCTTTTGCAGCCTCCCTGCGGGGCCTTTCACTCCACTGTCGACTCCAGTGGGATTGGGGACTTGTTCAGCACTCTGGACTGGACAGCTGGCTTCACATTTCTGTGTGTTTAGTGGCTTCTCATTGGATTCTGGGTTCTGGGGGTGCTTTTAGAGCCATGCATGCTCCATTCCCCACTCCCCACCTCTTCTTCTCTTCTAGAGTTGCTGCTGGGAGCTCCAGCTCAGTGAAATGGACAGAAGGGCAGAGCAAGTGAGTGCACAATGCATTGATGGCAAATGACAGTAGGCCTTGTTGAGAGTGCCGGGGGCGATGCAGGAGTTAGGGCTGACAACGGGTGATCAGGGTAGCCATTGGTGCACCAGGATGGGAAAAATCTATCCATCTCTCTCTTTCTGCTTCTTATTTATCGAGGACATGTTGTGGAGGGAAACAGAGATGGTAACATTTCTCATTAACATTCTCCTGGACAATTCCTTTTAGAGTGATGCCATAGGAACCCTGTTCATTTCCTCGTGTCTGTTTCATCAACTATGACATTTGTGGCATTGCACGTATACTGTTAGGTCCCTTGCATTTTCTCCATTTACCTTTAAATCTCTAAGAGAGAACTTAATTTTTACCCCAAGTCTATGGCCAGACTTCCTGAAAAGAATTTTTTTATTCCCAGACATCTGTGCCTTTCTCAGTCCTGTAGCATGTACCCTGGGACACTTCTGTAAATATTTTTTTCTGATTTCATTTTCTCTGCTTGAACACCAGAACCAGCCTCCCTCTTCTCATCCTTCTTTCTTTTGTTGGCTCAGTCTTGTTTTTTGGATCATCCTTCAATAATCAACAGAGTTGCTCTTCATCTTTTAAGACTTACTGTTAGATCCTTCTCTCTACCCTACCTCCAATCTTTCTTTTTTTTTTAAATTTATATCTCCACTTCCTCTCTCTAGACCCCAAAATAAGAAGCTTCCTGTTGATTTAATTTTTTTCCTCCCCCACTTGCATTCAAGGGGATGCTGACAATTTCAGCATTTTACCTACTCTCAACTTTTTTTATATTTCTTGGCATCTTGTTTCTATTCTTTCTTTCTGAATCTCTTCCTTGTTTTCCTCCTTTCTCCACTCAGAATTCAGAACTCTCCCCAAACTTACTGCCAAGAATAGAAAGAACATGGTTGTGAAGTGTGTATATTACAGTTTTTAAAAGTTCTTCATATTGGAGGACCTTTTGCTTAATTATAAAAGTTACAGATAAGGAATCTTGGCATCTGTTTGAGTCTGGGCCTTTCCACAGTTGAGATAATTTTGATATCTTTCAAGGTCTTTAGACGTGTGATAATAGTCCTTTGCGGGAAGAGTCAGAAGCTCTATTTTAAGGATGAAGCGCAAAGTATGAATTTTTTTTTTTTCAAGTCTACACACACAAAAAAATAACTAGAAGAGTTTTTTTTTCTTGGTCTGGTTCTTACATTTTTGAGAAAGGATTTTTGAAATCAAACTATTTCTGGAATACTAACTTCATTCAGGGAGCTGTAGCAAGAGGATCAAAGGACTGCAACAGTCCTACAGAAGAGCAACCCTTTGGGGAGCAAAATAGGGCACAATGGTCTAATATACTAACCTCATCTCTCACCCTGGATTTGTCCTTTCAGGGCACATTGTAAGTCAGCTAACGTCTGCTTCCATTTGGGAATTGAACATTTATCTGAGGATGGATGTTGACATTATTGGGTCCTGTGTGAACAGCTTTACACATATGTCCTCTTGAGCTCGTGGCAATCCTAGGTTTAGGGTCACATCCGTCTTTCAGATGAGGCTGGAGAGATTAAGCCATGTAACCAAGTTCATGTAGGGAGTACGTGGCAGAGCCCTGCTGGAACCCACTTCTGCCTGCCTCTGGATTCTGGGCCCTAGATCAGAGTTTCTAAAGCTTTTTAGAATATGACCACAGTAGAAATACCTTTTACATTGAGATCTTGTATACACACATGCGTGTGCACACACACACAACACAAATTTCCCCAAAACAATACTGCCCCTTACGCCATGCTGTGCATAGTGATATTTCCTACTTTATTCCATATCATTTTTTAAATGCTGGTCGTGATATGTAGATTAGTTTTATAAACCGCTGATGTGTGAAGACCCACAGGTTGCCTGTCTTTTCGCTCTTGAAGAGAATGACTCCTGAGCTCTTTGCTCCAGGCCCATGAACAGCCGAGAACTGGATTCAACTGAATCTGTTATTTCAGTTGAAAGTTTGGCTTTTCCCGGGGGGTGGTGGGGATGGACATAATCTAAATAGGTGTCATTATTCTCTGTAATACCAAATTTACTTTCTTTTACCCCGCTATGAAAACACTGAAAATACATTTAAGAAAAGGTATTTCATAAAGGAAAATAAAGAGAAAAATAAACATCTTTTACTTTAATCTGTAACTAGTGTCTTGACACTTTTGAAATCAGTGGTAAGAAAAATCTGGTGACAAGGTAGATATATAACAGGAAGGAAAACTGGAGGTTTGACTCATGCTTTGGAGAAGAAAGATATAATTCCCACGTTGCTCATAAAAATGAGGTATTATCAATTTTTTATTAACAGATCATGTACTTCAGACTAACCCCCACCATTTCCTCTAACCCCCACTAAATATTTGTCCATGTCTTCTTTCCTTGAAAATGTTACTTTTGTTAAAAAAACAAGCTTGCTTCCCCATGTCCTAACAAGAGGACGGAGACATCGTTCATTAGAGGTCTGGGAGCAGCAGTATTCTAATGGGCGGGGCTGGGATTTTAGGGAGCGCTCTGGGAAACTGAGAAAACATGATATAGTGGGGAGGGGCGGATACTCTTGTCTCCTTCTCCCTTTACTCATTTTCAAGTCTCTGCATGCCTCTTGGGACTAGAATGGGAGAATATTGATCTCAAATAGGAGAATATTGTATTTCAATTTTAAGTCATAAAGAAGATCCTTTATGAAACCACTGTCTTAACTCTGACCAGTTACCTCACCCACAAACAAACAAAATTAGATTTTTAAAGTGGGTCACTGGGAGAAATCATCGCCAGAGACCCTTTCTCATTATTGGTCCACCTTTATGAATAATTCTGTTCACGGTGCCTTGCGTCATCTGCTTTTTATGTCTTGAAAAAGATTTCCTATGTGTTCTTAAAGGCTGTTGATTTTTTTAAGGCTGCTCACAAGCCTTGGCTACTCTGTTAGCCTCTGTTTTGTCTCTCCTGAAGAAAATATCCTGCAAAATGGAGAAACACATCAACCTTGACTGTGGTCCAAGTTATTAAAACAAGGAAGAAGTTATTCCCTGGGGACATGGGTAGGGGGAGTGGGAAATCGAACACAATAGAAATGTTAAAGGAGTGCTGAGCAAAATGAATGTCCCTTTGCTGGTCCAAGAAGTTCACAGGCTGTTGGGAACACACAGTGTTTGACCTGTGGATGCTTGAAAGGAAAAACGAAAGCCTCGTGACGAGTGATGTATGGTGCAAACAAAGCTGCGCGGTTTGGTAGGGCCAAGGCTGTTGAATCTGGAGAAGATCCCCGCTAGACATGGCCTCATCCCTGGGAACCTGTGCCAAAAGAGATAGCTGTCTTCTCTGGCTGGGAGTCCCAATGCACAGCCCGGCACCTTCCCTCTCCAGCTCGTGAACATAAGGTCCTCATCCAAGAGATTTACTTATTGAAAACACATAGCCTGCTTTTAAGTGACTCCTCGAGCTTGAGGCACAAAAGCAAAGACGGAGAGAGAAGCAGCTCTGTGAATATCAGCACAAAGTCAAATTCTCCTTTTAAATAAATGGTTACGTGGATGCGTTGTAAGCAAGCAGGTCTTTGCCCTGCGTGGGACTTGGCTGGGGTCTGTCAGCCATAGCACAGAGCAAAGCACCAGACTTCTGGGCTTGCGGGATGGAGATGAGACTCTACTTTGGAGGCGCGGTCCCTGTTCCTGTCCAGGGGACTAATTCAGTTGCTTCTTTGCTTCGCCTTTTCACATACTTGCTGCTATGTTCTCCTCCCTACTTGTTCACCTTTCCCACGTTTTTTTCTCTTTAGGCATGTAATCAATTGACTTATTTAAGTTTTTGATTATGTATGTAATACATGTAAATTACAGAAAAGTTAGAAAACACAAATATATAGGGGAGGAAATTAGTACTCCCCCCAAAAGCCCAGTGAAACTGTTAATATTACGTTGCATATGCTTTTAGACATTTTTCCTATGTGTGCATATACATTTTGTATCATTTTATTTTTTATAACAAATGACTGGATTCTGCTTAGATCTAATTGAACAAATGCACAGCAATAGGCCATTGCAGTCTTCTGTGTTTCAACTTTCATGAGAGCATTGATGTTTTGAAAATATTGTCAACCTCTTGTAAAAATACTTCACTAAAAAATATTTGGGGGGCGGTGAGCAGGACAGTGGGGAGCAATGGGAAAGTGATAGAACAACAATAAAAAAGTAAAATATTTTGGGCTTCATAGACCTACCGTCTCCACGCCATGTTCCTAACTATTTTATTTTAAAGCAAGGAATTATTTTGTTCTCATAAAGGTGAGGAAAAATGACAGGTTTGCTCAGATCAGGAGAAGAGGGGAGCTAAGCAGGAAACACAGAAAGGGGAGGTGGTGATGAAGTGGCCAACCTGGAGATGAGAAGCTGGGTGGACTCAGCACAGGGAGACGAAGTGGGGTTAAGGGATGCGTGTGTGTGTGTTTGAGGGGGAGAGGGCAGCAGATGAGTGGAGGACCTCTTGCGCGAACTCAAGGAGTTTTTGGACCTCTCATGTCTGTGATCCCACCTTGGTCCCTTGCGAGACCTCCTACTCACCATTTATTCTTCTCCTTGTCTTCTACTCAAGGGGAAAAAACCAATACTTTTAGCTAGAAAAACACTGATACAGAAGCTATACTAATAAAAAATCATCCAAATAAAAGTTTATCTGAAATAAGGGTTACTGTGAATTTTAGTAGTTTCTTTCCTAATTAAAAGCAAACAAGTTCATTTAGCCTGGATTTATTTATCCATAACTCTTCATTTTAAAGGCAAATCCACAGATGTAGCATTCTTAAGGCTAAGATGGTGACTTTACTGAAAATGAAAACAACTTCTTTCCTTTGATCATAAAAGTAACACAGGCTTATTATATTTTAAAAATTCAGACAGTACCGAGACATTATAAAGGAGAAAAGTTATCTCTTATCTCACTACCCGGAGACAGCTTTTTAAAACATATTGGGGTATGTTTCTATCTGCAGAGAAAAAATTCTGGAAACATTTACCAATCCATTAACTGTAGTTGCCTCTGGAAAGATTAGAGAGAAAAAGCCTGATAGAGGTGAGTGAAAAAGATCTTAGCCGCAGATAAGTGGGACAACACTTTCAAGGAGTTTTGCTGCAAAAAGGAGCAAAGAAATGGGGTTCTAGTTGATAGAAGGCCAGAAGAAGGTGGTTTTGCTATTTATTTATTTATATTTAGAAAGAAGTACCCACATATTTGTTTTCTGATGAGAATGATCAAGAAGAGGCAAAAAACAAGCAAACAAATAAAAAATACCTGATGATGTCCTTGAGAGAGAAGAGGCTCTGTGAGCAAGGGCGTGTTCCTAGTTAGCTAGGAACTGGGATAGTTCATCTAGTAACAATATTGATTTACAAGAGTTCTTTGTTTAAGATGACATTAACCCTTTGCTTGTCGTATTTACTGCAAATCTTTGGTTTGTGTTTTAACTCTATAAATGTTACTTTTTTCCTGTCAGAAATTTTTATTTGTATAGGAAATATTATCAGTTCATGTGTCTTTTTGATACATGTGTTTTCACCTTTATTGAGCTACAGTTGACATATAACATTATATAATTTTAAGATTTACAGTGTGATTATTTGAAACATATATTTGCATGTATTGCAAAATGATTAGCACAATAGTGGTTTGCAAAATGATTGCCTCCACAGTGGTCACTTAATATCTCTGTCACTTTAATGCACAGAATGGTGACTGTGGATAACAATATTGTATTAAATACCTGAAAGTTGTTAAGAGAGTAAATCTTAAATGTTCTACCACAACCCCCCCTCCCCCAACAAAGGTAATTGTATTATGTATTTTCTATGGCTGCTTTTGGTCAATAATGGCTGAGTAGGGTTTCTTATAATTTCAAATTTTTGGCTCTCATATCAGGCTTGGAAAGATTTTTCCCATCTAAGATTTTTTAAAAATTTACTTATTTATTGGTATATTTTTTATTTGCTTCTTTCATTTAAACATTTAATTCATCCTGTATTTATTTGGCAGTTGTATTTCACCTTGATTTGTTTCTGGATGACTCACCAGTATCCTCAAATTATTCTGAGTAATCTATCTTTTTCACATTGATTTCTATCGATCCTTAGATCCTATCAAATTCCTTGGACCCATTTCTAGATTCTATTTGCTTCTTTTGATCAGTCTGGCTCTTGTTGCCAAGTATCAGACTGGTGTTTTGTTTTGTTTTGTTTTCTATAACTTTATAGTCTGTTTAATGATCTGATATTTCCCTAGCATTATACTTTAATAAAATTATTTCTATTATCTATTGTTTATTCTAAGATGAACTTTAAATTCACTTTGTTAATTTCAAAGAAAGTCTATCAATATTGGTTCATTAATTGTGACAAACGCACCACACCAACGTGAGATGTTAATAATAGAGGAAACTGGGTGTGCAGTATATGGGAACAATCTGTATTATCTTAGAAATTTTTATGTAAATCTAAAATCATTATGAAATAACAAGTTTATTTGTTTAAGTCTTAATTAGAATTTGGATTGTGTCAAGTTTAAAAATTAATTTTGGATGAGATTGACTTTTGAAAAAAATTTTAATTCTTCAAGGACTTGTTATTCTTTAATACTTTTTCAAGTTTTGTTCTGTGTCAGATGTCCTTATTTAGAATTTCTTCCTTTTCAAGTTTTTTAACAGAATGCCTCTGGCCTCAAAGTCTGTTTGAGATTGTGATTCCTTTGGGTGTATTACAGGGTTTTTTTGTTGTTGTTTGTTTGTTCTTTCACAGTGAATTACTTTGTTATGTTACTAACATCAGTTTGGAGGGTGGGGCCGGCAAAAAAGATTATTATGCACACAGCCTTCCTACCTACAAGCCTTCATTTCAGCTGGGGAAGCAGGAGAGATCTTAGTCTTCAGAGTTCTGTGCTTGATGCTGGGGTTTTAAGGAGGACATTTTTTGATGCAACTGAACATGGTTCAGTAAATTTTTCTGTTTCAACAATGTGTGAGCAAGCTGGGTGGGAGCCTTTGAGAAGGTTTCATTTTTCCCGTGTGAAATGCAGGGTTCATCTATCATGTGGATTTGAGACACCCATTCTTGGGGTAAAGCTAGCAGCAGTCTCTGACCATAGAGCAAAACATTGAGGATATAGAATCCAGTGGGTTAGATAAAATTGGGATTTTGATGGACTAGCACCTCAATGTTAGACCACGTGTAAGGGGAGATCTAGATATTTCTTATATGATCTGATGAGGTGGTCTATGAGGACGTAGGTAACTGTGTGTATATGTATTGAAGTAGGAAGGAAAGACATGTCTAAAAATATTCTTGGCCTTGGCCAGGTAGCTCAGTTGGTTACAAAATCATCCCAATATACCAAGTCTGAGGGTTCAATCTCTGGTCAGGGCACATGCAAGAAGCAACCAATAAATGTGTAAATAAGTGGAACAACAAACTGATGTCTCTCTCTCTTTCTCCCTCCCTCTCCCTAAAAATTAATAAATAAAAAAACATATTCTTCCAAATAGTAAGGGCCAATAAACATTGTGGATTCTTTTGGATTATGTTCTCTCCAAACTGTTGTGAGAAACTGGATTTAAAATAACTCTCAGCCCTTCTCCAAGTGTGAAATAAGAGAAAAAGGGTCAGTTGGAGGGGGTTTATGTACCATTTCAATGGTGAGGATGCCTTGATGGTTCATCAGGGCTGATTTATACAAAATTTTTGTCAGGCTATTAACCATTCAGCCTGAGTCCCCTATTAAATAGTGGCCAATGACTAGGCTGCATGGGAAGTGGAGACATAGGAGCTGTGACACTAAAGAAATTTTCAGATGAGGAATATAAACCAGGTTTTCATAATACTAGCTTGGTTGGGACAAGTGGGCATCTTCCCAAAGGCAATAGCTTGAAGGGGCCAGTACTTATTTCCAGGTATCCTGTTTTGATATGTTTGCTGAAAAAAATAAATGCAGTTACCTTTAGATAGCTGTTAGATTACATATTATCCTGGACTTCTTTATAGAAAATGGCAGAATCCTAGTTGTAACTGGCATAGGTAAAAGGATAAATTTAGCAGCTTAGTGTATTGTATTTATAAACCCCATGTCTGGGTTCAGGATTTCAAACAGTGTCATTAGAACACTTCCATTGTCTCTTGTATCTGTTCTTCTCTGTGCTGGCCACCTTCCGAGGCAGGCTGTCTCTATTGAGGCAAAAATAACTCAAGGAGAAGGCCTCTCTGGTGCTTTTTCTCCAGCAAAAGACCCAGGGAAGGCTCTGATTGACCTGGATTGGGTCATGTGGCTAGAAAATGCAGTGATCTGATTGGCGAGGCCCTAGGTGTGTGCTCACCCCTGGAGCCTGAGGGGGGAATTAGAGAGGGGTGGTTCCCTGAAAGGAAAAGAGGGTTGTGTTATCACAGGAAGGTGGGATGGATGTGGAGTGGTCAAAGCAAGAGATACTCAGTAATTTAAAAAGTCAGAGTTAGTGCAAGTGGGGTAAGTCCCCTTTCCCTCCAGATATTATGTGAAGATGGGTGCCATAGAGATAAATGAGACTTGGATAGAGAAAATAAATGAAGGATAGGGTGAGGAGAAAGCCTTTTTTCTCATGCCCATTGGGAGACGTTCATTAAAAAGTATAATAGTTAGAATTATTACCATAGTGCAATTTTTAATTAAAATGGACACTATATATATATATATATATAAAATATATATAAAAATATATATAAAATATATATTTAAAGTAAACAAGAAATATACATATTTAAAGTAAACAAAAATACATAGTTTTCTTGAGGTCTGAACTGTAATGAAACACCTGAAGGCAGGAGGAATAGAAATTTTTTAAGTAAAAAAACAGATGATTCTTTTCTGTTGACTACACTTCTGGGGAAATTTTATATCTATGAATTATCAGATTATAGGCATTACTTATGTGTTTTCTTTTAACTCAATCAAATTTAAGTTGGTTTTATTTTTAGGTCCTACTTTCTGTACTGAAATAGGGAGAGAAATTTCTTTTTCTTTTTCTCTTTCTCTTTATAGTCTCAGGAGTAGATTAATCTTCTGGTTTTTAATATATCATTGATTTGTTATATTCCCACTATAAAAGATTGAATTACACAGACACAGGAAAGAGAATGTCTAGATGGCATTGCTGATAAAACTTCTGCAGAATTTTGAATTTTATTTGAATATTGCCTTTAGTTTCTCACCTTCAGGCAAAGAAAAAGTTAACATTCATGTTGAACCAGAGGTAGCTGTGCTAGGTTGCCACCAGCTCTGAATACGGGCAAAAGGGTAATCCACTATCTATTCATATCTCCAAGTCAGATCTTATAAATGGATATGAAAGTGAATTTTGAAATTACTCTGGCTACAGGGAAATTATATTTTCATTCACTAAAGCTTTAAACCTAAGCATTCTGGTGTGACCGCTGAAGCTTCCTAAAGGACATTCCTGGTTCTTTGGACCCTAAGTCCTCTAGGGTCCGCCTGTCACTGGCTCATCTTTGTGTATGATGAGCATTTGTGCAGAGGCTTATTGTTGTGTTGGCTTTGGTTTATTTTGTTGGTTGTCCTCTCTCAGGTCTCTTTTATATCTAACTGTCCTTCCCACCCTCTACCCATTTTATGTTCTCATTTCTTGATTTGTTGAAGCTAGCAGGTCAGTGGGTCAGTAGACTATCCCAGAGTCTGGATCTGGCAGATTGCCTCCTCGTACAGTCTTTTAACATCTATGTCCTGTGTTTTCTATATGCAGGTAGTTAGATCTAGAGGCTTGATTACATTTGTTTTTGTTTCTTTGTTTGTTTGTTTGTTTTGCAAGAGTAATTGAGGAGTGGTGGTGTGTTCAGCCTCATCTCAAAGCACAATTTCTGAACGCTGGTTTCCATTGCTCATGTTCCTCAAAAGCAGCACAGTAGACAGGTGTGGTAGTTCCCCCAGGCTTGCAGCAAAGTGCATTTCCAACATCAAAAAGAATCAGGCACTTAGGTCTCATATATAGGCCTCACTCAAAAATAGAGAGAAAAGAAGGGTTGGTTGATGGACAAATTCCCCCCCCCCCCCTCTTTTTTTGAGATACAAAAGTTTGAAGTTTTCCCAGGTGATTTTCTTCAATTTGATAAACTCTGTAGAGGTGAGAAGACAGAGGTGAAGATAGGGGTTGGCCCCGCCCTGGCCAATGACAAGGGGTGAAAAGAGAAATGTCAGGTTAAGGTTTTTCCTTTTTGACTCTTCATATCAGATGCTAATTGTTTTTAAATTGCTCTTTTTACCTCCTTTTTTTCCCCCTTCTTCTTCTTTTATTTTTTACCTCTTCTGTTGATAAGGGATTTCAGAGAAGCTCTGGTTTTCCTCATCTGTAAAATCTCAATTCCTTTTTATTAATCTTCTTGTGCCTGTGGAATATCAAAATTAATCATTTCTAAAGAAGCTACTCTTCAAACATTGTTTTTTCTGGGCCAAACCTCAGTGTACAAGTTTTTAGCATGAAGAAGACTCATAATTTGTGTTATATGAGGACCATTTTTCTCTTTCTGCAAACGTTCTAAGGACAAGTGATTATGTATTTTAAAGTTGTCTAGTAAAAGCATACTTTCTCAGGATACATTTTTATGCATTGTAAAGCTGTTTAGGAAAATGTACAGTCCGCACCCAATGCCAGAAATGAAATCATGAGGAGTATGCATTTGCTTAGTTTATTTTCCCAGTTAAGTAGAAAGAATATTTTTTAATAAAAATTGTGCTCAGTTTTGACTGTCCTATCACACACAAGCAGACCATTTTCATCAGTGTGTGTCACTCTTTCTTTATACCAAATAAATATTGCACCTTCGAACAGAAGATGAAGTATACTGAAGTGTGAATATTTTGAACTGGCCCCTTCTCATTGCACCCACTTTTATTCCACTTCCACTACATTTTTAAAAAACTTCAACCGGCTTGATTTCATTCACACCCCTGGAGAAAAGAGCTGGGAATCATTCAAATGCCATGACAATAGATGTGAACCCAGGATGGGTTACATCACCAGAATTGTCCGGGTAGTTCTGAAGAAGAGCTGAACTGACCTGTGCTCAAACCCCATCTCTACCACTCACCATATGTCTGACTTTGCCTAAATAACTCAGTCTCTCCTTAAACATCAGTATTTGCTGTAAGATGAAGGAGAATACCAGTAAGTAATGGTTGACATTTACTGAGGGCATGCTATGAACTACTGCGCATTGTGCTTTACTTACATTATTTCATTCAATTCTGTAAGAGTCTGATGGGGGGAGGAGCAGGGGCTGCTTCTTTTAATTTTACATGAAGCTGAAGCCAGGGGATGTTGTCGTTTGCCTCAAGTGTTATACCTTAATGACCCCAAGGGTTGTGCTGAGGATAAAAGCTACAAATTTTATAGTTCTCAATGAGCAGGCTGTAAGAAGCATACAAGAAATAATTTGTGTGATTGTTGGTCACCTATTACATATAATCATTGACCTGAACATTTTGCTGGGATGAGGTTACTGAGTGATATTAAGCTTGTACTCCCCCATATAGCTTACCTCTTTGATTTTCAAACTAACCTATGAAATAGGTTATTAACTTCACTTTACAGGTGTTGAGAGGTATAGATGATTCACCCATGACCACAGAGCAAATAAATGATAAAAGTGGGCCTGAAACATGGGCCTTCAGGTGAGGAACCCATGTTTTTGTGGACTTGTCTTTCAGATTAATCAGGAGAGAAAGGATCCAGATTAATTTAGCTTTTCCCAATGTATCTGTAAGAAACTGAATAAATCCGGTTCCCTTAGTGTGGTGAGTTGAACAATGACCCCCAAAGGTATCCAAGTCCTAATTCCTGGAACCTGTGAATCTTGCCTGATGTAGCAAAAGGGATTTGGCATGTGAGGTTAAGTTAAGGATCTGAGTTGGGGAAGTTATTCTGAATTTTCTTGGTGAGCCCTCAATGTAATGTCTTTATAAGAGGAAGGCAGAGGGAGATTTGATTACAGAAGAGTAGCAGGAGGTATGGCAAAGGAAGCCAGAGGTCAGAGGGATGCAAAGAAGGGGCCAAGGAATGCAAGTCAGTTCTAGTAGCTGAAGAAAGCAAAGAAAGAGATTCTCCCCTCAGGCTCCAGAGGAATACAGGACTGCCAACACCTTGACTCCAGTGTGGTGAGGCTGATGTTAGGTTTCTCATCACCAGAATTATAAGAGGATAAATCTGTGTTTTTTTTAAGCCACCATATTTGCAGTAATTTGTTACAGTAGCTGAAGGAAACCAAAGCACTTGAATAAACTGCATGGCAAATATGGTTTTCTTTCTGTAACTTACATGCTTAAACCTACTTTCAAGTGGGCCAGTGAAATTTAGAGGTAATCCATTGAAATTTACTGGTCAATCTGTAGATGGTAACTTCTGATTTTTGCTCTAACAGCGCTGGCCATTCCTGCTGTTCCAGTAGAACATCCTTTTAAGCTTTCTAGGGTTTGGAAGGTTCTGGTAGTCAGTTTTCAAAGAATCCAGCACCTCCCCACCTCTACGTTGTTGCCATGTGGGAGGAGACAACAGAATCAAGATGGAATTTTTGTTTGCAGCTTAACCTTCACTGCTCAACCTTTAAAGCAGAGGTTGCAAACTGGTGGTCTTTAGGTGAGAGGGTGTTTTGTTTGACCTGTGACCTGACAACAGTTCTATAAATTTTTAATTATTCGCTAGAATTTAAAACTCAGATGATCTCATAAAATTTCAGATTTCTGACTTTTCTTGGAGACTAGAAAGATCTGAAAATGCTGGGTTGACAGTACTTCGCTGGTAGAATGGAGTCCTGGTTACCTCCTTTGGATGGAAGTGGGGTGGCCAGGGTGGCTGTCCCTGTCAGTTCAGTGCCATCTCGCTCTCCAGGGCCTTCTTCATTTATTTGTCTCACCTACTTGGCTCTGGTAGGCTTATCTGAGTTTGTGGCTCTGCTTTAAAGAAAAAGGACCAAAGGCACATTCTGACCAGTTGAACAAAGACACGATAATTTTGCCCCTTGGCTAGCAATCTGGAAATTCACAGAGAATAAAAGAGGTGACAAGAGAGCTAAGACAAGTAAATGTCTTAGTTTTCAAGCAGGAAAAAAAGAAACCCCAATAGTGAATCCTGGAAAACAAAGAGCAAGCAGTGAGGTTAGCTTGAATTCTTGGGGAAGGTATTAAGCCAGACCCTTGGAAGCCTGTAGGAAAGAAAACGATCCTTAGGAATTAAAATGTGTTAACCACATATGGGCAATGTTCAGGTCTATTTCTTTTTGTGGTGGAATTACTGGTCTCATAGTGGAAAGCCACTAGTATAGTGGGTCTTCATTGCAAAAAGACATTTGATAGTTACTTTTGATGTCCTTGTGGAAATTATGAGCTTCTTGAATACCACAGAACAAGTATACATATTGTAAATACAATAGTTCCCAACAAAAGCAGGGAGGCTCCTTTCCTCTTATGAAAACACAGAAAAGTTACTTTTCAAATGTAGAGATAACATGAAACAGGAATGAAAGCAAATGTTTGGAAGCCAAATCAAGAGTCAAAAAGATTTACACAGCTGAGAATGACTTGCTAAAGGAAGTAGAATGGAATTTGAAGGATATGTGTCTTTCTGAATTGCAGCTTTAAAAAAAACTATGTCTTTCCTTGACCATTGTGGCTCTCAGTTTGTTGTGTGTCATCCTACAAAGTAGAAAATTGAAGGTTCAGTTCCTGGCCAGGGCATATGCCTGGATTGCGGGTTCAGTCCCTGGTCAGAGTTTGTGAGAGAGGCAGCTGATTGATTGTTTCTTTCTCACAGTGATGTTTCTTCCCCTCTCTTTCTCCCTTCCCCACTCTCTAAAATAAATAAATAAAATCTTAAAAAAAAAATCATGTCTTCATGCTCAAGGTTGGAGATACCTGCCTTAATTGCAGTTCATTCTGGGGGGGGGGGGGGTTGTAGTTGGAGGTTTTATTTGACTGAGGAAGACCACTGTGACTGCGGTGCTAAGAAGTGATGTGCTCTGAGGTGTGAAAAATAGCAGTACTCTGTCCAGATAGAGGGGGGAGACCCCCTAGGCCCTTAGCCTAAGGATTGAGCCCTGGCAGCCTGTAGGCATAATGCATGGTATTGTGTTTGACTAGTGTATCGATTTTGAAAAATTTGGAATGGGACCCCTTTGGGTGAGGCATGTACTCTCCAGTCTTGGTCATTGGTATTAGTTACTTCCCTGATTCTAAAGGCTTTTGTGTTTGTGGATGGTTCTCTCTCCCTGCTCCTTTATAGAAATAATCTTCTGGGACACAGGGATCCATCCTAAACCCATGCTTTGTGTGGCATTTAATAAAATGAAAGTGATCAAGAAGAGGAGGATCCAGCCGGTGAAGGACTTTAGAGACCAGTTCTTGTTGTAATAGTGGAGAGAACCACAGTTCTGTAGCCTGGAGAGCTGTCTTCAAATACCTAAAGGATTGTCATGTGGAAGAGAAGTTAGATTCAGTCCACTTCATGGAACATTCAAGGATTATGGACCTTTTCCTTCAGTCACTACATTGAGAGGATACATAGAGGAGCAAGTTGGTCTCTGTCCTCAAGGCCAAGTTTACCATAGATCAGAGGACATGGCTGTAACATAGTAATACTCATTCTGTGGTTCTTCAAAAGACAGAATCAAGGAGGCCAATTTCAACTTGGTTTAGAAAGGCTTTTCTAAACAACAAAAACTTTCCCCATAGAAATGGGCTTGCCTTGACAACCTGTCACCAATCATATTGTTCAACTGCTGGGGACGAGCTAGAGGACCTTTGAATGGCAGTTGGAGTAGATGATCTTTCTACCTCTATCACTGTATGGTTCTGAAATCACCAACTTGCTTTCCTTTGCTCATGTAGGGAGAGTCGTCACTGAGCACATGGGCTGTACTCGGTGCCCTGCATAGACCGCCCAGGAAGGGGTGCTGTGTTGCAGGGTCTCCACAGCATGGAACTGCATTGTGTGTGTGTCTTCTGTAGACACAAGAGCCGATAGGCAGGGCCCAGCTGTCTTTCTTATTCACAGACCTGGTAGAAGAGTCTAGTGGCATTTTTGGCAGATGCAGTCTTGTTGCCAGTTACTTCTTTGTTTGTTGGCTTGCATCTGGCTGTGAGGATCCTGCCGTTCCTTTTCAGGGGCATAACACTTCATTTCCTGGGACAAGTATCCTGGGTAACATTTATTTCCTGTACCCTCCACCCTTCAGAAACCCAGAAACATTCAGAAGTCTGCCACCGCCAAGACAGGAGATTCCTAACTCTTCTCCTTTGATGGTAGAACTCTTAAGATACTTCCTATTTCTTTTGCTGTGTCCCTAGAGATCCCCTAGCCCTAGAAAATACATTAGTCACCTTTTGGCTGCACGCAGAACACTAAACCAAGCAAGGACAGCATCTCTTCACAGCCTTTGAGGCAACATCTTCTGGCAGCAGCATTCTTGTCCTGTCCTCTTTCTGCTACCCCAGCGCCATCGTCATCAGGTCTCACTTCCCCAACTGTCTGTGTAATTGTAAAGAACGCAGACACGGCCTCTTTTTCTTGGCAAGCACATTCTAAGGTTCAGAAAGGCAGATGCTATCTGGATTTGGCATGTCTTTCCAATTTTTGCGTGTTTGACCCTGGTTTGGCTCTTTGGGACATTTCCCTCCAGATATGTCAAAAATGACCTGAAAGATGTGCACACAAGGCGTGTGCCGTACAGTAGGGGGAGCACACTGCCACGCACCTCCCCAGCCTGCTGTCGTTGCTCCGTGCAAAGGAGACAGGCGATCCTTTCTGAAAAGCTTGGAGCCAGAACTAATGTGAAACCCCACAGCTGCCGTGGCTGCAGGGTGTGTGGACATGTCAGTCCTCCTGGCAGACACTCTTCCCTTCCAGGAATTCTTTCCCCTGGGTGAGTGAGAGTTGAGCCAGCCCGAGGCTTTTCCCCACACCTTCAGATGGAGCGGGCTCTTCAGCTCAGCTACCTGCCTCCTGCACCAGGACCCCTGGAATCTCTAGAGTAAACAGTCAGAGGGTGGAGGTTCTCAGCCCTGACAGCCAGTTAATTGCACCTGGAGGTTTAAAAAAAAGGCCAGTGTGTGGACCCTGCTTCCCAGGGGTAATTTCTTAAAAGCAGCATTACAAGTTTCATATAGCTTGCGGTTCACTCATTTGCAGTATGCAATTCAATAGTTTTAGTATGATCAGAGTTGTATGACTGTTATGACAGTTTTAGAACATTTTGAGTGGTCACTCTCCATATCTCTCCAGCTTCCCCGGCCCTAGGCAGCCAACCATTAATCTACTTTTTGTCTCTATAATTATGACTCTTCTGGACATTTTGTATATAAGGCATCATACAATAGGGGTTTCTTTTTGACTGACCTCTTTCACTTAGTATAATGTTTTCAAGGTTTGTCCACAGTATCATGCATCAGTATTTCATCCCTTTTTATTGCCAACTAATATTCCATGGCATGAATATACTATAGTCTGTTTACCCACTCATCAGCTGATGGACATTTGGGTTGATTCCACTTTTTGACTAGGAGGAATAAATGCTGCTTATCAACAACGTGCACAAGTTTTTGTGTAAACATATGATTCATAATTTCTTCTGGGAATACACCTAGAATTGGAACTGCTGGGTCCTACGGTAACTTCACGTCTAACCTTTTGAGGAACTGCCAGGCATTTTCCAAAGCAGCTGTGCCATTTCACAGAGGGATTTCCTAAAGGCTCTCCATGGGGATTCTAGATGCGATTATCATGTGCCACCCAAGTGGATAAGAACCCTTATTCTGCTTCATTTGGAAGTAAAATGATAACTGCAGAACAGAGACGAGCTTTTTCCCGAAGGAGAGAGTACTTGTAGAGCAGAGCATGCGCCCCTTCCGAGTGGTTCTTTCCTGCATTCCACACCCCTCGGCTCTCACCTGTAGTCCAACGTTAACCTGAGCATTGACTAGGGGACCCAGTCAGTCTAATGTTGAAGGAAGGTTTTCCAGCGTCCACCTTTGGCACTGGCTGACTGCAAAGAGTTAAGCCGATCCGGAAAGCTGATCTGTAGGTTGAGTGGGGGAGGGCCCCAGATGTGTAGCCCCCACTTTGGAGGATGTGACATCTCTTCTTGTGTCCTCACTTTCTTGGTGCTCTCTGGTAAAAACCGAGTCATGAGGTGCTGACAAACATCCACTGCACTTGATGTGACCTTGAGGCATCGGCTCATTCCTGAGATATTTGCAGCTGTCAGCCCTGCCATCTAGATGGTAAACAACTTGCTGGGGATGAACTCCTGCCACTGTGACTTCTCCCGGCTTGTCTGAGAGACTCATAGACCCAGACGGTGCAGAGTGTCTGCGGGTGTCTGAGCCAGAAGGAGCACTGCGTGGTGGCGATGCCAGGACTGAGCAGCCCCGCCCTTCACAAAACCCTGCTTCCAAAGTAGCCCCAATGGAGGGAGGCAAAAACCAGCTTTGTCCTGTGAGCTTTTGAAAACATTCTTTCTGCTGCAGATGTGCATTTTCAAATGGCGCCTGTGGACCCACCTGAGCCTTGTTCTCTCTTCTTCGTGTTTACAGCCACGGAGCGGGGTATGAGAGTGATAACCACACCACGCCCATCCTCTGTGGTGCCCAGTACAGAATACACACCCATGGCGTCTTCAGGGGCATTCAGGTGAGTATGCAGGGTCCCGGCTGGAAGTGGACTTCACGGCCTCTTTCCCTCCGCAACACTCTCACTTTCTTGCTGATGGCCATTTGACCCCAGCAAGTCTGTTCCTAATTGTATGCTCCTGTGACAGTAGGGACCCCTTCTTTTCCACGGGGGTGGGAGGGTAGGGCAGCCTCCTCCTGTCCAGAGGCCAGTGTGAATGGGGCTGCCTCCCTGGCTCAGGCCAAGATGCTTCCTGCAGAATCTCATCCTTTCTGTTTTCGTGGTTTAATTCATGTTCTCCATGGTGGGCTGCATGGCTCTTATATTTGGGGCTAAATGAGCTTAAATTAATGACTTGCCTTTGACTTCTAAGAAGACTTAGTCTGCATTGTAAAGCGCCCAAGGTAGACTTTATCTTGCCAAGTGTTGCTAATAATAACACTAACATGAATAGTAACACCTCCTATGATGGACCCTTTCTGTGTTCCGGGCATTGTGCTAAGTTTTAGACGTGGACTTTAAAAAAAAAAATAGACCTTTTTTTTTATAGCAATGTTGGGTTTAAGGAAAAATTATGCAGAAAGTAAAGGGAGTTCCCATATCCCCCCCCCCCCAACACACACACACACATTGTCTTCCCTATTATTAACATCTTGTTTTGGTATGGGCGTTTGTTACAACGGATGAGCCAGTAGTGACACATTATTGTTAACTAAAGTCCATAGTTCATGTTAGGGTTTACTTTTTGTGTTGTGTAGTTCTCTGGGTTTTGTTAAATGCAAAACGTCTTGTATCTATCATTGGAATATCATACAGAATAGCTTCACTGCCTAAAAGTGCCCTGTGCTGCGCCAGTTCATCCCTTCCCCTCTCTTCTTCCCCTGCCACCCAACCAGTGAGCTATTGTCTCATGGTTTTGCCTGTTTCCAGAGTGTCATGTAGTTGGAATCACACAGTGTAGAGCCTTTTCAGGTGGCTCCTTTCACTTAGTAATATGCATTTAAGCTTCTTCCATGTCTGTACAATGACTTTTCCGCCCATTTAATCCTGAGCACAACTTTATGAGGTAGGTACTATTATTAGCTCTATTTTATAGGTAAAGAAACTGAAGTCTGGAGAAGACAAGTGACTGTTGAAAACCGCATAGCTAGTAAGAGGTGGAGCAGAGATTATAACACGTCTTGTCTGACTCCAGAAACCCCAGTTTTAACTGCCATGTTATACTGCCTCATCGGGAGACAGAAGGCTATGAACATTGTGGGGGAGGAGGGAGGCTCCAACAAGAGTGAAGAAAGCGAAGTAAAAAGGTAAACCTTTTACAAAATTGGGGAAACTCAGTGAAGGTCACCTCCGCAGAGCTTTTGGAGGTCAGAACCACACGCAGTTTCCAAGGATTTGCATTTGTGACTTTTGCATGTGACTCAGTGGCTACAACACGAGTAGCAGCGGTGATACTTTCCCCAGACTGGTCAGTACCTTAGAAATCAGTTGTGTTGTGTGGGTCAGGTCCCCATGTGATGTGTGGGGCGAGTGGCTCTGAGGTGTTCTGATTCATGTTTCCAGAAGTGCCTTGGTGATAGAACAGTGCGTTCCCTCATCCTATGGTGGGAATGAAGGCAAGGGTTACAAAAATACTGAAATCTGATGGAAGTACAGACAAAGTCATCCAGTCTCTCTTCCAACAAATACCATCAGAATCCTCCATCAGGACCACGGAGGACTCAATTTTGTATCCTGTTGCCGTGTGCGTTGCATCTAGGATGAGTTGCAGGAAATGAGAAAAGCTCCTTTTGCCTTCCTGTCCACCAAGCCTGGTTTGTCAGCCTCACTGTCACGGCCTCTGATTGGCTCCAGCCTGCTGGTTTTCTCCTGGAGTACACCAAACACAGCCGGCTCACCATTTAAAACTATGTCACCATTTGCCTTGAGACACTATAGCCTGTCAACAACCAAGTTGCATGCTACTACACTACTTTTTCTTCTAAACAGAAGACCTCACCGTGCAGGGCAGTGTGAAATAAAAAGTAGAAGATAGGCGTGGGGGCAGGGTGGAAAGCGCACAGGGCAGAGAAAGGGTGAAGTTCAGAAGTCTTTCCAGATCTGAAAACACGGGTGTGCTCTTGGGCCCCGACTTGCTCATCTATAAGAGAACGGGAGGGTTCAGCTGTCCCTCTGGCACTTGCAATGCTCCTGTCTGTCTGACTGACCCTGAGAGCAGGAAGGGGAGCTTGCCTCATCATTTTTCCCTAGCTCTTTGTCACGAAGGACTGACTGTATAGGTACTCACCCTCACAAGGTAAAGGGGATCAACACAATGCCCTGTAAAGGATGTGTACAGTCCATGGAAAGCAGACCCAGTGTTTTCTGGTGCCTCTGTTAAAGGATTGCACTGGCAACGGGACCCTCTGGTGCATTCAGCTCCTCTTCACAGGCAGAAACTTCAAATCTCGTGGCTCCTTCTTTACTCACACATGAAAGGTCTGGTTAGTTTGGGGTTCATCTAGTATCCTGCATGTTTCTCTAATAAGGACTTCCCCACCCACTGCCGATTGGCTCCCCGGTCATGTGGCCAGGTGTCTGAGTGGGAGGGAATGTAGTAGAACTTGGGACTTGGGACTTCAGACCTCACTGCATTGAGTGCAGAAGCTGAGAGACAGGATGGATTGGAAGCTCTTCCGGTCACCAGCATTTCCTTCCCAAACACTCTGGATCAGCAACCCCAACAGACTTTAAGTACTGGTTCTGGCTGATCAGTAGTGATGAGGTTAGAGCACTGCATTGTAGAGGGTCCTGATCTGCCATCCATTAGTGATGTCTGCTGTGGGCCTCTGGTGTGTGGAGGGGATGCTTTCAGGCTTCATATCTGCCATCCCTTCCCTGGGTATATGCCAATGCTCACTTTCCCTTGGACTGATGTGCATGTTCACATGTGGCTTAAAGCCTCCATTTCTCTTACACTCTGCTTGCAGGACGTGAGGCGTGTGCCTGGAGTAGCCCCGACTCTTGTCCGGTCAGCATCTGAGACCAGTGAGAAACGCCCCTTCATGTGTGCTTACCCGGGCTGCAATAAGAGATATTTTAAGCTGTCCCACTTACAGATGCACAGCCGGAAGCACACCGGTGAGTGTGCCCACTGTGCTGCCTTGGTGAGGTGGCCTGTGGGCAGGGGTGGTTCCGAGGCTCTGGCTCCTGACCTCACACTGCTGAGGACACAGGGATTCCTGATGCTGAAAGCAGGCATTACTTTGAAAGGTCTGGCGTAGGTGATGGAAAAGGCTGCGGGGCCATTTTGCATCCCGATTGTCCACCGTTTAATAAACAAGTCAGTAAACTGTCTTCAGGAAGAGCAGAGCAGAGTGGTGGGAGGAGAATTGCACAGAATTAAAGAGCCTTGTGTTTGCATTCTGGCTTCATCACTGAGTCCTGAGACCGAGAGCAAGTTATTTAACTTTTTCTAGTTAAATTAGTTATTGAACTTCATTTACTCAATGAGAAAAATGGAGATGATAATGCCTACCTTATACAATTACTAAGACAAGATTAAAATTTAACATTAAGTTGAATTAAAGGAGTTAGAGTTATGAAGCACCTAGTGCAGTACCCTATGACAATAGGTCTGAATAAATGATAGCGTTACTATTCAAATACTATTAGCGTCTCTTAAGAGAGAGGTGCTAGCATGAGAGTTTGGTAATCGGACGATTTTGAGAGCTTGATGGGCAAGGTATGCTAAGATTAGGAAGACGTAGTCCAAAGAAAAACTTAACTACTTGGGTTAGTAATAACCAACCAAATGAGAATGGGAAAATGGATTGCAGGTTTAATTTTTGTTTTTAGTATTTTTTTAAAAGATGATGACTTTTTGATGATGTGGATTTTCCCACAGGTCAGGGGAAGAGGATTGGCCTTGTCTGGTTCTTGGCCACCTTGAATGTGAACAGCCATTTCACAAATGTTTGCCCTTGGCCTATGGGCACTGGACGGGAGTGAGGTGGGGTATCCCTTACAGGGAAACAGTGGGAAGTGCAGGCTTTCTCACAGGGCAGCTGGGGCCATTCCTTTCACAACGGAAGGACCGCTGTATTGTGATGCTCACCATTATTATATTGTTGTTACTGCTGACTCTGCTTTGGGGAAGGAGGGGAAGAGAGTGATCTGCATTCAGATCTCTAGACCGTTATATTTGGCTAAGTCATTGCATCTGGAGGATGAATTCTGGCATAAACCTGACTTTGTACCACTTGGTTTGAGGCTAAAGATGAGAGAACTGGTGGCATGTTCTATTTTTACATATCTCCCTAAATGGGATCACCCGGGAAGTAAACAGTAAGTTTATAAGAGAAATGCTAAAGTAAAATTCTGCCTGGAAAAATGTGAGGGAATGCATTGAAGACAAATGTAGTTGTAGAAACTTTTAATGGAAAGAGACACTTAGAAAAAAAGACAACAAACTCACAACTATCAACAACTGAATCTAAAAAATAAAAACAAAATCCAACTAAGCAAACCACAATAGGAACAGAATCATAGGTATGGAGATCTTTTTGAGGGTTATCAGCTGGGAGGGGGAAGGAGGAGAAATGGGGAAATGGTACAGGGATTACGAAGCATAATTGTTTGGTACAAAATAGACAGGGGGATATTAAGAATAATATAGGAAAGGGTGAAGCCAAAGAACTTATATGCATGACCTATGGACATGAACTAAGGGGGTGAGATTGCTGGAGGGAAGGGGGTACTGGGCAGAGCAGAGCAAAGAGAAAAGAAACTGGGACTACTGTAACAACATAATCAATAAAATATACTTAAAAAAAAAGAGACACTTAGAAAACAAGGAAGGTTACATGGCTGTGTGACGGGAAGACAGTAGACAAGACAGCCAAGACTACCAGACCTACTGAGCGTTTAAGAAGCTCTTTCTTACAGAAGATGAGTAGGGCAAGCTGGTATTATTATTTATAATAATAGTGCAGACTACTAAGTAATTTTATATTAAACACTTTCTATGTGCCAGTCTCTCTACATACATTATATCATTTAATTGTCACACATAAAATAATTATCAAGTGAATAGGGTACAGCAGAAGCAGGACTTAAACTCGTACCTTTTCAGCCCTGACTGCTGTGGCTCAGTGGATTGAGTGTCAGCCTGCAAACCAAGTGTCGCTGGTTCAATTCCCAGTCAGGGCACATGACTAGGTTGCATGTCAGGTCCCCCGTTGGGGGTGCATGAGAGGCAACTGCACAGTGATGTTTCTCTCCTTCTCTTTCTCCTTTCCTCTCTCTCTAAAAACAGATAAATAAAATAAAATGTAGATTTAAAAATAAAATAAACTCATACCTTTTCTTTCCCAAGTCACAAGCCCTTCTCAAAGAGCTAATGGTCTGCTTTGGAGCTCAGATACACGCAAATGAAAAGGGACTAAGAGAGGAAATGATAACGTACTAAACCAGAGGCTGGAGGAGTTGGGAAGAATTGTTCAGAGAGTATCAAGCTGATCTAGGGTCAAGAAGGTTTCTTGAAGAGGGAAGGGCTTGGGCTGACCATCAGGGTTGATAAGATTGGGCAGAGGAAGGGAAGCAGGAGCAGAAGCAGAAACCGAGTAGCGACATTGTTCTCTCCAGGTTGTAGAGGTGAAGCCTAAGTCACTGAGCTGGTTACAAGCAGCAAATTAAGGAGAGGCCCCTGACCTTGGATTTTCCAGCCCAAGGAAGAAGGTTGATCTGGACACAGCCCACCACACCAGACGTCCTGTAATAAATTCTATAATGAGGGAAGGGAAGGCTTTCAATCTGAACACGAAGCTTCCAGGAAGGTATTGCGGAGGATCAGGCATTTGTGAGGAACCTATAGCAGACTTTTTGCTGGGTAGGAAGGTGGAGATAGTGAATAAGGGCATTTAGTGTGAGCAAAGTGTGAGCGAGGCAGGTTTTGGGAACGGTGGGCTCTGGTGTAGCAGGAATACAGCTTAGTCTGGGAAATAGAGGAGGCTCTGTGGCTGGAAAGGTAACTAGGGATGGCCCTGCAATGGAAAGACCCTAGTGAGTCCGGGACAGCTTGCTCTCCATCCCAGAATGCTGGTGACTCAGAATTCTCATCAGAAGGTGGAAAGGCCCGAGGTCACTTAGTGCACTGCTGGGGCTCAGTTCCCAGTCTTCGGCTGAACTTTCTCAAGTGAGGACAGGGTGGGGCTTCTGCCTTCTGACACAGGAGGTTGTGTAATCCCACTACTGACTTCTCTGATAAAGGCATAGCAAAAACTTTCTGAACGTTTTGACCCCTAGTTTAACTTAAGCATCTCACAACCACGGAGCTGAGAAGTCAGTAGCAGAGAAGACCAAATCTTTAGGCCATAAAGTATAAAACAGTTATTTCATGGGGCCGGCTCCAAGGCACATCCATCTTAGAATTCTGCGTCAGACTCAGTCTAAGAGTTAAGACTTCTTTGGTTTATTATTTATCTAAATATTCTCTGCCAGTGATTTTTGAGTATTGCTTCTGTGCTAGGTACCAGGTGAAGCCCTTGATGTGGAGGGTCTGGTTTAATCAGTTTATAAATTCTTGGAAGTTCTCAGATCATTGGCTTCGTTTCACAATAAGGAAACTACACCTCACCCAGCACTTAAAGTGGCAGAGCTGGATGTGACCCTAATGTCAGACTCCAGAACCTGAGTTTCCGTTCACTTCTAACTGGGAGGTAAGGGCCCATCCTCATTCCCCTAACCTAACCGCAAGCCTATGAACAGGCAGGCCTTTAACCACACACCACACTTGGAAAGTCCACCCTATCATGCTCCACTGAAGTGTCTCAGGCGTTTTGGAATCCCTTCAGCCTCCAGAGGAGAGGCTGCCTTTAATGAGGTCTCTCCACTTCCAGTATCATTTTCAAATGGAGTATGTGTCTTCCCCCAAGGTGAGAAACCATACCAGTGTGACTTCAAGGACTGTGAGCGAAGGTTTTCTCGTTCAGACCAGCTCAAAAGACACCAAAGGAGACACACAGGTTTGTAGGTCCACTTCTCCTTGCTGGCAGTGTGTTCCCTTGGGTTACAGCTGCTTTTGTGATTGTCTTTGTTGTTAATATGGATGTGAAAGGGTCAACAATTTGTTCCATTTTTTCCAATTATTATTTTTTTTCCTGATCTCTGGGAATTTTCCTTTTCTTAAAAAAAAAAAAAAAAAGAAAGAAAGGAAAAGAAGCATCCCATATTTATCATGCAAACCACGGAACGGTGAGATCCCACTAGCAACTTGCTGCTGATACACTGAGCATCAGTAAAGACCATGGGTGGTGGAGATCAGAATTCCATTTGTAGCGTGTGATTCTCTTTTCTAGTCTTGGACACAGCTGAGACCTTGGTCAGAAGCTAGACATCTGTGGTTGAGGAATAATTGTTTCCAAGACCAGAAATGGGTCTTCAGGGGTTATGCGCGGCACTGGGTGGGTCACGCTGGGCCCGGGGGAAATCTGAGGGTGAGGCAGATGTTGCAGGCATGGCTGGAAATGCCTGGCTCCTCCGGCTGCTGGGAAGCGGGCCTCGTGGGCCTCGTTATGCCCCCACATCTTTAGGGCTGCGGCTAGACCTTCTCTGTCCGTTTAGGTGTGAAACCATTCCAGTGTAAAACTTGTCAGCGAAAGTTCTCCCGGTCCGACCACCTGAAGACCCACACCAGGACTCATACAGGTAAAACAAGTGCGTAAACTTTTCTTCACATTTATTTTTCTTTTTTTTTTTTTATAACTACTGTTGAATGAAGTTGTTTATGATGAGGGAGATTGGAAAAGACTCATGTAAAAGGCTTCTGAACAGGTGTAGACTCAGATAAGAGAAAGAACAGTGTATGGCTATCTTTAAATAATAACATTGTTTAAGAAGGAATGGGGGTGGATACAGAGCAGCAGAAGAGAGACGTGAAAAGAACTCTTTTTATGAGTGTCCAGAATAAAAATGAAGAGATAAGTTAGGTCCCTCCTGTTCCCAATTTGTTACATCATATTTTTATCACTCAGCTTGATTTGATACTCGACCTTACAGAAGAATGGCAGGAATTCTAACAAGCCCAAATCTAGCAAGCTAAACATTTATTCTCCTGAAAGTTCACGTTTCACCACACTATTTTCAGAGATCTGAATCCTTTCTCTGCTAAAAGTTAATGCCCCAGAAGTTGTCATGGTTTCTGCAAGACTCGGGTCAGCGTGTGGATATTATTTCCTTTATACTAATGTAGAGGCGGTGGGGAATAGGGCATTTAAGGTTTTTGCTTCTCCCTAAGGCTGGTGTGATTCATAATGAAAATAGCACCGTCTTTGTTGTGTGTTTTGTAGCTTCGGAAGGAGGGCCAATGCCTAGGTTATCTTATTTTATCTTCACAACAATCTTGGAAGAAGAGTGTGGCAGGCATGTTTTATCCCCATTTTACAGATGAGGGGACTGAGGCACATAGTGATTAAGTGATTTAGGTAAAGTCCCAAAGCTAGTCTGTAGCAAACCCAGTTTTATCAGCTCCCAGCCCACCGTATCCTACTGCCTCCTTTGTTGGAGAGAGGTGTTGGGGTTTGGGGTTCACTTCACAGCCCAGGGAGGAAAGAGAATCAAGAAGACAGCCGCAGTCAGCAGAGCTGTATAGCATTGATAGGCTGAGGACGATGAAGACAGACAGGCTTGGCTATGGACACAGCGTTGTCGGCACCGCTGGAGGCAGGAGCCAGGGGACTGCAGCCACATCAGGAAGAGCAGAGGAACAGCGGTGGGAGGTGAAAGGAGGCAGGGTGTCATGAGCACCCAATTCTCAACCCAGACAAGTCGCACTGATAGACAGAGTCAAGGCCCCTGTGCCCCAGAGCCGGTAGGGTGGGCATCTCGTTGGCCCTACTCAGGTGCTATGGTGTCGCTTCTTTGCCTTAGTCCTGAGCTCCTAATTTTGGGGGAAAGACTTTCCATTCTTTGTACTCTGGCCCCCTACCCTGTGCATATCTGCATATGCGTAAAGTGACATGTGTTACAAGCAGAGGGTTTAATGCTATACTTGATTGCCCCCTCGCCCCCCAGTTCTGACCCTGGGATAGCACCTCCCCTGGGACATTCCTCAGTGCTTGTCCTAACCAGTAGTTCTCAGAAAAGTCTCAGTGGGACCAGCGATATCCTAAGAAGATCCCCCAGGTGGTACAGGGGATTGGCTTCTATGGCATTTGTACTTAGCATGAGGTCACAGCTGTATTTCCATCATGGTTAAGCCCAGGAGGTGGGATCCAGCCAAGTGCATGGGCTCTGAAATTAGGCTGACCTGGATTTGAGTCTTGCCCGTGTCTGCCCTCCCCAGGTGTCCACCCTCATTGGTAGAGTAGGGATAGCGATGCTTCCCTTACAGAACTGTTCCAAGGAGTTCATGAGGCAAGGTGCATGTATGTGATGCCCAGCACAAGGCACCTGATAAATGCTAATTATCGTCCCTCTACAGAATGTAGCTAGAAAAGAACTTCTGAGGGTGCCTTAGATGGAGAAGCCTCCATTTTTTTGGCAAGCTTGTTAAAAATCTCAATACCATGCCTCAACTAGAATTTTCTGTGTAACAGGAATTATGCCCCGAGTAACACTTTAGGGAAAAAGGTATAAATACCGTGCACGCTAGTATCAGTGACTTGTTTAAAAATATTCAGCCTGTTGAGGATATCTATACAGATATAGTAAAGTTGCAGTCATAGCTCTACTACAGAATGGCGGTTAGTCAGTGATATCCAGGGTGATGGCCCGGAGACCCTTGTAGCCCCTTTAACCTCAAGTCCCAATGTGGACAGCAAAGGGAGAACATTTACACAGTTCACAGAACAGTCTCATAGGAGAGGTTGAAACAAATCCCCCCCTATAATTAAATATGAATTAACTAGACATTTCCATTCATAGTCTCCCATTACCCAAGTCTTTTGACGAAACATTATTTTATAATTTTTTAATGGTATTTTAATCTGTAAGCCTGAGCAGTGCTGCCTTTTCAGAGCTGCCCGTGAAGCGAGCCTGGTGCGTTAGCTGAGGGACAGAACTGGAGGGCGCCTGGAGTGGGTGCCTTGTGATGACTTAACTTGGGCTTTGGAGAGTTGAACTTGCACCCGTCCTTGTCACTGCAAATCTGACTGGCAATTCTGTCCACAGGTGAAAAGCCCTTCAGCTGTCGGTGGCCCAGCTGTCAGAAAAAGTTTGCCCGGTCAGACGAATTAGTCCGCCATCACAACATGCACCAGAGAAACATGACCAAACTCCAGCTGGCACTCTGAGAGGTCCAAACCCAGACACAGTTCTGTGTCCCAGGCAGGACAGTGTGGGAACTTCTTTCAAATCCGACTTCAAAATTCCTCCCCACTCACCTCTCTAAGAAGGAAATGGCAGTTCATCTTCTTCATCCAGCTTCCAAGACAAGATGCGTGTACTACTGGATCCTACCAGCTTTGCCTGGAGAAGGTGGCCTCTGGCTTTGCCGACTTGTAGTTGACTCACAAGGCCCTGGAGACGTGGCTGACAGTGTCTGGCTCCTTAAAAGCCCGTCGCCATTCGGTCTGGAGTTTCCAGTGTAAGAAGAGCCATTGTTGATAATGTGCCCCTACCCTCTTCTTCTTTTACGCTCATTTTCACTGGGAATGGAGTTGTTGTACCATTTTCCATCATAGAATATTTATAGGCCAGGGCATGTGGATGTGTCTGCTAATGTAAACTTTGTCATGGTTTCCATTTACTAACACCAACAGCAAGAAATAAATCAGAGAGCAAGGCCCTGGGGTGAGTCCTGCCCGACAGTCCAGAGGTTAGGCAGGCCGTTCGCCACCAGGCAACTTGTAAAACTCGTGTGTTTCAAGTAGCTGAGAAAAGAATCAGAACTAACCAGTACCTCTGTAGAGAAATCTCAAAGAATCTTGCCGTTTAGTTAATTGAGTGTTAACATTAGCCCAATGCTCTGAAGAAACTGTGCTTGAAGATCTGAGATTTTGGTTTTGTGTTTATTCTTGACGTTTTGAGTTGTGGTCATATGTATCTTCAGAGATGTACATATCTCCTCACACAAAGGAAGTGGATTCATTTTTATCATATGGGGTGTCCGTAGAGTCCTGAGAGTTTACAGGCCACACTGGTTATGTGGGTTCAAGCTGTAAAAATTAAAGCGACTCTAAAAGCAATTGGGATGATCCAGGATCTCCTCCGATAAGACTGTTTCTTAAGTAACTTAAGTAACTTTTGGTCTACAAGTATATGTGTAAAAAATATACTTACTAGTGTGAGGAAATCTATTGTTTAACGGTAATTGGGGGTGTGTGTGATTTTTTTTTTTTTTTTCAGTTTTTTTAAGGGAGGGAGTTTATTATTTACTCTTGCTTGAAATTATTGTGTAAATATATATATATATATAACTGATAATGATTTGCTCTTTGATAACTAATGTTAGCAAATGTATAAATGTTAGATGCATCACTGTCTTGGTGTTGATCTTAACAGCATATTGATGATAACACTAAAAATGTAACCCGCATTTTTCACTCCACTCTCAATTAAAGTCTATTCAAAAGGAAAGTGGCAAGATTCTATCAACTGTGTTGAGTTCAAATCTTGAGGACAGTTGAGCCTCTTTTAAATAGGTAAGAAGATACTGCTGACATCGATGGCCACTAGTTGAGTCTGTCCAGCTCCTGACCATTATTTATTTCTCAAAAACGAGGAGGGAGTTATCCATCCTAGAAGCAGCCAGAGGGTCCTAGCTTCTGCTTCCATTGTAAAGTGCTCTCACCAGTGCTGCAGTTGAATGGGCTTGTGGGTAACATGGAAATCGTGTTATTAGGGTTCATTTTAATCGGGCTATCATCGTGTCACTTCTTTTTCCAGGTCAGCAAAAGAGAATAGAGAGATGCTAATAATAACGGGTCTTTTTCGTAAAGTTCACATCCACACTTCAAGCTGAACACCTAGTACAAGTGAATTTACAGCTATAGTTGCTGTAAATCAGCTCAGCAGGTTGAAAACCCACTTAGACTTCCCAGGGCGGCCAAGTGTGAAAGCAGCGATCAACATTATCTGGAAACTATAAACTCTCTTTCTGGTTCTGATATATGGTTTTTCAGTTGTAAATAAGGACATTAATTTGGTGCCGCCCTCTCAGCTCCATTATCCGGGAGCTTGCCCACATTCCAGGTTTCATTTCTTCCTTTAAAATGTATCTTGAGCAGCCACAGAAACTCTTTCCTGCATTGAAGTGCAGCTCAAAGTTCTGGTCCTGGGGGCCCCTCTTAGTTTGCATCTGGCTCTTGCATCACCGTTAATTATAGCGAGTGTGGTGACTCATTTGTATCAGCCCTTTTTATCTTTTCCTGCCAGAAGACAGCATTTCTCTGGAGAAGCTCAGGACAAGCATGGCAAACGTCAGCGCGTCCAAGGGAGCCAGGTTTCACAACAAAAGCAAAATCATATTGTTCCAACTGCACGAGGAAGACCAGAAATTCTCACGTTATTCTAGCAGTTTAGATTACAGTTAAGGTCATGGGCTTTGGAAAGCAGACCAACCTGGGTTCTAATCCTAAATTCCCAGTTTCCTCATCTGTGCTATAAAGACAAAAGAATCCCCTGCCTGATATGGTCAGAGCGAGGACTAAATGAAAAAGAAGAAAGCATGAGAACATCTAGTAACCCACAAAGGCTTAAGAAATATTGTATCTAGGGCAAGGATTACCCACCTGCTGTTTTCCTTTATCGCCTACTCCTCCAGGCATATTCTTTCAGGATCAGGCATCGTCACAGGTCGGCCCTGCAAAATAACAAGCAAATTCATTTCCATGTTCCCCAAACCAGAGGCAAGGTTTGTAGCAATAGGGCTCTTGCCAGCCTCCCCACAGAGGTTTGCTTTGTGCCTTTTGTAAAACACCCGGTGGCGGTGGCACTGAATGTGTCTCTGAGACCCACGGTGTGGACCGTTAGCAGATTGTCGGGATGAAAGGTGGTCAGTGGGCATGCTCCATAGGTAGTGTGGGCTCGAGGCCCTATTAGGTGCAGTTTTCAAGGTGTGCATTTTTCATCTTGTTTTACTATAGTACTGGTAAAATATTGTTGTTCAATATTTTTAAAAACCCACCTTTAGTCTCCCCTCTCTGTCCCCCAAAGATATTCCCAGACCGTTTTAGTCACCCCTAGCCCTTTCATCCCTGAACTTCTGTAGCACTCAGAGTGTGTGACATTCAATAGTATCACATACAGGTGTATTGTCTTCCCATCTAAGACAGTCTGTAAGGTAGACAGGACAAGTGTTATTACCAGGTGACAGCTGAGGCAGCTGAAGTTCAGGGAAAGTCAATGGCTGAGGCAGGACTTGGTCGTGGTGTTCTGTACTCAAGTTTCCCTCTAAAACATGCGTGATGGTTTGACTTGCACTCTGCTCCATTGTTCCATATCTGTGAGTCACATCTTCCTAACCCAGTGTGAGCTTCTAGAGGGAAGAAGCAGATCTTCTCCCTTTCCTGTGTTACTTACATCAGGGCTACTCACCCTTAATAGCTATAGATATTCCCCAAGGAATTTGTTCAAAGGCAGACTCAGATTCGGAAGTTCTGGGGCAGAGCCTGAGATTGTGCATTTCTAACAAGCTCCCGGTGAGCCCCACCCTGCTGGGCTGTGGACCACAGCTTACATTGCAAGGACCGAAAGGGTGGCTCATAAATACTTTCTGAAAGGTTACTGATGGGATTTGCACTTGACAATCCTGAGACCGCATGGAACCTTTCTAGAGCAGCCTGTGGAGATGGCCTGGGGCTCTGCTGTGATGGCCCCTGGGGCTGTGCGTTAGGACATTCATGCTAAAAGCAGTCAGAAGAACTGCATGTGATACCCCAGGTGAGTCCGTCCATGTGGAGGTTTATCTTCAAACAGTCCGCCTGTCCTGTCAGTGACTTTCTGCAGGTAGGAAACCTCCCCAGGTAAGAGAAGGTGCGGTGCATAGTCACACCTGCATATCCAGTCTTTGTGCCTTATTCAGGCCACATTGCAACAGTAGGCCTCTGTGTCCCTGACACCCACAGCCTGAAATCTCTTAGCTTTGGGGAGGATTTGGTCCCTGTGAGCCAGCAGCCTCACCAGCAGGTGGGAGTTCCCCATATCTTGCTCCTGCTGATAACCGCTTGCTTAGCTCTCCTGGGTCCTGAAGGGTAAAGGCAGTGACTCCCATAGGCACATGTTCCCTGCTGGGTGTCTACACCTCTGATCCTGGGCTAACAGGTCTGTCAAGGGAAGCTGTGTGTGTGTGTAGAACACTGGTTCTCAGCCAGAGGCATTTTTCTTCACACCTCGCAAGGGCAGCGTGGCTTGTAGGCATTTCTCCCAGGTAAATGTATAAGAACCACAGGAAGGGGAACAGCTCCCTGAGAACATGGGAACGTCTTGGCTCCTTTCAGTCAGGCCTTTGCTTCTATTTTATTTATCAGGTGATTAAAATCTGTGCAAAACTTACTAAATCTATTTAAATGATCAGGATGACGATGACCACACCTGGTCTGGGTTCTTGCATGGAGGAGCAAGCAGTTGCTTCATGGGAGGGCTCTGGGCTTCTCTCCATTTTCCAAGCAAAATCATGATTCTGTTGGTCTTCCAACTGGCCTTGAGAAGGAAAGAAAGTCAGGCAACAAAGGAAGCGTCACCTCCGAGAGATCTGGAAACCCATCAGACCTGCCAGCAGACGGCCATACGCAGGCATGACCCCTGAATAACGCTGAGGTTTACAGACTGGCCGGGGGATGAGCACATGCTCCCGAGCACCAAGACTCTGGCAGGTCTGTGTCTTTAAGCACAATCTGCAAATCAGCCAGCTCTGAGTGGCAGCCTCAGACAGGCAGAATTCAGATGTAAGTAGCTAAGGCAGACCAAATTAGCAAATGTGAGTTTAAGGGATAAATGAGATATTTTTATGGAGCAGGGGAGGGTTGAAGGATGGTCTGGGGGGATGGGCTGAGATCAATGTAGAGGGTGGGCTGGTTGAAACAAGTGGCTTCTCCCCCTCATGGCATCCCAGGAGCATTGGTGATGTTGACACTGAGCGAGAAGGATTGCCTGACACACAGGGGTGCTGAGGGCCACTGAACAGGCTTGGACTCCAGGAGAAAGGGGAAGGAGGGGTGGAAAGATAGAGACAACTCTGGGAAGAAACATGAGACAGGTGAGAAATGGTGTGGGGATATCAGGGAGGTCTGACAGGAAGAGAGGACTTCTGTCTGACAGGGCCTGACCCTCGTGTGAACCCGCACTTGCTCTAGGAACACACGCCCAGGGCATTCCCGAATCAGAGATGCTCAAGTGCTAACATGACAATGATAATAATGGGCACCATTTGTTGGACCTGTATGGACAGGCCAGCGACATTTGACATGAATTCTCCTACTGAGAACATTCCCGTTTCACAGATGACGAACTGAGGCTCTATGGAAGAGTTGAGATTCGAAACCAATGCTGACTCAAAGCCCATGTTCTTCACCCACGCATTGCACTGTATTTATCTCCCTAGTCTCAGGGAATGCTGGCCCTAGAACCACAGGAGCAGGAAAGCCAGGGGCATGTGATGGCAATGCCTTCTTGCCCACTTGCTTGTTTGGATACCAGGAATGTTTGACCAGAGAAAGGGTAGACATGATTGGCAAAATGTTCCTCCATCCCATGTCAAGTTGTGGAGCCTGTTTGTAAAGTATGTTTTCATTCAATATTTTATATTAAACACCGGAACTTCAGGAATGACATAGCATAATGTGAGCCGGACAGTGATAAAAGGGGAAAATTGAGAAACACATTTAAAAGTTCAAGGTCAATGAGTACTTTTTAAAAGCAGCATCCTGCTTTCCCAAGGAGCTCTACGTCAGAGGGAGCCGGCTGAGGAGGAAACTGTTGGTTTCCAGCGAGGGTGGGGGTGGGGCGGATCTTGTGGCTGTGTCCCAGCACAGGCTTGTCCCCTCCTCTCGGCAGGCAGCCGCCATTTTTCCAAGGTGTCTCTGGGTCTTTCCCGTCCGAACAAAGAAGTGCAGGGAACCTATCACAGATGTCTCCTGTCCCAATTTTCCTGAGACCTAAAACTATAACGACCCATGTCAGTGGCCTTCATCAGTCAATGTAGGCACCGCCTTCCTCCCAGGCCCCGCCCAACAGGCCCCAGCCTGCAGGGGTGGAGGGGCTTGGTGCTCCCTGGTGAGGGTTTATGGAGGTGTCATTAGGGCACGAAATCCAGAAGGGCTGCCCTGGTCCAGCACCAGGCTGAGTGAGGCAGAGTTTACGTCTTCCAGTAGGCTTCTCCTGATGAAGATGCCTTTGAAGTCACTGGATGGGCAAGGCAGAGCGTGTTCGGAAGAAGATTCCCAATACTGCCACGTGGATGCAAGTTGCTGCCATGATCTTTACGCAAGGATTCTTAGGTCCTGGGAGAAGCAGCTGAGCAGATGTGAATTTTGAAAGATCCTCCGCATGCATAACTTCTAGAAATATCCAGCCACTAGTGGCAAGATACATGGTTCTGTTTGCCAGTCCAGCCCCTGGCCTGTCCCTCTGTCTACCTCTGAAAGGAGCAGCTTAGGAAGAAGGCCCAGAGCAAAAGATGAGGATTATTGAAAGAGGTTGTGGGGTAGACATGTCCTCCAGGAGGGAGGGACATCTCAGCAGGGTGACATAGGCTAAGAGAACAGGCTTCACCATTCACACTTGGGAGACAGGAAACACCTCTGAACCTCAGATCTTCTGCTCAGATAACAACACTCTTCATCTCCAGAGGCTGTTCTGAACACAAAGGGGTGCCACCTGAGCTTAGCCCGAATACTCTCAGTCAAAGGCAGCCAGGTTTCTTAGATCAAAGCCTTTCAAAAAGGATTGCCCCCAGGACCTTGCCTCCTCTGGCCCCGGGCCACCTCCACCAGCCACAGTCCTGTCTCACTGCAGCAGGAGGGCTGGGCTGCACTGGGTGAAGCCAGCAGGAGCTGGAAGCCAGTCACTGGAAAACTTCTCTTATCCCACAATTGTCTCTGTTCCTCATTTGACCTGCCAGATCAGGAGGCTGAAGGCACAGGGCATACAGGGTCACTTCTCCACCTCCTCAGAGAGGAGGCTGCTGTCAGGTGGCCCTGGCTGGGCCCCACCTGATGTCAGGCCAATGCTCCAGGTGTGCTGTGACATCTTTCCTATAAAGGTCCTCTCTGAACCCATCAACATGCCTCCTGCTGGGTTCAGCTTCCTGAATGAGAGGAGAGGAAGAAAGTACTCAGACGCCTTGCCATAGGCACATCTTTTTCACCTGGAGTTGGTCGGTAGGTGGGACAGTATAAAGGAATTGGGAGAAGCCAAACGGGGGCCTTGGTGACACCTTGCCTCCTAAATTGCTAACGTCATTTCTTGGTTAGGTGCTCCCCACGAGCAGACTGGTGGCTCAAATAACCAAAAGCAGCAGTGATCAAAAACCCTGGAACTGGGTTCTGAGATGAATTTATAGGATGTGTGTGTGTGTTTTATAAACCACAGCGGTAAATTCATCTCTCCAATTATGATCATCTCCATAATGCTGCTAAACTTGGATGGAACTGAAAAGTTTACACATTTATCTGACAGTCTACTACCAAATCTTCAGCTATTTAATGTCTTTTTTGTCCCTGTTCCTCCACACTTGTTCTCTTAGGATTATAGGCTCTATGGATACATGAAAGTCAGTGTCATTCCCTGGATCCTCCACCTTCCAGCTACATGACTCTGGACAGGTTGGCTTATCCCCTTAGTTTGCTCATCTATAATGTGACTTCATGGGACGGTGTGCATTAAGTGAGACAAAACAGTTGGTGTGGTAGTTGGCTCATAATTTCAAGTTAATTAACAGCAGTGCTTGTTCTTATTATTTTGTCCCTGACACTGTGAACACACACTGAGTGTGGCTTGGCATGCCATAGGGGGCCTCTTGGCCAGGCAGTGTCCCCATCTTCCAGCCGGAAGTCAATGAAGGGGCTCAGGGTAACGTCAGCATGGCCCCTGTTTAGGCAGGGTAAGTCTGACAGCCCTTTCCTGCTGTACGCAAGCATTCCTGGCTGACTCCATGAGGCAGGACGCAAACACCAGGCGAGTTCGGTACCATGCCCCAGACCGCCAGGATGCACTCCTAGAAGCAGATATATGGAGGCTCCAGCCCGTCAGAAGAATTCATTAGGACAGTCTGTGATATGGTGCTGAAACCGGAGGCTTGTTCAGGCGGGCCGGGGATGGGGAAGTCTCGTCCCTGCTGAACTTCTACGGCTGATAAAGGCAGCCTCTGCTGGCAGATTTCATTTTTCACTGGGCCATCTGCATCCAGTCAAGGATAACTTGTCTTTCTGAAAAAGCTCCTCACTAGCATCAACCCTGCACACCCTCCTCCTGTGAGTCAGGCACCACTCCTTGTGCCTGGGGTCACGAGGACAGTGTGGTGTCAAGAAACCAGTGTCATCATAATATACACGGAAGGAAGCATTGAAGTGGCTGGGGTGTTTATGTGGCTGATGCCCTGTTGCTTTTTATCAGCCCGTTATTGCCAGTTGAGCTCTATGTTAGCTGGTCTATAAATCTTCAGAGCAGTGTTTTTATTTTCTTAATTTTGTCATTGCTATTATCAGCTTATATCACCTGTTTATGTAGAGAATGTTACTACTCTCTCCAGTCATTCCTGCTCTCCAGCCCACTCTCCCCCTTTTAACTCCCTCCCTCTCTTTCCCTCTTGCAGGTTGGAAATCCCCAATTTGAGAGAGTCCGTTGGGCCCTTCCCTTGGGTGCTGGGATTCTCGTGGCAGGTCCTGAGGTGTCCTCCTGGAGGACACTCTCCCTGCCTGCCGCCTATCTTTGTGGAAGGATCATAGGTTTGGGGAACTTAAGAGAAAGATCAAGTCTGAGTCTTAAAAAACCCACTCCACCCCTTTTTCATGATAGCCCAAAAGTTTAAGGCCAACTACGGTGGTCGAGGTCTTCCCAGAATATCCCTTCGGAGCTGACATTGGCCCCCAGGGTCACTTCCTTCCCACAGCGGCATAAGAGACAGACCCTACTGGCCACTGTTGCCCAACTACTGCCATTAGGGCTGCTTTTATGAGCCGTCTGGAGACATGAACATTTAAACTAAGTTAAGGAGTGATGTCCTTCACTGCTTTAACTTGAAATCAGAGATAAGTTTTTATAACTTTCTTCATTTAGCAAACATCTACTGTGGGCCTCCTATGGGTCTGGACCCTCATTCAGAAATGAAGCAGGCACGACTGAGGGCTCCCCAGTGTAGCAGGAAAAGCAGACACTTAAACAGATGAACAAGCATGGGCCAAGGATCGAGAGCGAGCTTTGCCAAAAGAGGCTAGAGAAGGTTTAACAGTATTTTCGGCCTGGTCGTGAAGGATGTATAGGAATATCTCAGAAAGAAGAGGAAGGGAAGGACATTCTAGTTTGAAGGGACTGCAAGAAATAAAAGGACAGGGAATATCTTGGTGTGCCTGGAGCCACCATGGGGAAGGAGGACACTGGGCCATTGTGTAAAGAGACCCCTGCTTTCTCAGGATGGGGTATCCTCAGAGCTGGCTATCCAGTAGTGTATAGAGCTGGCTTGTGAGCTGATTGTTAACTATTTAAGAATTTTGCAAGCCAGTGGTTAAAGCATTAGTAGGTTGTATGAAGAGTGTTTATATGTGGAAATTGGCACGTGCTGCAAAGCAGACGTGCTTCTGTTCGTTTCTTTTCCGCAAAGCCAGTTTACCAGAAACCACTGTGGGCTGCTCTGCATGGTGAGTGAATAATTAGATCCCGAGAGAGCCTGGGAAACATGTCTCCTGTACTCAGTTATTCTCTTCTGCCAGGAAGGCCTGGCTATGTGGTTCTTAAGCATTTGGTTTTCAGAGATGGGGTCCCAAGAGAAATAGAGAAAAATTCTTTCTGTTTTGAAGATGGCTTGGTTTGTGCAGGCCTTCTCCCTACATCACAGCATCTTCTTGACCACGTGCCTATTCTAAAGCCTCTCTGGGGCCCATACAAGTTAGTCCCCACCGAGATCAGTCCAGTGCCCTTGATTCCTCTCTCCTGGGTGGGATGACACTGTCCAGGAGGAACTCCTGCAGGGTGGGAAATGGGCCTCAGTTCAACCAACGTCAAGAAAGGACTGACTTTTTAACAATTTCTTTCTTCCTTTCCACTGGATGGACCAGTTATTCCACCGTCAACTGACACAGGCTTGGCTTTGATAAATGTGTGTACGGTTGCTCAGGCCCTATAATCTTTGGCCACAAACAATTGTCCCTATGCAGTGTGACAGAGGAGTCAAAGAAAACAAGTTCAGACTGCAGCTTTGCTGCTGACCAATGGTGATAAGTGTATTCAGGTGACTTAGCCTCTCTGAACCTCATGTTCTTCATCTATATAATGGCAATAACAAGCTCACCTCATAGGGTTTCCGTAGGATTAAACAAGACCATGTGTATAAAGTGTCTGGCTTTGCTATTCAATGTTTTTTTTCCCTCCCCTTGGGCTCTAACCACCTCCCTGACTACTTCTAGCCCCTGCCTTATCCTCCTGTAGTGAGTGGAGGCTGATGCTGACTTAAAAACCATCAATGATGGATCTACCTACATTTATTCTGCTGGACCTTATTGAGGGCACATTAATCAGGTTAGGGGACCAGTCAGTGACCTACCTGCGGAGAGGACTCATTGTGGCTTTATTATCAACATGCTCTTTGAACCTATAAAATATGGATAATAATAGCATTCACCTAATAGGTTTGTAGTGAGAATAAATGAGACAATATGTTTAAAGTGTTTAGCAATTTTCCAGGCACATTGTAAGCATTCAATGATGGGAGGTAGGGAGCTTAGGATTCTCTTATGTACAAAGAGCTGAGAGGACTCAAATCTGTATATCTGAACTTAGAATCTGGAGTTCACCAGATCTAACCAGTAGGAAATGGTTAATCCTTGTACTGGACTTTTTTTCCCCCCTACCAAAGCTGATAGTCTAGAACTACCCACAAGGAAGATTATTAATATTTGGGTTTATTGTTTTGAGACTAATTAGGACCCACATTGCTGTGTTCCCCATGGTAGAAACCGTAAGAGGAATCTGGGGCTTTGTTTCCAGGAATATAGAAGCTGTTATATGTTGCCTCTGAGCACAGCCCCAGTGGGGACCAGAGTCCCTGAGAGCTGACGGGACATACATCATCCAGGAATCTGGTTGCTTTGAGCCAGATACAAATCCAGGCAGGACCCGAAATTGGGATTTCATCTTTCTCTTCAGCAAAATGAGACATTTTAGTGGATAAGACAAAGCTGGAGAAGTCGGCAAAAATCAAACACCAGCCCAAATAAGTGTATCTGGAGCAGAATATTGACCATAAGTAAAGTGTGTGAAAATGACTTTTAAGTAGATTTTCCCCCTTTTTTCCTTTTTCCACATGTTTATTTTGCCCATTAGCTCAAGATGACTATTGACATTCTTGCATGTTGAAAATCTTCCTCTAGGTGCTGGCCTCAATTTTGCCCTTGTTTTAACCTGAAACACTGGGGACATACAAACCTGGGAAAGGGGGGCGGTGAGGGGCACCATCACGCTGTCTTACGTGGTTTGCACAATGCCTTTACTTTCACTTTCAGTTACTGTAGCAGGTGGTGAAAATCCAAGTCCCGGGTTTGTGTCCAGCCTGCCAGACTCCTCAGATTAGCCCGAGTAAGTCACTTAGCCTCTTTAAATCTCATCCCCTTGTGACTGAAAAGGAAATAATAACAGTACTTGCCTGTGTTAGTCTGGGTCCAGTCAGGAGACAGAAACCACATCGTGGTTTGCACAGGGCTGGTTTGATGTAAAGTATTAAACTCTGATAGGTGAATACCTACAAAGATGTGAAGAGAATTCTGAAGGGTACCTAAGGACTCAGGTGAAGTGCCCAAGAGGGACAAACTTGGGATGGGGAGGCCTTCCCAGAGGCTGGGATTCAGACTTAGTTGGAGAAGGTATTGGTTGCAGCTCACTGGGTGGCCAAGAAGTTTACTGGGTTGCGTGGCCCAGAACTGGTCTATAGTGGCCAGGAAGGAGGAAGCAACCCTCCCAAGTGCAGGTGAGCCAAGGTGAGTGGATGAAGAAAGGGTATTGGGAGTCTGCTCCCCGGCAGGGTGACATTTGGCCTAGTGGGATTGACATTGGGAGGGCTGGGAAACACTCCCCCAAGGTATAGGCAAGCCAGGGCAGGTGGGCAGGTGCCCAGGGAAGTCAGGGGTGAGGCTGCAGTGTCTGCATCAGGGAAGCCACTGGGAGGTGGTCATTGGGCTCTAGGCAGGGCTGCAGCGTTGCTGAGGGGCTGGGCACTCTGAGTGGCACAGAACACCACTGGATGTCCCCACTCAGGCACAGGTGGGTGCGTGGAGCTGCAGGAGCAAGCAGAAGTCAAAGAGCAGCAGGAGCAGAAGAGAAGCAGCTTTCTCCTGCAGTGTCTCTCCATCGCCCTCTACTGACGAATCTTAACACCATGCAGGGTCAAGGAGAAATGCTAGAGTCCAGGCAATCTTTGCAAAGCAGGTACTGAAGGGTGAATCTGGAGCTGAGGGACAATACATTAGCTGGCCCATGACCTCAAAGAGCCATTTGAGGGGTTAAATGAAAGAGGCCATGTAGGGTCCTTAGCACGATGTCAGGGAACTTTCAGTACATGGAATCGGTTCCCCCTGATTCCTGCTACGGAGTGTCAATCCACATTTTCCAAATGTGTACTAAGGTCTTTAGCTTATGTGGTAAAAAAACAAAATGCTGTTGTTCAATGAAAAACTATCTCAGAAGAACAGCCTAAATATCCTGTAAAAGCCACAGATGAAAACAATCCTACAGGCCAGAGTGTTCGTATGGTGGTAATCAGGAAGTGACACCTTTAAGAGGCTTTCTGGTGGCTGTGTCCTGGATTGCTCTGGAATAGGACTGTAATGACCTGTCCCCCACCCACCCAGACTTGCGGTGATGCTGAGATGCTCCCCAACAGTGACACCTGTTGGTGTTGATTTGTACCCTTGCCCCAGCCTCTGACATGGTTTCCTGAAGCTTCATTTCCACATTTCTCTACGTGAAGATTTGGGTCCCCAAATCTCGTGAATGGATACATCGAAAGGGACCTCAGAGGCCGCCTGACTTTATTTTTCAGGTGAGGGGGAGTAGATTGCCCAATGTCGTCCAGCTGTAGGCAGCAAATTGTCTGGAACCCAGGTCTTCTGAGTGTCCCCTCTGTCTGCAAAGGACATGCAACAAATGAGACATATGTTTTATAATCTGACATTGCGTTTCCAAAGATGAGCTAATATAGGTGTGTGTACTGGCTTGGGTAGTTTTTCTCCAAAACTCATGTCTGTCTCCAGACCTCAGAATGTGACTTTATTCATGAATAGGGTCATTGCAGATGTGATGCGTTAAGATGAGGTCATACTCGAGCAGCGTGTGTTCCTAACGCAATACAACCAGTATCTTTGTAAGAAGAGCAGGAGAGAATGAGACCCAGGAGAGGATGTCACGTGAAGACAGAGGCAGAGACTGGAGTGATCACAAACCGACAGTCACCAAGGATTTCCGGCAAGTGCCAGAAGCGAGGAGAGGGGCGTGAACAGACTTCCTCAGAGCCCCCAAGAACGACTTTTCAGATTTATTGCCTCCAGGACTGCAAGACAATACATTTCTGTTGTTTTAAGACACCTGGCTGTGGAAGATTTAACACAGTGTGTCAAGATGACTATCCAGAGATTCCATGTGCCAGGCGTTATCGTGCCTAATGTATAACCAAAGTCACTTGTCAGGTTTCAAGGCTAATTTTATCTCAAATCATTGGTCTTGCCATTAGGATTGACCAGGTATCTGTCGCCTATTCATTCATTGCTCGGGGCTGTGGGAGATGCTGAAGTTCAGAGAGGTGGAGTAATTTGTCAGGTCACAGGCTGGTGAGTGGTTGACTGACACATGGAGAAGTCAGTTTTTTTCTCAAGTCAGTAATCTTTCTACTGTGCCATACATAATCCCTTTATTGCCCCAATTCTTCCAAATATCTGGGGCGGTGTAGGGGGAGAATGGCCTGTTAACTAAGGTTATTGTATGAATCGAATTCGCTTTTGATCTTTAAACCTGACAAGGACACAGCACTACCTTCACCTTGCTTCTTCACCAACAAATCATTTCAACTAATCTTTTATGGGAAAAGATGCAAAAACTGTCTCAAATTGTATCAACTAGAATAAAACAGCACATATTAAAAGAATTGTCCACTATGGTAATATAAGGTTCACTCTGGGAATGGAAGGTGTAATTTTTAGAAATTACTAATAGTTCCCTATTTATTATCTTAATAAATACAAGTACCTTAATAGAAAATCACTTTCCTGATAAAATTCTTTAAAATTTTTAGGAAAGTTTTCTTCACACAACGCACACACAGACACACACACACACACATTTATACTTGCAAAATTAAAACAATGAGATACCATTTTACATTCACTAGAATAGCTGCAACCAAAAAAAAAAAGGACAACACATATACATTAATCACTCATTCTTTATAAAATAGAATTGCAAAACTGGCCTCCAACTCTAATAGATCAAATTCTCTTAATACTACACTTAAAACATCAAATATGTACAGCTATCTTAACACAAAAATTAATATCTTTGATTCTTCTGTCATTTCCATATTTATGTATAAAAATGTCTTGGTTTCAGAAGTAAGGAAGCTTTTATCCTCTGAGGAAACAACCTCATTGTCTTAAACACTTTGGGGGTCACCTTTGGCAGGGCTGACTTGCAGGCTGACCTCAAAACTCTCCACAAGACTGGTAGGACCCAGTGAGCTTTGTCTACGGTCCTGTGTCTCAGGCTCCCCTGAATTCCAGTCACACAGTTCCCACCCCTTCCCTCTGCTCACAGAAGTCTGCACTCCTCCCAGTCTGCTACTTCCCTTGACTGGGTTTTGCATTTCTTTGATTCTTAAGATATTTAAATGCCTCTGGTCTAATTTTAAAGACCTTTAAACTTGATAGACTCCTGCATTCTTTTAAAATATTTTTCCAGGCTTGGAGTCCAATAGATATTAAAAGATACTAAAAAAACACCCATCTGGATTCTGGATCTTGTATTCACAACTTCCAAAGTTATCCTACGGACAATAAAGACTGGACAGGAATTTGAAATGCTGTAACTATTTGGAGGTTAATGTTCCTTGAATTCCATTTTTCTCTTATGAAGTTGCTACATTCATAATGGTAATATTTAAAGGAAATAAATTGCCTCTGGTGTCTCATCCATCATAATACCTTTTCTTGTACCAAATGATACTTTTGCCCAGGAAAGTTAATTCCTCTCTCTGAGGGGCAAATACTAAGATTAAACCACTAGGAGAAATTTCCCCAGTGTTCTTACAAGTGCCTGTGTGCCCAGATGTGTAGACAGAGTGACAATATGAGGTTGAGATCAGAGTGAAGGGAAGGATCAGCTCATAGGTGATGTCACCATTGTTGATATTGTTGAGAAAAGATTGCCCCCACCCCTCACGCCCACCCAGCTTTTTGTTAGAAACAAACCAGCCTGGAGTTAATCTGAGCAATCAGCTCCAATTTGCCTCCTGACTCCTCCAGGGGACGCTGGGGAACTCTGACCCTGGCAGGAACCAGTGCACTCAAGGTGATTTTGTTTCCTCTGGATTTGGTTAGTGTTAATTAACGCCCCACTTCACCAGGCAAACTGCCTGCCCTTCCCAGTTAGCCATGGAACTTGGAGTGAGAGCGTGAACATGTATGTAGCTACAAAATCAGCCTTTTCCTTGATCTCCCTTCTTTATTTGCCTTCTTTTTGTCCCGCTCTCCCCCAGATGGCTCTCAGGGCGTGGTTTACGCACAGCATAGACCTGAATATAAAACTAATAAATAATAACAATCATACCTTATATTTATTAACCACTTCCTATGTACCAGCCACTGGGCTAAGTGCTTATCGCAAATTATTTTGTTAAATCCTCACAAGAACCCAGTGACATAGCTGTAGCCAACTGCTTCCGAGGCATCTTCACTTGAACCCCCACAGGTACCAACAAGTCAACATGTTAAAAACAGAATCAGTCATCTTCCCCAAGCCTCTTCCTTCTCTTCCTTAGTGGCTCTAGCCAGAACCTGGAGGGTCACCTTAGACTTCTCCTTCTTCCTTATGGCCCCACTCAACATCCAATCAATCACTGAGCCTTGACAGTCCTAAATCTAAATCTCTCTCCACTGCCTCCACTTGTCTCCAGCCGCCTACCCCCATCATCTGTCACTGGATTATTGTTTAACACCTTCATAACTGTTCTCTCCGTCGCTGGTCTTGCCCCCTCTGACCTATACCGGCCCAGCAGTCAAGAGGAACGTTTCTAAAATGCAAGTCAGCTCACCTCACCATCCATTACTCTTAGGAGAAGGCCTAATCCTGACTGATCTTGGAACACCTGACTGTTACCTTGCAGCCTTGCTCAACAACCCACGGCTCCAAATATCTACTTTATTCTGTATTACCTTTGAGCCTTTGTTCTAAACTTTGTCTGGATTCCTCCCTCTATATTCTCCTCTTCCCCTTTCTCCCAGATTCCTAACTCTTATTCATTCTCTAGTTCTCAACCTAAATAGAGAAGTATTTCCTGGTCCTCAAACCTGCTATCCCTGTGATTGCTCATCCAGTTCCGCATTTCTCCTGTTACCACGTTTAACAGAGCAACTCTAGACTCCAAATCCCTTGTGGTAGACAGAATAACGGCTCTCCAAAGACATCCCACTCCCTGGAACCTGTGAATGTTACCTTACAAGGCAAATGAACTTTGTTGATGTGTTTAAGCTAAAGATTTTAAAATGGGGAGATTATCTTGAATTATTGAGGTGGACCCTAAATGTAATAAGTATCTGTATAAGGAACAGAGACAGGAGGCAGAGCTCACAGTGATGTGGGACCATGAACCAAAGAATGCAGGCAGCCTCTATAAGCTGGAAAAGACATAGAAATGAATTTTCCCATAGAGCCCCAAAAGGAATGCACCCCTGGTGATACCTTGATTTTAGCCTTGTAAGAACGAGCCACTAAGTTTGTGGCAATTTGTTGTAGCAACAATAGAAAACTAATACATCTTCTGTGTAGATTTTGTTCATCTCTATATCCCTAGCACCCAGAACAGTGACAGGCCCATAGTATGTGCCCAATAATATATGGAAGGATACTGTTTTGGAAATATTGAATATCATGCTCTTCCTTTTTTTCCCTAGCATTCTGCTTTCTCCCTCCCTACTCTAGCAGCTAGGGCCTGGGCTTCTTTCCTCAGGAATAGGTGTGATAAGGAAAAATGACAAGCAGGTCCCCCTTTTGAGTTTTTATGCATTTTCATATTTGTATTGGCCACAGACTAGAAGAAAATCATGGGGAGGGAATGCTGATGAGAAGAAATCACTGATATTTAAAGAAGGAGCTTGAGAAAGGAGATGGCAAGACCCCAAGGACAGGGTGGCTGAATAATGTGTCCTAAGTAGGCAGGTGGGTAGAGCCCCACAGATGGCCCAGCTGAATGCTTAGTGCCCTCCAGACCTGAAGGTTGTTAGGCAGACAGGGGACATGCGCGCATATTCATGGAACAGCAGAAAGACCCCCTTCCAGGCTTTGGCAGTGAGTGCCCTGAAACTTGGACTAGAATCTTTAACATTGACCAAGATTAGACCTCAGTGACATGGGAGTGTGATAGAGAAATTAAGTATCATTCTAGAAAAATAAAGTTATACTTCTTTTGCTCTTGAATGTGTGGGCTGAAATTCAAATCAACCCATGTATCCATCAAATGCGCCATCCCAGGGTCTGCTTGTTGCTTTCACACACCTGCAAAAGTCAGCTCGGCTGCGGCTTTAGTAACTACCCTGCCAAACTCCTTTTCTTTTCTTTTTTGTCATTTATTTTCTTTAATTTTATTTTTCAATTACAGCTGACATTCAATGTTATTTTATATTAGTTTCAGGTATAGAGCATTGTGGTTAAATAATTATATATTTTACAAAGTGATCTCCCCAATAATTCAAGTTCCCACCTACCACCATATATAGTTACTAGAGCATTATTGACTGTATTCCCCATGACTCTTTTGTAACCACCAATTTGTACCTCTTAAACCCTTCACCTTTTTCACTTAATACCCCCATCAAAACGTTTTCTTAGCTGTTAAGTAAAATATATTTTAAAAACCCATACCACAACAAGTGTTTTAAACCTATTTTCTTGACTTTTGAAATGAAAAGTTGGATTTCTAAGTTGAATATGTTTGTGCTTGTGAGTAGGCACTCTGCTGGGCTTAAATCCTTGTTCTGTCCCTTGCTAGCTGTGTATGCGTGGGCAAGTCATTTCATCTCTTTACAAAAGGTTTATGAGATAGACCCACATGGGGACTTATTGTCAAGATTATTTCAGTTAATATATGTATAATACTTCTGTCTGGGTGTGTTGCCTAATTTACTTTGTGATGAAGGTTTAAAAAAAAAAACTGCTACATGCATAGAGATTGAACTAATGTCCCTTGACATACTGGAGGTAACAGAGAGGATAGCTTGATATAGTGGGTCAGGCACTTGTCTAAGTGCTAGTTGTTATTAGCTCACCCAGGCTCTGTTCTAGGCACTCGGGACAAAAAAATTCTAACCTCAAGGATCTCACATTCTGTTGGAGGAAACAGAAAAACAATAACAATAAAACAAATAAATCTTTATTAGGTTAGGTGGTGAAGAACAGCAGAACAGGATAAAGGGGATGGGTTCCATTTTGAAGTTTTCAATGGGATCATTATTTGGGCAGGGACCGAGGGAGGTGAGGAGGGGAGAGCAAGCATTGCAGGCTGAGCAGCCCCGTGCAGAGGCCTGAGGTCGGGTGCCATGGTGTGTTTGAGGATCAGCAAGGAGGCAAGTTTGTTGGGGACAGGTGGGTTCCGAGAGGTTTCAGGAGCCAGATCATGGAGGATCGACTTTGTAGGGGATTGTAATAATTTTTGTTTTTATCCTGGATGGGAAGCCATTGGAGTGTTTTGAGCAGAAGAGTAACATGATCTGACTTAAAAATTACAAGGACCATGACCCAGCAATTCCAATCTTAGAATATATTTGAAGTCTTGAAAACAGGTATTCAACAAAAACTCGCACAAGAATGCTCGTGGCAGCACTGCTCACAATGGTCAAAAGATGGATGCGACAGACTGTCCCTCAACTGATGAATGGATTAACAAAATGTGGGGAAGCCACACAGTGGACTATTATTCAGCAATAGAAAACAATGAAGTTCCTTCTGATACATGTCATATAATATGGGTGAGACATGAAAACATGCTAAGGCAAAGAAGCCAGACAAAAGGTCACATATTGTATAATACCATTTAAATGAAAAATCCAACATGGGCCGATCCATAGAGACAGAAAGCAGGTTAGTAGTTGCCAGGGGTTGGGGAAGAGAAGAATGAGCAGTGACTGTTTCATGGGTACAGGTTTTCTTTTGGGGTGACGAAAATGTTGGGGACCAGACAGAGGTGATGGTTGCATAAGAAACTGAATGCACTAAGACACTGAATTGTATACTTTAAAATGTTTACTTTTATGTCATATGATTTTTTAAAAACTCAATCATAAAAATTAGAAGGATTCTTCAGGCTGCTGTGTGGGGAAGAGACTGAAGTGGGGCGAAGACCAAGACCAGTGAGGAGGCTCTTGCAATAATCCAAGTGAGGTGGCTCAAACAGCTTGGGGGAGGGGCGGGGTGGGGTGAGAGGGGGACAGATTTGGGTATAGAATTTGAGAAAAGTTCCTGAGTGTCCTCTTTGGGGTTTAGTTCTCTTGGGACCCTGTGAGCCATATGCCCCCTGTACCCCTGGTAGTTACTCCTAGCATTGAGTAGGACTAGATTTGGGAAGCTTGGGTGTTCCTCATCGTAAGGCAAATTCTGAACCTGAGCATGGCCACAGGGATGGGGCGTTGTGGGCCACAGAGACATTTTGCCTGGAACAGATTGTTGGGGGGGGTGGTCACATTACCTCAGATGAGGGGTTACACTTCCCTTAAGAGTGGATGATATGTTAAATCTCTCTACAAACTGTTTTCTTCTGTCCCGTCAATAAACATTGCTTTGAGAGAGAGAGAGAGAGAGAGAGAGAGAGAGAGAGAGAGAGAGCCAGATGTACAATACTTATGGGCCTTAATTGTTCAGAACAGTGACTAAACTCCACTTGGTCAAGATTTTCTTGACTTAGCAGCTGCCCAGAAAGTGACAAATTTATGATTTGAGAGCAATTTTATTTTTCTGCCTGAATCACACAATAATTTGTGGGAATTAGTTACCTGATAAGATAAGGGGTAGGGGGCGGTTGAGGAGGTGGGGAGGGGGTGGGAGGAGGGTATTCAATACCCTTCAGTGTTCCAGGGAGGGCTGTGGAATTTTCAGAGCAGCCCAGGACACACTGCAGGGACCATTAAGGGATTAACCAGCCCTGCTGGGGCGGCTGCGCAGCGGTGAGGTTAGTAAATCATGGGAGGCCTGGGTCATTATCCTGGGAATTAGTTCAAGTTGTTTCCACAGAGACACCAGCTATCAATCGGAGTCCCAAGGAGAACACCAGAACCCGAAGCTGAACTCGGGACTTGAAGGGCGGAGACACGTAGGTCACAGGCACTGGGCTTGCTTTCTTTTTTTGGCACAGCCCTTCTCTAAAATCTTAAATCCCGCCTCCACCAGCGGCACATTTTTGCGGAGGCAATCCATCGCAAGTCTCTCGCTCTCTCCCAGATCGTATTAACTTTGTGCTTAGTTCCTTTAGGAGAAAAAAAGTTACTGAAACACAACAACAAGCATCTATTGGATAAAAAGAAAGTTTTCTTCCACGGCGTTTGTCAGCAACAGAAGCTTAGGTGTTTGCTGTTTCTCTTTCTTTGAATGTGGTTTTTCTTTTTGTTTGGTGGAGGAAGGAGGGGGAGACTTATTTCACTTAAACATGGAACTATTAGAAAATAAACCCTAATCCATCTGGCCTATGGAATAGGGCGCTTCTTGACAAAGGCAATAGTGGAAATAAAAAATGTATTTGAATTGCTTGTGTTTCACTCCCCAGATGCCCAGCAAAACGGCAGCAAATCTTTTCCCCTGACCCCTTTCAGGACATTTATTAATTATGCTGCCGAGTGAGTCTCTGTTTGAGGAATCTGTTTCTGTGTCCACGTGGAGATTGACCGCCATCTGAAAGAGCAATTTTGCAGAAAGAAGGGATTTTGTATCGCTGGTTTAAGGGCTCTTAGGCCCCTAATGCGCTATCGCTGAAGGGGCGTTAACAGACGAGGTGGAAAGTACTCAGCTTGATTCAATCAGCTAACCTGCTACCAAGCGAAGGTCCTGAGGGCGGGTTGCCTGGGGTGGGTTGCCTGATAAATGGACTGATGAACAAGCCCACTGGGAGAAGGAGGGATGAGTAGGAGGAAAATGCGGTGGTTAGGAGTCGGGACCTCCGCAGTCCTGTAGCCTGGATGAAATCCTGGCACCCGCACTTTTTCTCTGTGACTGTGGACAAATCATTGAATGCCTCTGAGCCTCAGTTTCTGCATTAATAAAATGAATAATGATGCCTTCCACCTATGGTAGTTGTGAGGATTGGGAGAGAGAATATTTGTGGTTTGAGCAGTGCCTGACGTAGAGAAAGAGCTAAGAACATGTAGCTAGCTATTATTATCGTTGTTCTGGGGCAAAAGGATTGCTTTCTTTGCTGTGTCCAGGGCAAACACAGATCATGCCCTGGGATACCTTCTGGTTCAGTGCTGGACTGTGCTTTATATGTGCTCAGTTGCTTGGTCACAGCGATGGAAGGGGAAAGAACACCGGACTTGGGGTCGGAAGACCTGGTTTCCGGGACCTTCTCTTCCATTAATGAGATGAGCAGACTTGGAAAAAAAAAATTCCCTTCAAAGCCTCAGTTTCCTATCTGTCAAATGGGAATGCTTGTCTGGGGCTCACGGGTGTAGTATGAGGAATGAAATCGGTAACTGGTCCATGTGGCTGTGCTGTGCAGGCAGGAAAGCAAGCTGTCAGTGGAAGGTGGCCATAGTTAACACCTGCTAATAATGATGTCATGGGCTTCTTGTACTCTCTCATGGCCTTGGTCTCAAGGAGGGACAGAGAATGGAAGATAGGAGAGGTCAGAATGATCCCAACGCCATAAATCTTTTACTCCCTGGGGTAGGACAGAAGTGTCACCTTTACCCACAAAGGGGCCAGTCCCTGTCTTACAGCAGCTCTGCCTGGGTCAGTAAAATCACGTTAATAATAGCTAACTTAATCACTTCACTCTCCCGCCTCCCTTGGAAAAGCCATTCTTTAAGCCCTTGTCTAGCTCCAAGCTCAAGCAGACTGGACAAGTGCACAGCAGGTGAAGCAGCCCCAGTGAATGTAAGGGCCAGGAGAAATGGAGCAGAAGCTGGCTCAGGCCTGCTCTCCATAGCTTGTGGTTTCACGGTGGGAGAAAAGCCGCAAAGACAGGGCAGGACTTATTTCACAAGAAGACCCAGGCTCTTCCTTGCATGGCTGAGTCCCCTTTTACATACAACGTGATGTGTCATACTGTACTGTTTTGCAAAATCCACCCTTAGAGCAGGACATGATTCTTGAATGCAAAGTGCTTTACTTAGTACTTTTTAAAAATGTGTATTTTATTGATTATGTTGTTACAGTAGTCCCAATTTTTCCCCCTTTGCTCCCTTCTGCCCAGTACCCCCCTTCCCTCTAGCAATCCCATCCCCCTTAGTTCATGTCCATGCGTCATGCATGTAAGTTCTTTGGCTTCACCCTTTCCTATATTATTCTTAACATTCCCTTGCCTATTTTGTATCAACCAATTATGCTTCTTAATCCCTGCACCATTTCCCCATGTTTCCCCCTTCCCCCTCCCAGCTGATAACCCTCCAAGTGATTCCCATACCTATGACTCTGTTCCTATTGTGGTTTGCTTAGTTGGATTTTGTTTTTATTTTTTAGATTCAGTTGTTGATAGTTGTGAGTTTGTTGTCATTTTAATGTTCATAATTTTGACCTTTTTCTTAAATAAGTCCCTTTGACATTTTTTGTAATAATAGCTTGGTGATGATGAACTTCTTTAGCTTTATCTTGTCTGGGAAGCACTTCATCTGCCCTTCCATTCCAAATGATAGCTTTGCTGGATAGAGTAGTCTTGGTTATAAGTCCTTGCTTTTCATCACATTGAATGCTTCTTGCCAGTCCCTTCTTGCCTGCAAAGTTTCTTTTGAGAAATCAGCTCATAGTCTTATAGGCACCGCTTTGTAGGTAACTCTCTGTTTTTCTCTTGCTGCTTTTAAGATTCTCTCTTTATCTTGAAACTTTGGAATTTTAATTATGATGTGTCTTGGTGTGGTCCTCCTTAAGACTAGCTTGTTTGGGACTCTCTGTGCTTCCTGGACTTCTTTGTCTATTTTCTTCACCAAATTTGGGGAGTTTTCCTTCATTATTTTTTCATTTAAGCTTCCAATTTCTTGCTCTTCCTCTTCTCCTTCTGGCACCCCTATGATTTGAATGTTGATATGTTTAAAGTTTTCCCAGAGGTTCCTAAGCCTCTCCTCATTTTTTTCAGTTCTTATTTCCTCATTCTGTACTGGTTGACTATTTTTCTCTTCCTTATGTTCCAAATCATTGACTTGAACCCCAGTTTCCTTCCCTTCACCATTGGTTTTGTGTGGATATTCCTTCATTTTACTTAGCATAGCCTTCACTTCTTCCCTTATGCGTTTGCCATACTCAAGCATATCTGTCAAGCCTGTGAGCATCTTTATCACCAGTGTTTGGAATTCTGCATCTGTCCTTGTTGCTTAGTTCTCCCACTGGAATCTTGATCTGTTTCCTCTTTGGGGCCATACCTCTCTGTCTCCTCATCTTGACAGGCTCCTGTGTTTGTTTGCCTCTGTCTTAGGCAGAACTGTCACACCTGTTACATTGTAAGTGGCGGAGCCTTAGGTATTGTCAGTATAGGTGACCCGTTTCACCACATTGTGGTGCTGTGTGTGGAGGAGGGGTCTGAGAGGGAACAATGCCGCTTGCTCAGCACTTGCCCCTTTTCCAGGCACTTCTCCCACTTCCGTATGGGACTGGTGCCTCTCTTCACTGTTGCCCTGGCCGTTGTTCCCAGAGTGGGTGGGTCTGTGGATATTCTAGTACTGTGGAGCCCTTTAAACAAGCAGACTCTGCTGAGAGACCAGCAATTTCTTCCTCCACCCCACCCCCCACTGGTTTACACAGTCAGAAGCAATGAGCCTTTATTTTCCTCAGCGCTGGGACCATGAGCTGTGTGGTCTGGTCTGATGATGGGATCGCTCCTCAGGTGTTCCTCCCTACTTTTCAAAACGTGTGACTGTGCTTTCCACTGGCCTGCTGCTGCCACCACACTGTGTCCTCTCTGCCCTGGCTCCACCTCTCCTACCTGTCTGGATGAGTATTTCTTCTTTATATCTTTGTTTGTTGGACTTCCATGCAGCTTGATTTTCTGGAACTTCTGGTTGTTTCTAGTTTTGAGGGAGTTGTATTCCTTCTTAGTTGTGGAGGGAGATGCAGCATGTCTGTCTAAGCCTCCATCTTGGCTGAAAGTCTTTACTTAGTACTTTTATGTGTTCTACACACCAGGGTCAGGTCATGATTTAAAACATGATATACCCAATTTCTATACCTCCTTATGACCCAATAACCCCAAATGCAAGCCTTCTCTGTAAACTGTGTTCAGGTATGGAACTGTGGAACCTGGGTTTGTCACTCTCATTTCCTGTTTTATCTCTGCTCTGTTCCCATGATGACTCTTCATAGATGACTACCAGCACCAATCTCTAAGAACAGAGATCTTTGATCACAATGGTTCCCGCTGCAAACCTCTTCAGTGTGGGCTCCTATGTAACCTGAAATGATCTGAGAAGACCATTCTACACGGTCATTTTGCATTTTCCTTCTTTTAGACAAATTCTTTCAGAAATATATCTCTATTTTTTTCCCATAGCTACCCAATTGAAGTCTTTCAAATCCATCAGCTCTACATCTAAAGTGGCTGAGATAGACCTTCCATGTGACTTGTAGTTGACCCCTTATATTCTGGTCCACACCACAGGCCCTGGGAAGTATTAGCTCTCAGTCAAGATCAATTGCCCAGTAAGCACACTGTCTGACTTAGTCGTGGTCATGACTTTTCCTGTGTGAAGGCTTAATGTTCAAGAAAATTATGATTGCAAAGGTAATGTGTTTGCTATATGAAATATTTCAAAATGAAGTATATAAAATAAAGGGTAAAAGTAATCCTTCCTCTTGATCCCACTGCCCCCAGGCATCAAATGTTCATTTATATATGACCTGTAATAGAAAAATGAAATCATGCTGTATATATACTGCCTTCAGCTTTTTTTTCACTTAAAAATATCTTGGATATCTTTCCATGAATATAAATTTTAGAGCAGAAAACTGGGGTCCATAGATCCCCAGAGGGCCTCATGGATGGACTTCAGGAGTTCACGGACCCTGGAATTTTATGAGTGCACACGTGTGTACTTTCCAGGGTTCACAGCATTCCACAGGTCTCAGAGCATTCTGTCACCCCCAAAATGTATAAACAGCAACACCAAACCCTGAGTTCAGGGCATTTATTTATTTATTTATTTATTTATTTATTTATTTAGGTTCTGGTTGCTCTCAAATTACAGTTAAAACTACTAGATATCATTGTTGACTAGCTGTCATGATATATTAGTCTAATAATGACTTTTATGAAATTGCCTTTAAATGCTAAGTATCTTCAAGCACAGAAACTCACGCTAACCCAGTAACTGGTGCAGTAGACTGCATTGTACCTCTCTATGCTCTGTAAATTTTGCAGTAGCCTTGGGCCAAAAGCAATAAAATCTGACCTGGACAAATCTGTGTAGTAACAACTGTGCTATTAATGGGGTCCCTCTGCTCTAAGGCTGCACATTGTTCCATCCAAACAACATGGAAAATGAAAAGAGGGCATGAGAGAATCCTTAGGCAGGTAACCCTTTGAGACAAATGACAAAAGATTTAAAGTCTAGATTGCAAATCAGTTCCTAATTCTTTGCTTTCTCCAACCATAACACAGATTGATTTTTAAATTTTATTTTTATTGTTTTTCTATTACAATTGTCCCGCTTTTTCCCTCATTGCCCCCCCAGCCCACCCCTTCTCCCACAGTCAATCCCAACCCCGTTGTCCATGTTCATGAGTTATTTATATTAGTTCCTTTACTAAACCCTTCCCCTACTTCTCTTCCTCCCCCCTCCCCCCTCCCCCCTGATAACTGTTACTCTGTTTCTTGTTCAATTTTGTTCATTTGTTTGTGTTGTTCATTAGTCTCCTGTATTAGGTGATATCATATGGTATTTTTCTTTCATTGCCTGGCTTATTTTGCTAAGCATAATTCTATCTAATTCCATCCATGTTGTCGCAAATGGCAGGAGTTCCTTCTTTCTTTCTGCTACATAGTATTCCATTGTGTAAATGTACCACAGTTTTTTGATCCACTCATCTACAGATGGGCCCATAGGTTGTTTCCAGCACTTAGCTATTGTAAACTGTGCTGCTATGAACATAAGGGTGCATAGGTTCTTTTGAATTGGTGTTTCAGGATTCTTTGGGTATAATCCTAGCAGTGGAATCGCTGGTTCAAAAGGCAGTTCCATTTTTAGGTTTTTGAGGAAATTCCATACTGTTTTCCATAGTGGCTGCACCAGTCTGTATTCCCAACAGTTCACTAGGGTTCCTGTTTCTCCACATCCTCGCCAGCACTTGTTGTTTGTTGATTTGTTGATGATGGCCATTCTGACAGGTGTAAAGTGGTATCTCATTGTGGTTTTTATTTGCAGCTCTCTGATGGCTAGTAATGTTGAGCATTTTTTCATGTGCCTATGGACCCTCTGTATATCCTCCTTGGAGAAGTGTTTGTTCAGGTCCTTTACCCATTTTTTAATTGGGCTGTCTGTCTTCTTGGTGTTGAGATTCATTATTAAATATGCTCCTAGCAATAATCCAGCCCTGTTCCATCATGACTGGAAATTATCCCGTTAATTTATGTTTCCTTGTTGATTATTTGTCTCCACTGGAACTGCCCCCGCCCCATCCCCCGCCGCAATGTAAGCTCCGTCATTGGTCTTGGTTGCAGTAGTCTCAGTTGCCTAAGAAAGTGCCTGGCAAACAGTACTTAATCAACACCACTTAAATGAACAAATAAATCAAGGGATGAATGCTGCTTGACTCCAATCAGGGAGACCTGAACACCTGAAAACTCAGGTTGGTGTTTGCTCCTTCGTTCTAAGCTTTAAAAACCTCTGTCTCGCGCAGAGCCACAGGCCCAGGTTCCTACAGGAAGAACAGAGACAGAAAGATGCCTATTTGGAAGTCACAACCCAGGCAGGCCTGCGGCATCTCAGCCCTCAGTGAGCCATGAACTGCAGTTGTCGAGGGGATAACAATGACAAACATCTTTTCCATTCCCGAATTACGGAACGGGAGAATGCTGCTTTTTTATTTTTAACCTCGTCTTTGGTTTTAGGATGACAAAATGCACCGGTGCGTACCATGCAATGATTTCACCCCCTGACACAGGGGTGGGGGGGGCGGATGGAGACACGAAGCAGCTGTTCTGCCTCTCACTGGCACCCTGACCCTGTTCCGACCCAAAGCAGCCAGCAGCTGGTCCTCTTGTCTTGCCCTGCAGCTTCAAGCTAGGTAAGGCAGCCAAGGCTCTGGAGGGAGAAAAGGCCGCAGCACCCCCAGCCCTCACCGCCCCCTCTCTAAGAACACAGCCATGTCATTTCTTGGACTCATAAATCCTGAGCCAGTATTTGATCCCACAAAGCAAGATTGTGGTTATCTGGGTGGATGGGCCTGTCATGGGGCCTGTAGACAAACCGCAGCCAGGCTGGGCCGCGCTGCATCATTAGTCACCAGGACAGAAGTTCTGCGTCGGGTCAACCCCAGGGCCAGTCCAGCTCTGTCCTCAGACAGGCCCCCAAGAGGACAGCTCATTATTGTTCTCAGGAACTCGAAGTCAAGCCTTCCTGTTCTTTTGGGAGGTGGGGGGGTGGGGAGGTAGGTGAAGAAATAAATCTCTTACATCTGCCTGCAGTTCTTCTCAAACTCTGGTGTGTATAAGAATTGTCCTAGAGAGTGTGTATTATAAGTGCGGAGTTTCAGACCCCATCTCCAGACTCCAAAGATTCTGATTCAGTGGCTGTTGTTCTGAGAGGACCCTTAAAAATCGACCACCAACCACCTTACCACGGTCTGTGCTGTACCCCAAACACTCATTTCGTGCTGTCTTAGCATCGCTTCCTTCCCCCTGACCCACCGCCCACCAGACCCTCTGTAGGAGACTGGAGAACAGTGAGAAGGTGGCGGGGGAGGTCTCTGGAATTCTGGCACAGTTTATACAACTTCCTGCTTTAGGAGACAGAAGACAACCCGTATTAGGTAGGACTGGGACCAAGGAGCGAAGAGGGCAGAGTCTGGAGCCCCATGGACCTACACCGGTAAGCAGGTCAGCTTCTCATCGGATAACATTATGGATAATAATAATAATAATAATAATAATAATAATAAATATTATCATTAATTGAGCACTTCCACATGCCAGGTACTGTGCCGAGCATTTCCATGCATTGTATCAACAACCACACAATAGGCTGCATTGTTACGCCCATTTTCCTGATGAGGTTAAGTGACTTTCTAAGCTCAGCAGTATGACTACGGAGACTGCGGACTAAACCCTCGTCTCTCCAGCTGTGGACTGAAATGCAGTAGCAATGGTATGTGTGATGGTTGTAAAATATGTCCCCAAGTGGGTTGATTTTCCTCCTGTCAAAGCGTGAAGCTTAGTTCCTCTTAGTTACCCTCAGTGAGGAGCGAAGTTAATGAACACAGTGAGAAGGCTGGTACGTCACTTCTGGGATTCTGTGTGAAATGCCTGTGGCTCCCATCTTAGGGAAGCAGCCCGGGGGAGAGGCCACGTGGTGACAAACCGAGGCCTACTGCCAGCAGCGACTGATGTGAGCGGGCCTGGAGCCCCTTCCTGGACTGCAGCCCACCTAACAGCTTGCTTGTGGCTTCGTGAGAAAGCCCGCACCAGGGTCACCCAGCTAAGCTGCTCCTGTACTCCTGCCCTCAGAAATGGTGTGGGGTAACACATATCTTTTGTTTCATGCTGCTGACTTTTGGGGTAATTTGTAGTAACAGGTAACATGGTATCGTCTGAGAGCTTTTTAGAAATGCAGACCTCAAGCCTGACCCCAGATGTACCGAATCGGAAGCTGCAGCTTAGCAAGCTCCCCGGGTGAGTCACATGCACGCTGAGCTTGAGAAGCACTGTTCTAAGCCACTCTGTCCTCAGTCAAGTACAGAGATATAAATACATATGTATCTCCCAAGGAACGTCTTTTAAGCCAGCGTATCTAGTGTCTTTCCCCTTTCCTCTGTCTTTCTCACTCCAATAAGGAAAGCCAGCAGCCTCTGCCCCTCACCCCACCTGGCTGCCATGCTGCTTAGTTTGCTGAACATCCTTCCTTGGTTTTAGACCCAGCATGTGACAGGTGCTTCCTTGCATGAAAATCTCCGTAGTGGTTTATGGGAAGCAACTCAAGGAAGTGTATAGATGGGAACCTAGGGGGAGTCACAGAGGCCAGATAATGCACAAATTGGGAAAAGTACCCTAGAGATATGAGGTTACAACATAAAAGTGTGAGTTCAGCCCTAGGTGGTATGGTTCAGTTGGTTGGAGCGTCGTCCCATAACCAAAAGTTTGCAGGTTCGATTCCCAGTCAGGGCACCTACCTGGGTTGTGGGTTTCATCCCTGGTCCTGGTGTGTATGATCCCCAGTTAGGGCGTGTACAGTAGGCAACCAGTCAATGTTTCTCTCTCACATTGGTGTTTCTCTCTCTCTCCTTTCCTCTCTCTCTAAAAGCAATGAAAAATTGTTTTCAGGGGAGCTTGATTCATTTCTTTGATATGGGGTCAGCACACCCCTAGAGGTCTTTCCCTTCTGGGAGTTCTTAGTGACTGCAAAGGCCAAGTCAACATGTTGGAGAGGGTGGTGGGGAGATGGTGGGAGAGGGTGTTTTAATTTCAAGTTATGAACATAGGGTCACTAAGAGTACCTACATTTGGATGATTGTTTCTTTTTTATATCATTGTTTACAGTGTGTGCCTGCTCTAGATTTGGGGCCACAGGTACTTCCTAGAGGACTGAAACTAGCTAAGTCAGTAGCTAAGTCAGGCCTTCAGCTGGGGAAGCAGCCTTGCCAGGGATGGGAATTGGGGGAGGAGTCTCTCCTCTTTCTCAGCCCTCAGATGGTGGTGGCGCACATGGCAAGATACCGTTATGTCAAACAATTCTTCCTTTGCCTTTTTTTTTTTTTTGATCCACAAGACAATATTCTTGGGAGTGTTTGGCCAGTTCAGAAAAACCACAGAGTAGTTTGAGCAGGTGGTCGATATGTGACTCCTGTCAGCCTTTTTTTAGCTATGCATCTGGCCAAACTCCATCGTGAACTATTTAAAGTGCAGTGGAATGGAACTGTTTTCCTTCTGCAGAAGCATTGTGAGTTTCACACCTAGACCTTTGAACACACTGCTCCCTTTGCTTGCAGTCTCCTCCTTTTCATATGGCTAACTTCTACTCATCCTTCAATTCCTGGCTGAAGTATCACCTCTCCTGGAAAGCCACCCTAGATTCCTCGAGACAAGGCCAGGTGTCCCTCCCCTGTCCTTTGATCACACCCTATGCAGTCCTCCCTTATATTGTTTATCACTCTGCAGTAGAAGATTTACTTTTCTCTCCTGCTAGACCAGAGACACCATGAGGGACCAAGTCTCATTCATTATTCCATTTATCAGAGTGTCTGACATGGGGTAAAGTGCTCATATATTTGTTGAACAAATATATGAATGAATATTCCCTGTGCCTGGAATGGTATCTGGACCCTGATACATGTTTAATAAAGGTTTATGGAATGAATTGGGATCTTCTGATCATTTCTCGGGAGAAGTTAGAGAGGTGGTGGAGCTCTTGAAGGAAGACTCCTCCCTGGAAGCCCTGGAATCCAGGAGACACTCTGCTGAGGTCCATTTTTCTCACATTGGGGCTGACTGCAGCCTCATCTAGTGCCCTGCTTCCATCACGCTTGTTGCTCCTCTCACTTCTCTTGACGTGATAAATAGAACTGAACTTTCTGGTCTGAGAGGTGCTGCCTTATTGATTCAAAAGCTGGCAACAGTGACCCCAGCACAGAAACATTTCCTGGGGATCAAATAACCGGCTCCTCTCAGCACTCATCAATCTACGGCCTGGCTACACGTCCACTTACTCCAGGACTTACAACCTGAACCCTAACCCTAAGTCCCCCCAGCCAGAGGATGGCCCGAATAATTTACTATCATCTTGATTTCCCAAGGTTGTAATTTAGGAGGGCTTGCAGTCTGAGGCAAAACAAAAGCAATACTTTGGTTCACTCAAGGTTCTGAGTGCTGCTAAGTTCTCAGAATGAAAATAATTCCATATCAAAAATGCTGTCTGCACAAATTTTCTTATCTGGCTTACATTAAAAGTTAGAGACACCTGTAATATCTCCAGTTCAAAAATAAGGAAAAAGGCTCAGAAAAGTTGAGTAACTTATTGTAGACTGTCCTCTAGCCAGGAATGCAATACACTCTAGATAAAACGGATAAATATAAGAGTAATAAAAGTTGTTTCTTTAGTGTTTATCGTGGGTCAGTTACTGTATTTAGTCCTTTCATAGATAATCTAATTAAATTGTCACACCAATTTCATAAGTTATGTACTATTATTATTATTCTCATCTGACACTTGCAGATACCGAAACCCAGAAAAGTTAAATACTTGTTCAGGACTGTGAAGCAAGTCACGGATAGTACCTGTAGTCTAACTCCGGTCGACCCAGTTTCTGAGCCCATTTTCCTAGTACCTACACTGTGAACTCATGGATCACACTGACTGAGCTCTCTACTCTGTCCTCCTTGCCAACAGGTGATTGGGGAGTAAGTGCCTAGCTCTTCTGCTTCCAGATCCGATGCTCCTTCTAATTTTCTGTTCTGCCTCAAACGTGAAGGAGGCAGATCTGTGCCATGTGTCAGGAGGCCAGCAGGCCCATGTCCCATCCACCACCAAAGCTTTCCATCCCCTGAGCTTCTGTGAGCTCAGCATCAGAATGGTCCTGATCACAAAGTTGCAATTTATGAAGGACTAACCGTCCCAGGCACTCTGTGGGCTTTGCCCAGACCCTCTGCACCAGACTGCCAGGGGGGCATTATGACTTCTGAGACAGGGCAGCTGTGATGCAGAAGGCTGAAGGAAGGAGGCTAAGGCCCCACAGTAAGCGGCAGAGCTGAGATGGAGCCCACCTTCGTGCCCAAAGCAGACTCCACAGTGTTACTTCTTTCTCTCTTTTTAAACCAGCTTTATTGAGATAAAAGAAACCACATGATTGGCCCATTTAATGCTTAAAACTCACTGGCTTTTAGTATAGTTACAGGATTGTGCAACCGCCACGACCATCAATCTTAGAACATTTTCACTACCCCGCAGGAGAAACCCCAGCTTTGGCTGTCTTCCATCTTAACTCTACCATACCCCCTCAGCCCTAGGCAACCGCCAACTTGCTTTCTGTCTCTGTTATAGATTTGCCTCTTCTGGGCATTTCATATAAATGGGATCATATAATATATGGCCCTTTGCGGCTGGCTTCTCTCATGTAGCATAATGTTGTCACGGTTCGTCTTGTAGCATGTATCAGTACTTCATCCCTTTTTATTGCCCAATAATGTTCCAGTGTAGGGATATACCACATTTTATTTACCCATTCATCAGGTGATGGACATTTGGGTTGTTTCTGATGTTACCGCTCTTACCCACCCTGTTTGCCTCCCAGGGATGTTCTGCAGATCACATAAAACTCAGACGAGCAAGCATTTTCAAACTCTAAAGCATCGTGGGAGTAGGAGGCAGCAGTTTTTATTGAGCTGATGGAAACAAATGAGGGCAAGTTGGCTTATGGCTGTTTGTTTATTTCCAGCGAAGCCCAGAGTCTCCTGCAGCAGTAGTTGGAAATGTAGTCCTGGAATAAGAGCTGTTTGTGTTCTTATCACGGCTGGTGCCTCCTCAGCATGCCATTCTGTGATAATAGTTTCTATCTTGACTTTTATATTTTCCTGTAAAACAAATGACAGCAAGTGGCTCTTTAAGGGAATGGTTTTTATTCCGAGTGATTCAAGAGTCTGGCATCTAACTTTTATGGAAAACAGATATATCTCCTGCCACTAAAGTAGGGAATTGTTGACTGGAAATAATCTTACTAAACCAATTAAAAAGAAGTCTTCATGGATCCTTCTCATCAGCAGTTCAGCAATTCATATATCTTTCAGATAGCAGAAGGGGCTAGTCATGTGTGTGTTACTAAGGAGCCCACAGTGTATATTTTGTAAACATACTTAGATGAATCCAAGAAGAAAACCAGGACAGTTAGGAAACTTACATCCTCTTTTCTTCCTTATCCTGGGGTGAAGTGAAACAGAAGTGGGATGTTATGTTCTTTTCCCCATCTTAATTTAGCAAACTACGGCTTGTTTCAACCTAGTCCTACAAAGATTGCATACACTGCACCAATATTTCTTGTCTATAACACAGTTTGAGTTTAGGTTTTTCAGCAGCCAGTCAGAAGACAGTGTAAAAATATCCCTGTAAAATTTTTCCTCTTTTTAGCTAAAGACTGCCTCCACTATTGTCAAAGGGGGCTTGACACAATTCAGCAGATTTATTGAGTGCTGACTGCGTCTGGCAGAGGACAGGGAGACAGGCACAGAGCGAGGTAGCAGCCGGAGCCTGAGAACGGTGATCACTGAGACAGGAAGAAAGGCTGAGAGTGGGGCAGGGGCGGGGGTCCGGGGGGAGACGGGGACAGCAAGGACAAGGACTGAGATGTGCATGAAGTACTAACAGCTAATATTTTCTTGTCCAACCACCACAATTTAATTATGGTACCATAACTAGGTACCGTTGTTAACCCCACTTTGAAGACGGGGACTTAGTTGCCCAAGTTATACCCTTAGCAAGTGACAGATTTCAGGCTGTTCCTAACCACTGCCCTAAACCACCTGTCAATCCAGAAGAAGCAAGTCTACTCAGGTTGTTCCATATCAGAGTGTAGACATACTTTCTTTTTTTTAAGATTAAAGGAATCCAGTTTTCTTTTTTTTTATTCTTACCCAAGCTTATGCTAATTGATTTTAGAGAGAGGGGAAGGGAGGGAGAGCGAAGGGGAGAAACATTGATGCGAGAGAGAAACATTGATCAGGGACCAAACCCACAACACAGGCATGTGCCCGGACTAGGGACCAAACCTGTGACCTTTCAGTTTACGGGATGATGCTCCAACCAGCTGACAACCACCTGAGCCACAGTGACCAGTGCTGAAGTCCAGATTTCTTACTGCAAATTAGATATCTTAGCTCTAAAACCTGAGTGTTGAATATGAATAGACCAGTGTTTTACATTTTTTATCATTTGCGCCTCCTGAGGGTGAACATGTTATTTAGGTGGCCCTAGATGAGGCTGGGAGGAGGGTGACTTTTATCTGTGATACTTTCACACCCACCCCTTCTCCAGTGTTCAGGGACACTAGCCCCTTCTCTACCACCGTTCACATTACCATTGGGCTGCCCTTTACATCTAAGCTGTCCTATGTCCCAGATCTGATATTTGTTTCCATAGGTAATACAGGAAATAGACTCTAGAGCTGGAAGAGATGGCAAGACATTATTTGGCCTAAACCCTCCATTTTGCAGATGAGGGAAACTGAGGCTCGGAGAAGTGAATCACCTAACTCACAGAGCGGGATAATAGGTCTCTGATGAATTGTTCCTTTTTGTATGAAAAACTGTACTGTTCTTGGGGGGAAACATGAATGGAGCCCACAGAATTCCCCATTTTCTGAGATGAAGACCATTGATGGTTCTCAAGATGATTTAAGTGCTGTTCAACAGCAATTAATTTCTCTGTCAATCTTTCTGGCTTAGGTCAAGGAGATAATCTCCATTTGGCCCCATCTTTAATACCTAACACTTGGTACGCTCTCTTTTTAACAGGCAACTGGCCAGTCAGGGTTTAATAACCCTCTTTTGTTTTCATTGTATTTGTTTTCATGCCTCAATTTATGACAAATAATATTGACTTTCAATTTACAGTAGTGATATAAAATTTCTCCTAAAATATATCTATTTATATTTTTCAATCATCTAAATTAGTAAGCAAATAACAGGCTAGAGAGTTCACAAATAGGACAAAAATCTTCATAATGGTAAGAAAATGACTTAAAAGCAGGAGACATAACTAAAAACCATTTAAGTGAAGTGGCAAAGAGTAATGATTGGGGGCCCTATTCAGGCTCTGAGGTAGGTGTATCTCCAATCACAAAGCCTAGTCCCTTGCCTGCTTTGAGAATGGTCAGCTTTGTGTGAGGATTAGAGATAAATCTGCTGCTGAGTCACTTGGCATCGTCCATCCCCGGCTCCGTGGTTCTACCACTGCTGTGGTTAGTCTGGCTTCTCCGTTGTGTGTCCATTTCTTCCTCTGGCTGCTCACACCTCACTCCCCTTTCCCCCTAATCTTGCAAAGACCTCCAAATTTCCTTCAATTCTCCCTATAGACTCTGACACTAAAGATGACAGGGAACTCCTTCACATTGAAGAGCGGTGATGCCTGTCCTGCTTGACCAGATGTGGGTGAGCAAACAAACACTGGGTGGGCAGCGGAAGGGTGCTGGTATGGGGCTTCTGGCCCTGCTGGGCAGGAACTGACGAGCTTTGTGCGGCAAGTCACCCTTTGTCCCGAGGCCTCAGTTTCCTCACCATTATACCAGTTATCCCACCAGCCCTGAGAACTCTGAAGAAAGGAGGAATGAGGAGGAAGAAAATGCAGAGGGAAGCAGGAATTACCTGATCTGTGATATGAGAGAGATATGTGTGTAGTTAATCGGAGACCCAAACTCATAAGGTCATTGTGAGAATGAATTAATTAAAATAATATCTGAAAATGTCTTACCATCATATCCAGCACACAGTGGCTAGCTAAACATGGCAGTTAGCTTTTGTTTTGTCATGGGACTGGAGCGTGAGCCTATTCCCCTCCCCTGGGGACAGGGGACACAGCCAGAAAAATAACACCAGGAAGAGAGCAGGGAGATTGGGGGCCCCTTTGCAGAGAAAAAAAAAATGACAAGAAACCAGTCAAAGGGCAGGAAATCAATTTTTCAGTCCGTACAGATCTATATGTTTAGAGTCTTGTAAAGGTCAACGTTGTCTTTTTAAAGTACCTCTAGGATTTACATCCTGAGTAACACTTGGTTTCCTCCATGGTAAACATGAAGATCCAATTAGTTTTCCCTATAATTCAAAGAGATCCGAGAAACAGGGACCTTTCCGGTTGGGAGCCAGTTTGACTATAAAATTTCTTGCTACACTATTCTGAGGATGAACTTTAATCCATATCTTATCTCCTGTTTGAAAATGAACATCCCTTCTCTTCTTATCGTAATGTTTCTGCTTTCTTTTTCACTTTTCTCCCCCCTTTCCTGAGAAGCCTTGGCCATATTCCTTTTTGGCAATTAGAGTAAATTCTTAATACTTAGTTATTTGCTGCACTCAGTTACCTTAAGAATTTTTCTCTCTGACTAGACTCCAGAACGCATTTTAAGTCCTGTCAAAGCAGAATGTTGCTGGAACCCAAGCTTTCTGGGCCCCGGTGCTGAGTCTTTTACAACAATGTGAAATGGTGATCACTGAATATTTCTCTTTTTTATGGCACACTTGACCAGGGATGAAATCACCAATGCAGATGTTTCACAAACCCTGTTCACAGAGGCTGCTTCTCAGCCTCTGGGTTTCTCTCTTTCCCTCTGGGTTTACCAATCCATCCTGGTCTTTCCCAGGGGAATGAGGGGTGAGGTGGGCAATTGCTAAGTACAAACACCCCCACCCCCACCCCCAACCCAGGGCAGGATGTCTCCTGCTGGACTGTGGTGCTGGCGAGCTGTTGCAAACAGGGCTAGTTCTGGATTCCTGGGGCAAGGAGATATGGCGCGTCCTTCACCCCTTTCACGGAGGGTGAGAATCAGCAGTGTTTTAAGTGTTCCAGGCCCTTCTGAAAGGCAGGACTGAGCTTTGAAGAAGAGATCTGTGTGTGAGCTAAGGGGTTGTGGGGTCTTCTTGGAAGTCTGGAGGAATCCTATTTTGCTCTCTTTTAGCCTAAAGTGGAGTAGTGAGCTCTTCAACAGCATGGAAGATTTGGCAGGAAACATTGGTCTTCTCTAGCATTATCCCCATTTGACTGGGGATTATTATGATAATCACGATAATCAGAATCTGAGTGTTTGCTATGAACAGGCCTTTTTAGAGGCACTTGATGTGAATTATCTCATTGAGTCTTTGAGACAGGTAGTATTATCATCTCCATTTTACATACACAGAAACCAAGGCACAGACAGGTTAAGTAACTTGCTCAAAGTCCAACAGGGCAAGTGGCAGAGCACATCATAGGTGAGAGCTTGATACATCATTTTCCCTTCCAGTTTTGATGAGTGAAGAAAAAGATGAATGACTATATACTTACTTAATATGTTGGAGATATGGAGGGTGCTTTTGACTTTGCCTCTTAAAAGATGGCCATTTGGTTTTTCTCTTTGCCTGCTGCCTAACAGCCCAGATAGAAAGTACAGTGTATCAAATCAGAATGCATTCTGAAGTTGCAAGGAACAGAAAATCCCACTCAAATGAACTTTAATAAAGGAGATTTATGAGCTCATGTAATGTCAAGTCCAAAATGCAGGTGATGTAGCACCTCAGTGACATCATCATAGACTTAGTTTCTTTCTGTCTTTTCCTTCTGCCTTCATTGGTGTCTGCTTCTTCCAAATGATGGCAGAATGGTGGTAGTGTACTACACTTTATTTGTGAGTCATTGAGAGGGTAAGGGAGCACTTCTTTTCCAGCGTTCCAAACAAGAATCCAGAGATTCATCTGGTTGGACAACTTAAGTTGCAGCTGACTTTCAAATCATTCCCTATTCAAGGCCAAGGTAGTGGGATTTATTGATTAACTTAAGCCAACTACCAATGATCTTCTCCAGAAATGGGGGCAGAATCTGCTTCCCCAAAGAGACATTGGATACCCAAATGAGAATCTGGGTGCAGTCAGGAAGGGAAAAACATAAAATGGTTACTGGGTAAATAATTCATACCTTTGAATTATTTGAAGATAAAACATGCCTTTGATTAAAAGTGATAGAATACCCAGTGGCTGAAATGCAGGAAATTATTAATCTCACTTAACATGCAATGTGAAGACAGGCCATTCCAGTTGGTGTAGTGGCTCAGAGATGCCCCCAGTGACCTGGGCTTTTTCTGCTTTGTCCCAAAGGCTGACAGAGCTCCAGGCATTATATTCTCAAATGTGACCCAAACAGGAAGGGAGCAGGAAGGATGGAAATAAAAGAACTCTCTTCCTATGCACCTTGTCTTTTACTGAGGTAGGAAAACCTTTCCGTCAAGTCCCCCAGCCATCTATCTCTCCCATCCAACTGGCCAAAGCTGGATCATATGGCCATTGCTAGCTGCAGAGGAGGGTGCAAAAGTTAAGTACGTGGAGTTTTCCGTCTCTGCAATGGGAAGCTGGCAAGGAAAAAGTAGGTTGAGAAGGGCCATGAGTGGTCATCCAATAATGTCTTGTTCTGGTAATTTTGCATTGATAAAATGAAGGAGGGGAAATGGGGATATCTGTAACAGTGTAAATAGTAAAAAATAAAGTTAAAAAAAATTTGCTAGTGTTAATGATAGAGAATATTACCAGGATCTGGGTTAAGGTCTTTCAGTAAAACTTCAATTCATAAGTAGTTCGCTTTCATCCATACTGTCTTCAAATATCAAGTTCAATGTAGCGTTAGATATTCGAGTGTTTACATCAATGAGAGTTTTATCAGAAGTAAATTTAGGCATTGGTTTACTTCACACTGAGTGCAGTAAATGACTGCCTCACAGCTAATTAAAACTCAGATGCCTAAAGTAGACTTATAAAATTTGGAAATTCTAATACAGACTGTTAAATAATCTGGTTTGTTTTTCTAGATGGCAAAAATATTTCTCTACTAATTTATTGCCTAATCTTCAGGGCTATAAGCTCAGTCTCAAAGTACATTACAACTATCCTATCACTCAATAAATTGCAGCTAGTATCAGCGAAACATTTTTGGCCTGAGGACTGGAGCAACAAGGCCAAGAAAGTGACTCAATAGATTAGACAAACGGTAGAGTGAAAGATGCTGAGAACAATCTGATTACACACACATACATCCATTATGTTTTCAGTTTCGAACTATTCCAACTTTAGACATTTTTTTCCCTCCTGACTTCCTTTGAAAAATGACATGAGCAAATTTTTCAATGCAGTTGGAAGCAGACTCTGTTACAAGAAAGAGGCCAATACCCGGGGAAACTGTGACAAATGAATCTGCTAGGAGGAAAGAAAAACCTAAAACATTCAGAGACTTAAGGATCCAGGAGTAATTGCAGTTTGGCTGGGCAGGGCCAATATGGACTTACATTTAGTCCTGACTCACAATCAACATTTCATGGTGCTTTAGCATTTATGAGGCATTTTTACTTATACTGCCAATTGGCCCAGGCTTTAATAAATCTCCACTAGAGCATATTTGGTACATACAATTATACTGAGATGTAATAGGTATTATTTTTGGCAGCACAACTGTTTATTCCCCATCTTCCCTTTTCTGGCAGCCGACTCAGGCCTGACCAATTGTAACACCCATTCACCAGAACCCATGGAGGACCAATCAGGGTCTTCACTTGGGATTTTGATGTGGAGTCAATGTAGTTACCCACCCACCTATCCACACCCCATGCTGGAAAGCTGCAAGGTAAGACTGGAGCTCTAGAGGACAACAATGGATGGATGGAGAGAACTTAGCAATACTTTTGGACCCAGGATCAATCAGCCTGAAGCCAGACTCCTTGGGATGTCCTAGTTAGGTGAGCCAAAAAATTCTGTTTCTGGCCGAGCTAGTCTGGGTTCAGTATCTGCCACTTGTATAAAGAGTCTTGATTGATACCATCATTTATACAAGCTACAAATCCATTGTTATAAGTTCAGCTGGAATTGAGCCTCTTTGATGAAGTCTTCACTGATAAGTTTCCCCGCTGATCCTTTTTTTCCCAGAAGCCACACCACTCTCTGACTGCCCCAAACAGTGGCCACAGTATTAAATACAATGGCAATATTCTATGATTTTCAAGTATTTTTTCAGTTGCCCTGAAAGTCCTGTGAGAAAGGAGAATACAATCCCCAATTAATAAACAGGAGTTCTGAAAGTTTTAAATCTTTTGGTTAGAACTCAAAATACTAGAAAAGTAATGTAACCAATGGTTAAGTTCCCAGGCTAGCTCAAAAAGGCCCATTTTATGAAAATGTGTGTACAATGGCAGAGAATAACAGAGAAATCATACAGAAAACTACTGCTTGGAAAAAAGTAAGTCTGACTTGAGAAAACCAGGAGGTAGAAACAGACTTTTCTGAACTATCTGGAGGAGCTTTAGAGTTGCGTTGGTCTTTGTTTTAATAAAAATTAGTTTTAATTTTTTCCAAACTTATATATTTACATGGTATAAAGAGGCAAATAGTTCTACAAGGTTTATCACACAAAAATAGCAGTTTCCAAACCACTCTATCTCCTCAATTTTCTTCTTCTTTAAGGCAATCAGTTTTAAATCTTTTATTTGTTTGTTTTGGCACTTAACACTAACACATAGGTCCAAGCTACTTTTTGATTTTTCTTTTAGGCATTATCCTAATTTCCACTAAGGCATTTAAGAATTGAGCTTCTGCCCTGGCCAGGGAGCTAAGTTAGAACATCGTCCTGATACGTCAAGGTTGTGGGTTTGATCCCTGGTCAAGACACATACAAAATCAACCAATGAATGCATTAAAAAGTGAAAGAACAAATCAGTGTTTCTCTTGCTCCCTTCCTGTCTCTCTCTCTCTCAAAAAAGAAAAAGAAAAAGAAAAGAAAAAAATCAATACATTAAAAAAAGAACTTAGCTTTCATCCTCATCTTGGTATACACTTCTCACACCCTCATCTTCTTGATGCAATTCTATCATAATTTTGGTCAGTTCAGTCTTTAGTGTTCACATTATTATGAGTAGATACATGCAATTCACTGCTAATACATGTGCCAAGATTACTTTTCCTTTCTATCAGAACTTTCAGTTTTCTCAGGAATAATAATTACCTTATATCTTGTTTGCTTTCTTAGGTTTTTATGTAATTATTCATTTAGCTTCAAATTCTCCCCCAGGTGGCTATGTATCTTCTCAATAAGTTAAAAAAGTTACGTTTTCTATCAATTCTGTCTTTTGGGAGACATCACTCCTGGAACCTTCCGACCTGCTCCAATTGGAATGGCTGTTGTCTGAGCCTACTGCACAGCTGGGATCTCCCTCCATCATAATCCTGGGGATTCCATTTGCCTTGCTCTTGAGGTGGACTTCTTGCTTCCTGAATCGCAACTTTCCTTTTTCTTGCTTCATTCTGTGATTCTGATGTGGTACTTTCTTCCCTAGTAGCTTTTTTTTTTTTTTTTTTTTTTTTTTATAAACACAACATAAAATTTACCATTTTAACCACTTTTAAGCATACAGTTCACATTGAGTACACTTATATTATTGTGCAACCATCATCACTATCCAGCTCCAGAACTTTTTCACCATCCTGTTCTCAAACTCTGTACCCGTTAAAGAACGCCCCATTCTCACCACCTTTAAGCCCCAGCAACCTCTGTACTACTTTCTGTCTCTATGTATTTGACTATTCTAGGGTCCTCATATAAGTGAAATCATACAATATCTATCCTTCCTCTAGCAGCTTTTTAAGAAAGAGAATACAAGAGTTATATTTCTTGAGAACATGTGTGTCTAAAGATATCTTTACTTACTCTCCACTTACTGATAACTCAGCCTAAAATATAATTCTAAGTTAGATGTACTTTTCCATTTAATTTAAAGGCACTGCTCCAGTGTGATACACTAGCTAGGATCATGGATTCTGGAGCCAGACTTGCCTGGTTCTAATCCCAGCTCTACCATTTATTACCTGTGTTATATTGGACATGTTACTCTGCTCCTTCATACCTCCAATTTCTCATGTGTAAAATGGAGATAACAATAGTACCTAATTCAAAGGGTTGTTGTGAGAATGAATTGTGAATATAGTACAATGTATTGGGCTAGCCAAAAAGTCCGTTATACTTTTATTTTTTTGTAAAATAAAAGACACATTTTTCATTTTCACCAATAACTTTATTGATTTGGATATTTTGAGTATGCCAGCTATCTCCCACTATTGGCTTCTAGTGGGTAGAGGCCAGGGGTGCTGCTAAACATCTTCCAATGCATAAGACAGCCCCACAGCACAGAATTATTTGGCCAAAATGTCGATAGTACCAAGAAACTTCACAAACCACTTTGACACATTTGATCAGTCACAGCATCGTCTCCATACACTGCACAAATCTTTGTTTTGCATTCCAGTTGTTTTTACCTTTCTTGAAATAATAAAGCATAGTATGCTAAAAATGTTGCGTATTTTCTTCCATCTTCAGTATTAAAATGGCTGCACAAAAATTCACCAATTTTGATGTTTTTTTTTAAATGTGTGCTGATATGACAGCTGTCACAATGCACTCTAACAGAATTGTTTTGAATGAATTTAAAGACAACTAAGCACTACTGGGGCCATCATAAGGAAAAAAAACTAAACAAACTTTTTGGCCAACCCAATAGTTAAAAGTCTACCTTAAATTATTAGCTACGGTTGAAGCTGTTTTGATTCTTGATCATTTTTAGTTCATTCATTTTTTTAAATAGGAGTGGTTAAAATCTATTTGAACCAATATTCTGAAATTTCATAATGATGTTACTTCATGTAGGTTTATTTTCAACCATTGTTCTGGACACACTGGAGGTCCTTTCAGTCAGGAAACTCATGTCCTTTAATTTGGAGAAACCTTACAATTAATTAACTTACTTATTTAATGTTAGCCTCCCCCACCTCTCTTTTTATTTTTATTGTTTTTCTATTACAGTTGTCCCACTTTTCCCCCATTGCTTCCACCCCGCCCCCCACTCCGTCCACCCCTTCTCCCACAGTCAATCCCCACCTCGTTGTCCATGTCCATGTGTCATTTATACTAGTTCCTTCACTAGACCCTTCCCCTTTCTCTTTTTTTTTTCTGTCCACTCTTTCTGGAACTCCTTTCAGGTCAAAGGTCAAGGGCAGCTAAACCCTCAATGACCCAGCGCAGCCCAGCTCGGTGTCCCGCAAAGCTCAGTCTTGGAGCGCCCAGCTGCCGCGTTCCCTGCGGGTGCGAAGAGCGCTCTGCGGCCCAGGCCACCACGTCACTCGTGACCTGACCCGGCGTTCCCGCCCCGATTCCTGGAGACGTGAGCAACACAGGCCGAGGGTAAGCGCTGCGCGATCCGCGGGCGTTCCAAACCCGGCGTCTGGGAGGAGGCCGTTCCCTGGAGTCAGGGCCCCTGGCGGCTCCTCCGCACGCTCCGGGCGCAGGCCGGGCGTCTGGCTCGAGTCCGCCGCCCGCTCCGGTTTCCAGTTCAGATAAGCCGGCTTCGCGGCTTCCCTTCCGCTCCTTTTCTTCCGCCCAGGAGTGAGCTGTGGTTCTGGGGCCCTTTCGTGCGCGCCGACAACGCTTCGGGGTGGCGGGGGGCGGAAGTGTCCCTGGTCGCCGGCTGCTTCCCTCTCCCGGCCTCCCTTTCTGCCCTTGTACACTTTGCACAGCCTGTCTGGAAAGTCCACCCCGTTTGCTGGCCAAAATGAGCTGCCTGCTTTCCCTTTGCTCAGCTCAGGAATCCCCTTTCGAAAACATACCGGAAGGGGGAGCTTTGGGCCAAGCGAAGGCTTTTCTGTCCCAAAAGGGTCAGCCTCCCGCGCACCTGGTTTTAATAAGAGCCCAGGGAGAAATATGGCCCGGGGCCTGAAGGATCCCCAAGAAATTCTGTCCGTAGAGAGAAGGAAGGGTGCACGTGGATTGTACGTGAGCAGACGCATTCCCTGTACAAGGGTTTGCAAAGACCTCGTGCACTTTTCAACTTTAACTGAAGCTTGGAAAGGATGTAGGTGGTAGTGATGTTAGAGATGGGATATGAACAGCAGTTAAAAACACATTTATTAACATCGAGGACAAGGTGATCGCACAGTTACTTACAATGTATTCTTTCCTTCCCAGTTTTAATAACAAAAACGGAAGATTGAAAAACAACCCTGGCCTCTCCCTGTACTCCCACCGGGGGCGCATGCACACACACATGCACACACATATTTACATAATTGCAGTTATAGGCACACAGCATTCTTATTTCAAATTCTGAAACAAGGGAGATAAATTTACAACCCAACAGAAGTATTCATCAATTCTGAGGAAAAAAGTAGCGCTCCCAATACATGAGCTAGAAGTTAAAGATTGTATCATGTTTTCAACCTATATATTATAAAAGTTTAAAGGATGAAAGACATGAAAGCCTTTTTAAAAAGACTCTTGTGAGACGCATAAATATATATTCACCCGCATTCTTTTTGTGTCTTTATTTAAAGCCAAGGACAAAATTTCTTTCCACCGTATCACTTTGATCTTTCTATTCTTAAGAAAATAACTCTTGCTCTACCTTGTACTAGAATTTTGAGAACACTACTGTTCATCAAACATTTCTCTAATGAGCATTTAACCAGCGGCCGTGGGTCCTGCACGTCTGTTCCCTCTGCCTGGAATTCTTTTCCCTAGTCTGCTTTGCAAGCTCCTCCTTATTTGGATCTTTGCTCAAATATCCATTTCTCTGCCCACCCCGCTTGCAACATCAATATTTTCTTCAAAGCACTAACCAGACTCTGAAATCATTAATTTGAGTATTACCTGCCCTCCCACCTGGATAATAGAAGGGACCTTGCTGTTTTGCTTGCTTTATATCCTAGAACCATGCCCCCCATTTTCCCTCTCTACTGACACTGATTTTTACATAAAAAACAAACAAAAAAACAAACAAAAACAAAAACGTTTGCAGTACAGATTGTTGCCTTGGGAGCTCTTGCTAAGTGAAAGTGACCCTTGAGGAAACACCCTTAGTGTCCTGTCCCCCACCACTTGCTTTTTCAGATGGGTGACTTAGGTGGAGCTGCTGTTCATTCTTAGGGCCCCATTCATAGGGGTCCCTGGCCTGGAGGCTGCCGGGGCCTCTTGCATTTTTGGGGGGAGGTCCTGGATTTTGGACTAGAGAGCAACTGGGATTCTCCCCCAGAGGCCTGGAACTGCAGGCTGTGCAAACCCCCTGACCCTTTAGCACTTCCCAGTGCTTGGCTGCATGCACCGGGTTCCAAGGTTCCTGGTGGGAGCTGCTCATGAAAGACGCTCTGTTATTGTTGGACTCCAGGCACAGGGAATAATTAGGGGAGTGACATGAGCTAAAGTGGAGGCCTTTCCTTGTGGGCTGGGCCACAAGGCTGCAACCGGCCTGCTCTCTGGCAAAGGCCATGGATTCCTGTGGATTCCTACGTGGTTCACTTCTCAGAGGAAGCCTTGGTGAGGAAGAGGCTGAGAGTGGGGGCAGAAAAGTTTGGAATTTCCCGTGGTCCCTTGGGGATTGATTGTTGCTAACTAGCCTGGACAGTACCAGGGTGGAGTGTCTGGGCCTGCTTGCCTTTCCTCAAGGCCACACAGGGCTGCCAGCGTGTTACAGGCAGCCCTGGCGGGGGGCCTGCGTGTTGAGTGGGTGGCGTTGGAATAGCAGTGAAAAGAACCCAGTGTTCTGGGAGCTATCCATTGCCAGTAAAGAAGAAGCTTTTTCTTAAGCTCTGCAGTACCCAGCATGGTGCCTGGCTCACCGCGGGTGTTTAATAAATGTTTATGCAAGTATGGAATGTGTGAGTGTTCTCCAAACTGTGTTTCAAGCCTGTGTTTTAGCATTTGAACTGGACTTCAAAGTTGGATAAAGAAAAGGGGTGCAAACCTGACTGAGGATGAGCAGATGGGGTTGGGGAGGAAACCTTGAGGTCTATTGAGAGGAATGGAAAATGCTCGTAGTTGAGGTGACTAAGCCTTAGTCACAGAGGGGTCTTTCTTATCCAGTAGGCAACAGGGAACCGCTTAGGGTTTCTAAGCAAGTTGTGACATGCTCAGGGTTATGACCAGAAGCATTCTTCTGATGGGGGAGAAGATGTTAGAGAGAAGAAAACAGAGATAGAGAGACCAGTGAGAAGCCCATTGGGGTAGTCGAAGGGACTAGGCATAAGGACTTAAACTAGTGGGGTGACCGGGAAGATGAAAAGGCACGATAACTGGAGCCGAATTTATAATTTGATATCTGATGGAATCTGTTGACAAAGGGGAAATTTAAAAAGACTAAAGATTGGAGATTGCATGCCATGGACAAAATAGATCAGTCAGGAGGAGGAGCTAGACACATTAAATGGGTGGGGATGTGAGAAAGCTGGAATTCAAATTCTGTGTTACAGACTTCTCTGAGCCTTTAGAGAGAATGTATCATACAGCATTTCCCAAGCTGGCTACAGCACTGATTTTCAACCTTTTTCTTTTTTATCTTATGGCACACATAAACTAATTACTAAAATTCTGCAGCACACCAAAAAAATGTATTTTTTGCCAATCTAACAAACAAGCAAACAAAGGGGCATAATTTTGATGCATTTACACCAAACGGCTATTGTTGTGTTGACTGTTGTCATTTTTAAAAATTTGACAATCTAAGGGAAAAGAGGTCAGTGCCCCTCAGGTATTGCATGTTCAAAAAATTCTTGCACCACACTGGTTGAAAATCGCTGGGCTAAAGATACAGAAACGCTGCTTTCCTCCTCCACAAACGTTTCACAGAACATCGTTTGGAAAGGTGTCAACAGATCAGGCCTATAGGTAAGGAGAAAGCCGAGTGCTTTGGACTCTCAGGCTGTCACCTTTAAGAGCATCAGTCCTTCATTACGGCAAGGAAGCGTTTCCCAGGAAGCCTCACGCCCAGGACACTGGGTTCTGGAACCCGGGTCAGTTTCCTTTTGTTCATTTCTTCAAGCTGCTGTTCTAGGCCCTATTTCATCATGCCTCCTATTTATAGCATACGAAAAGTGCAATATTAACTCTGAAAAGAAGATGAGTGTGGATTTTGTACTCCTGCCTGAAGGGTTGGGAAATTCTGAATTTTTTAAGAAATACTTTACACTTTCTTCTGTAGGCCTGGAGGAGGTGGAAGCCCTCTGTCTATTATTGGCACTCTTGCTATTGCCCTCGTTTAGACATGTTTCCTTTAGAACAGGGTCCTTAGGTTTTGAAACGTTAGGTATGTTATTTAATGCTATCATCCAAATGGATCCATCTCTGGGTCTGCTGCAGTGGTCCAAGTGGTATTTAAGGACATGATTCCAGAAAATCAACCTTGTGATTTTTAAAAAACCTTATACATAATATAAAATTTACCATTTTGACTGTTTTTAGATATATAATTCAGTGGCATTAAGTACATTAACATTGTGCAGTTATCACCAGCACCCACCACCAGAACTTTTTCTTCTGAAGCTGATCATCAATACCTATTAAACAAGAACTCCCCATTCCCCACTGTCCCCAGCCCCTAGCGGCCACTGTTCTAATAGTTTCTGTCTGGGAGCCTGAGGACTCTAGGGACCTCATAGTAAGTGGAACCATACAGTTATGTGTCTTTCGGTGAGTGGCTTATTTCACTCAGCATAATGTCTTCAAAGTTCATCCATGTGGTAGCATGTGTTAGAATTTTAAGACTGAATAATATAATACTCCATTACATGTATACACCATGTTTGTCTCTTCATTCATCTGGCTATGGACATTTGAGTTGTTGCCACATCTCTGCGTTCTTAAGTTCTCTCACTAGTCCTTGCCTGGAACTTCCTTCCATACAAGTTGCAGGTGTCTTTTGGGTTTGACTTAATTACATTTGCATTAATAGAAAATTGCAAGCCATCTCTCTAAATCAGGGTGTGAAATTGGGCTCATCAAACTAGAGAAAAAAAATGCTTTTAAACCCCATTTTCAGGTGGGCTTGGATAGCAGCTGTTCTATACTTAATGGGGGTCGGGGGTCAGGGGCTGGCCCCAGGAGCTAGCTAGTGATTCCTGGGAGAAGAAAATCCCTTTTAGTTCGGGAAGGGAGCAGGGCTAACTTAGCAGTCAGCAGTTCAGTGTTGGGCTGACCGCCGGTGCTGTCCTAGCTCCTAGACCTTTGCAAGACCTCAAACATTTGGGAAGAGGGTGGGCAAGTCAATAGGTTGGTTGGAAATCTAGGCCCAGACACTATACGAAGTGCTGCTTTGGAGGCTGCTGTTGGGTCTTAGGTTTGAGGCAGAGAGATCGGAATGGGGGGACGTGGAGACCACCAGAGTCCTGCGCTCAGCCCAGTTTCCCACACCATCCTTTCTCCTTCCCAGAAGACTTTGCTTCAGGGAAAACAAAATAATTTTGATTGAGTTATTATGTTGCAGTAATTTCAAAGCTGGTTTAATGAGGTTGTTTCCCGGTTGCCAGCCTCACAGAGAACTAGATTTATTGTTTGAATCTACCGGTTCCCAACTTGTGCACTGATGTACCCAACATTAAATTCATGGGGGTGCTGGAAGATATTCTAAATTTTTGAGAGAAACCCAACTATACTCGACATCTCTGGGATAGCCGAGAACTACTAGCTCAAGGTGTGAAGTGTTCATAGGTTCAGCATGAGACTGTGCTTTGTTCCTTTCAATGCTATCATATCATTGCGAAGCTGGGTTTTCGGTGGTAGTTTTTATAAAAATCAGACCCTGGTGAAAATCGGTGTGGAGTAGGGAGTGGGGGGAGTGGTGTCCAATCTGAGTCCAAACTTTAAGAAGTTGTACAGTGTCCAGTAGTTGTTCATAGTCCATTAATAAGTAATTAGGATCATTTAGATAAAAATATATATTTTAAGTTATGTATATTATGTTTTCAAATGGCTATATTGTTAGGGCACAAATACTTATTAAGTTGTTTGGATTTCACTACTTAACAAATGGAACTTTTAGGGATTTCTTTCATCCTAAGGGTGCCATAAAAAGTTGCTGAGACACTAAAGGCAGCATGTACCAAGAGAGTTTGGGCATCTTTAATCTATCAGAAAATTCCCAGAGATATGTATTTACGTTTTAATACACCACACATGGAGATGGGGTTATAAGAGGAGTAAAATAAACACTTTGCTTTGATATTTTCTAAAGTAAATTGCTTTACTTTTCTGATCATAAAATTAATATGTATTATTATTTTAAAAAATCCAGAAAGGTGCAAAATAGAAAATGAAACCCTCCATATTACCGCCTTCTCCTCCCTCCCAAAGATAATAGCTGTATCTTTTGGTGGATATTCTTCTAGACTTTTTTTCTGTTTATTATTTAACAATACTAGATATTTTATAAAAGCTGACTATATAAATTTTATTTCTTTATTGCTTTTTGAAATTCACTAGATTACAGCTGTCTTTCTCTGTCAACATTAAGAGGTTTCTAATTATACATAATGCATATATGTTTACTTCAAACAGATTTATAATACACTTTCAAGGGAGAAAAGCCTCTGAATTCTAGAACCTTTTTTACTGACCGTGGGAAGATTCCGCTATTAGAGTAGCTCAACTGTGCCCCCTTGTGCTTGAAGTGATATTTAACATTTTTCTTCAAATACGTGTAAGGCCTTATATTCTGACATGGAGTATTATACAAAGGTGAATGAAATAAGATTAGGAGCTCACAGTGTATAATTAAGTAACTATGAAAGGAAATAAAACGTAATTAAGGATCATAAAGGAGCTACAGTGAACATCTCACAGGAGGAAGAAGTTAGTCTGCCCATGAAGATTAAAGACTTTGTAGCCTGCTTACAACAGCGGCAGCAGCAATGACAATGATACAGTTAACATTTATTTCATGCTTATAGACCACGAGCTGCTCTTTGCATTTTTTCATAGAAAAGTTGGAATTTCTCTGTTTAGGCCTTTAAACGTGGGTAGGATTTCGACTTAGAGGGGTGATGAAAGGTGGAATGAAGGCAGGAAGGCAGTCCTCCAGGTGGGGTAACTGCAAGAGGAAAAGCCGGGGAGTCTGTGCAGAGAGGAGGAGGGCCTTGCAGATTGCTTTAAGTGAAGTGGGAAACGGCTTTAGAAAGAGGTGAGTGCCTTGACGCCAGGCCAAGGTATGTGACCCTAATTCTGTCACAGGCAATGGGAACCAGTGACTCAGCTTTTTTTTTTTTTTTTTAATCGGGGTTAATTTTATCAGAGCTAGACTTAAAGAAAATTAACTTTTCAGCAGTGTGAAAGATGAGAGACTCAAGGTGGAGATGCCAGTAAGAGGTGTGACCCAGGTCAAGGTACAGTGTACCGCTGCTCTGGGGAAGGGCACGGTGAGGGGGAGCGAGTCTGAGCCCGCTTAGGAAGCCAGCAACCACAGGATCTCTTGTTTGAGTTTCACTTTTGTTATTCCTGGGAAGCCACAGTAACAGTTGGCGAACTTCAAATGGAGGTCCTCATACCCAATGGGCTTATTCTACATGAACTAAATCGAGTGATTTTCCAGCCAATGTTCACGTGATGATTTTACCCCTCTCCTCCAAGAAACTGGAGGGACAACAGCTAGATCACATTCAGTCCTCGATCTGGTAATTTTGACAGAGCCCAGGTCCTCTGGTAGGATGCATTGTTCCTAGCCGTTCTCTAAGTTTGTGATGGTGGCATGGTGTTTGGAGAATGGTGTTCCAGTATGTTTCTTTTTCCAGTGGCTATGAAACCAGAGGGAATTTGCCGAACCTGAACAGGATTTGGATGAGACCTGAGGAGCATTGATTCTATGTAGGGGAGATCGTTGGAATTGCATGATCATGGGCGCCACAGTGCACCGCACGGTTGTGTGGCCATTTACAAAGACGAAGCAGTTCATTGAGATGATCAGAGTTTATTTTGTCTCCCAAAATGATCCATTTAAAAATTTTATTTATAAATGCTTACAACAGAAATTCTGTCTTTGATGTAAGTGCCAAGTGCAGCGATTCTCAAAGCAAGGTCACCAGTTTGTTGGTGAGCCCCTGGGATCTTCTTGATGGGCTCAAGCCTGTCCCATAAATGCATAGGGTGTCATTTTATAATAAAAAGTAAGGTCCATGGGCTCATATTTATCTCTAATAAAGCTGGCAGTAAGTGATTCAGATGTCTTCCTCCCAGGTCTTTGTGACCACTGGCTTCCCCATGCATATGTGGGCATATTCTATATAGTTCGAGGGTCACTGATGTGAAGAGATGTGATTATATTGATCATATTGATCGCTCTTGTGCATTTCCCCAGTAACTTGTGAACTTCTCTGCACTTCATGGGAACTTTCAAATATTTTCCCTTGAGAAACTATTGTGAGTTCTATCACATTTTAAAGATAAATTGAAGGGGGAAAGTTATGTCAGGTGTTTCTAGGGCATTCAGGACCCAAAATTCAAAAAGATTACCATGGCTTTTTTCTCTGAAAGTGAGAGAATATGCTTTTGCTCATGGTCAAAGAGGTGTGACTGACTATAATGTATAGTATACTGTAATGCAGTTCTTGAATTTGTGGACCACTAATTAGCATGCTTGAGCTGTTTCCAACTTTGCCAGAGTCATAATTCAAATCTGATTTGTCATTAGTACACAGCAGCATCATATTTCAAATCCTATCAGATTATAGTTATGTACTCTATCACTTTTTAACCATTTAAATTACATTCCTGTTAATAGGATCTCTGTTTTAATGTCAACAGGAGGATTGGTGGATTGCATGGTTCATGTCTAGTTGAGTTTTTATGGCTAATTGGGCACATATGTGCTAAACTAACCCCTCTATTTAGAAGTGAAGGATTTTACTAAAAATGAGCATATTTTTATTATAGGCAGCTTAGTTTCATCTGCTTAAGTAGTTTTTTAAACATGAAGCATTTTTCAGTACAACTGTATCCTGATGTGTTAACTGTATTTTTAAAATGCAGATTTCTTTCACTAGCTTAATGGGAATTCACAGAAATCATAGCCTTTTAATTAAAACCAATATGTTTCAGTGCCAGACATTCTGAAGGATTCCAGTGAACCAAAAAAGAACACATTTCTGCACTGGAAGTGTGCATATGGGACCCTTCAGAAGCCTGACAGAAACGCTTGATGGAAGGACTGGAAACAGGAAAAAGATTAATAAAAAGGACGTCAGAGTAATTTTCAGAATAGCTTAAATAATGTGTGTAGTGAAATAATTTTCTACACCAAAGGATGGTTTGATTGAAAAATTGTGAGTCCTGCATAGTCTTAATACTATGAAGTCTAAATCTAACTCCAAACCATTTGAACTAAAAAGAGGGCCTATCATAGCTATATTTTTTCAAACCTAAAATTGGTACAAATTCAGAACTAGTTCGAGTGATCTGATAAGCAAAATTTGGAAGCCAAGGGAACAGAATACTTGAAACTGAAAGGGTTATCCAAGGTCTGGAATGTACAGTCATTGAGTCATTGTAGTGGCAGCTCTGAGAAAATCAAGGGCTCGTTTGGTTTCAGTTTTGTCAAACGGAAACGGCCTGGGACCAGAAGGCGGATGACTGACATTCCAGTCCCTGCCCTGCACTTCACTGGCTGTGGGACTAGACAAGTCACTTAATCTCACCATGTTTCTGTTTTCTCAGTTGTAAGACAGTGATTATATCTACCATAACATCTTAGGGTTATTGTTAAGGCTCCTAATGAACTCTTGCATATAAAAGCTTCTTGAAAAATAATGCCAAAGCATTACTTATATAAATGGAATTATTTCTGTGGTTTGGAATAACGCAGGCCAGACAGAGAACATGCTTGATTGGTCATTTCCTTGCTCAAGGGGTCATACCTGCCTGGGGTAAGGAAGGGCTCCATAGACAATGCTGGATGAATGCATGAATGAATCGATGAACGAATGAATAGTTCTCTTTATTCTGGTTTTATTTCCTCCCTCAGAGACGTGGGCCAAAAAATAAAACTAAATGTGTGGTTTGGGATTCTTTAGCATTTTACGCAGGTGCACTATTCTGGTACCCATCCAAGTGGGAGCCACATGTATAAACACACTATAGCCTGGTAGACATCTAGTATTACACATATACAGGATGTTTGGTGGGGTATTTTTTCTACGAGGTTGGTTGTGGCAACATTTTAAAGGAAGGCAGTGGCAGTTGTATCCGCCTCCCCTGTGTGGGGCCTCTTTAGTGCTCCTACCTCCACTCTTTGACCCAAGGTTTTTAATGGAGGTTATGGGGGAACGAGAGAGGGAGGAAGTCTCCTGTGCTTGCAGCCTTTTGGAGGAACAGTGTTCTTGATTTTCTTCCCTTACCCTGAGGGAGGGGTAGAGGCTAGGGGTAATTCCTACAGCAAATTAAATGAGGGGAGAAATTCCTTCTTACTTGCAAGAAGGGAAAACTGGCTTTAGGTTCCCCCGTTGGGCATCTGCTCAGGCAGCAGGCTTGCAGGTCTGTTCCCTGGCCCACTGAAGCAGACAAGAGGGCTGGACAGGGAAGGATGATGGAGGGATGCTGAGGGGGAGGCCTGGGGCAGCCTGCACGTGCACTGGCTGTGTGGCGAGGATGCGTGAGGTCATCGAGCCCAGGTGCACCCTGTGTGTGGCGCCAGACTGTTCGGTTGGACTCTCTTGCTGGTTTTCCCACCCGCGAGGGTGGCCCACTGGGTGAGGAAGCAGTGTGAGGTCACACTTCCCCTCCAGCCCTCCCTGCAGGTGAGGGAGGTGATGAGATTTAGACCGAGTCACATTGACATTTTAAACTGAACTAGTGCTAAGGGGCGGAGAGGTGAGGGAACTTGCTAGAGAGCCAGTATTCCAGTTGGGAAGGGAGATTTGACAGTACAGCAGAAAGCCGTGATTAGAAGACAGAAAACAGAGATAACCCTAACTGTTTCATGTTTGTATGGCAGTGAGCAGAGACTGTTCCATGAAGTTATTACACTAAATAAAAACTGTCCTCATGTGGTTTGACTCCAGTTACTTAATCACAGAATCCAGACTCTGAGCAGAAAAAACCTTAAAAATAATTCCTCTAGGTTAGTGGATTTCAGATGATGTTCCGTGAAGTCTGGAGTGGAGGTGGCAACCCACAGAGGTTGCTCGGGACCCCCTGAGAAGGGGATAAGGAGGGTAGGACTTCTGCTTCCCCCACCCCACTTGCCTTATCTAGAAAAAGGTTGATTTTATCTGATTTATATATCAGGCTTCATTGTAAGATTACTTTGGTCCAAAGAGTTCCCCAGTTAGGGGGGAAAAAGAGACTTCCTTATAATCTACGTCCCTTATTTCTGAGATAAGTTCACTGAAGTTCAGACTGGGAAGTGACAAGCCATAGGCCACAGAGCCTTGACACACAGGTCATTTAGTTTGGCACCCTGCCCCAAACAGAAGGGAACACTGAGCCTCAGGAATGCAAGGTGCATTTATTAAGCAGCTACTAGGTAGAGTAGTGTAGTAGGGTTTTTTCTCTTCTTCTGTCTAAACGATTAAGGCAGTTACTGCATGCATTTGGTGCCTTTACTGCCGGAAAAATCACAGCCAACAGGGGCTTTCTTGGGTTTCCTCGGTAAGAGATTGCTGCAAGTCAAACACTATTAACTTTAATGAAGCAGCTTTGATGGTGGGGAAGGACAGCTGACACCACATTTCCCCAACAATAAACCACTCTGACAGATAAAAACAAACAGGCTCCAGATAACACAGAGCGTTTCGGAGAACAGGGCCAATAACACACGCAGACAGATGTGATCCGGGCTTTCCTGTGAAGTGCCCCTCCATCTGTTGTGGAAACGTCTGAAAGCCAGGCAGGATGACCTAATCCGGCTTTTACAGAAACCACTGCCTGGGTTACTGTTAGGATGGGGCCCGGGAGGAAATTTCCAATAAGCCTAGTACGCTCCAGGACTTTTTTCTGAAGACCCTCTTTGCTTTGTGCTGGCCATTGAATCTGAGCACTGATGGTTTGTTTATCCAGTTCTAGCAACCTGGGTAATATACTCATCATTGTTCCCAGCCGTGGGTGACCGACCTGCCCATGTTCTCTCCGCGGAGCGCTCTCTCAGCCTCCAGAAACCACGGAGAGCAGGAATCACTACGCATGCGCTGCAGGGGCTCACCTCCTTCTCGTTCAATCCTGATGGAGAGCTCGTCCTAACACAATAAGCATAACAACAACGAGCACAGCCAGTCAGGGTTAGGCCAGGTCTGGTGCTGATGCCTGTTGGAGGCAGCGAAGAGGAAGCGGTGGGTACCTCGGAGCTCTCGCATGATTTGGCCATTCATCATTAAGCCCAGATTTCAGTGAGACTCGTTTTTAAAACGTGTATTTCAATTCCCTCACCAGGTTGTGTCACTTAATAAAATGCCTATAGTGTGTCCTTTCACCGGGGGCTGCTTTTAATGTATACAGGGGAGACGGGTTCATTATAATTGTCCTTTTGAATTTTAAGTCATTTTCTGCATGCCTTTTTTCGTTTGATCTTCCAAAACGTCCCTAGGGAAGATTTTTAATGGCCTCACTGATTTGCCCAGAGTTGTACAGGCAATAAGCTTCAGAGCCAGCATTGGGCGATTTCAAGACTTATTCCACTCTAGTGGAAAGAAAGCTCTAAGGGTGTGTGTGCATGTGTGTTGGGAGTGCGATGTGCATATGTTTGGGGGAGGCAGTGACTAGAAAGCAGAAGAGCTGCCCTGAATTACTTAGCGAAATCCTCTTTTTTAAAAAAATTTATTTTTTAATTCTCACTTGAGGATATATTTATTGACTCTAGACAGAAAAGAAGGGAGAGTGAGGGGGAAGAGAGAGAGGGAGAGAGAGAGAGAGAGACAGAAACATTGATGTGAGAGAGAAATATTGATTGGGTTGCCTTTTGTATGAACCCCGACCGGGGACCAAATCCAAAACCCAGGCACATACCCTGGCCAGGAATTGAACCCATGACCTTTTCACGTATGGGATGATGCGCCCACCAACTGAGCCACATGAGCCAGGGTGTGAAATCCACTGTTAATTCCAGAGCCCTGGTGTAGCCTTAAATGTCATGCTCTTTCCTCAGGAGTGTCTTTCGTTTACTAAGATAGGTGACAAGTTACCCAAGTGCTTGTTTCCATAGCAGTAATAACTATTATATATTAAGTGCCCACTAAGTCAGGCACTTATGTGAACACATAATTATATCTTTACTATTCGCACCAGTCCTAGAGATACTCTTGTTACCTTAATAATAAGAGGTACTCCTATTACTCATATTAAGTGACTTGCCCAAGGTCACGCAACTTCTGAGCCTCTGCCGTCCCACTGTGCCACATCATGCCTGAGTCTGGGTGTGAACACACGGTCAGAGGTGAACAACAGGAAGGAGAGAGGCCTTGAATTGGCCAAACTATATGTTAATCATAATAAAAATAATAAGAATACTAATGTGCCAATCCCTATACGAAATTAGTCATAGGTCATCTTATTTATTACTTTGACCAATAGAGACTTCTGTCACATTGCTACTCTCTACCCCTCATCCCTTGGTTCTTAGCTTTCGGTATAAAAACCCTTCCCCACTTTTGTGCTTTGGCCATGGAAAGAAATTGTTTGTTAAATGCATATAGCTTTGCTCTGGACAGTCCCCCTCCCCTTGCGATCTGGAGATGACTTAAAACTGGGAGAGAAGCGGACGGCACTGATGACAGAATGGAGATTCAGAATTATCTTAATAGGCTGAAGCCTGCATGAAACTGCCAAGAAGAAAATATAGAATTTTGTTTTAAGGCCTAACATTCAGTTGGAGGTGACAGAGGCCTGCTTTAGGGCCCCTGTGAAAGGATCCGATGTGTGAAGTGTCCAAGCTTAAGATGGGTCAGGATCGCTCATGATGTAACAGATGCAGTGCCAGGAATTGTTCTGAATCATGCATTGTTCTGGGAGCCATAAGAGAACTAAGACAACATTCTTAGTTATTTTATAGATGAAGAGGCTAGGCAGCTTTCTAAAAAAAAATTTCTTAATTGATTTTAGAGAGAGAGAAGGCAGGGAGAGAGATCAATTTGTTGTTTCATTTATTTACGCATTCACTGGTAGCTTCTTGTGTGCAACCTTGGCGTATCAGGACAGTGCTCTAACTGATTGGGCTACTCAGCCAGGGCCCTAAGCATCTTTTTTATCAGGTCACAAGATGAATCTGGAGTCACTTCTAAGTAATAGGAACACATTAGCATGCACCAGAGTCAATCCCCTTTGCCTCCCAGTCTTTGGTGGAAAAGCAGGCCCTCTTCTGAGATGGTGGGCTCCTCTCCCTGCAGGTCTGCATATAGAAACTGACAGAAGAAAAGCACTCAGGACTTTCCAAGGATGACCTCCTGACTGCACCCCAGCCTTTTAGTGATTCCATGAGGTAGTTCGTCCCACGCTCTCCTTTTAACCGGTTAGGAAACCGAGCCTTAGAGCAGTTCTGTGGCAGAGGCGCGCTGTGCGAACTTTGACATTATACCTGGCCTGGGACTTTTAACTCAAAGTTTGAAAAGAAGAGAAAGTTCCCTTTGCCCCTTCCCACACCCTTGGCTGGGGTCGGGTTTCTCTAAGATGGACAGGCTGAGAGGACATGGGTTTACAAGGACCCTGACTGCAGGGCTGCATGATGACTGGTAATTAGCTTGCCCTTGTGCTCAGGACCCCAGGCAGAGGACAGGGTGGTGAAAGGAGTCAGGGTCCCAAGACCACACTCCCTTGTCTTACCGCAGGAGACTGCCTCTCAGATGCCACAGCCACTGGGTTTTGTGGGAGCCGTCGGTGGCCCCCTGGGACTCAGAGCTGCCCTTTTCCTGCAGCTCTGCAGCCATCCCGATGCCGCCTCCAGCTTGAACTCTGACTGCTCCAGGCTAACAGCCAACAGTGACAGTGACAGTTTGAGAGGAGAGGCAGCAAAGAATGATGCCTGAGGCCCAGAGTTGACTTTCCTGATTTCCTGGCTTTTCTCACCCAATATTTTTTATATGCGGATGAAGTCACAGTAAAATGAACACCAGGGGCCTGGTCACTGGGGGAAGAACAGCAGTGAAAAGCAGCCTCAGGCGTATGAGCAGGGTGTGCAGTGGGGGAAGCCCTGGCCTCATGTGCCTAAGAGTCAATGGAGGGGGCTGGGGCGAATTAGAGGTCTTTGAGGCTCAGTTCCCTTGATCCCCTTCAGCTTGGAGCGCCCCCTTCTGGGCTGTCTTTTATAGGGTGGAAATTTAGCCCTTCACTGCCATAGCTCTGGTTTCCTTCTGCCAGGTGCCATACAAGGCCCCAGGGGATCTTGCCTGTTTCGTTTTGTGTGGACTTTGGCACACGGAAGACATTCACAGGCTTTCTAGAAGTTTGGTCACAGCCATTCTTGTGATTACCCCTGGTAGAAGCCTTGAAGCTGGGCTGGTTTCTCAGTTATTAATTTCAGAACATCTGCCCTCTCGTGGTTCTTGGGGGAACATCGACATTCGGAGTTGGGGACATTTAGTGATAACCGTATTTTAAAATGAATGGCCAGAGAGCCGGGTGACTTGAGAAAGCTGAGTCCCTGGAGCTCCACATTTGAACACCTCTTTGTGCGTCCATCACCCTTTCCTGGCCATTGGTAAGCTTGGACACTGTCCAAACCAATTTAGACTATTTTAATAAAAAATGAAGCAACACATCCCTAAAAACAAAACTTGGTTTAGATTCCTTGTTCTTGTTCAGCACAGTCCTCTGAAGCCCTTTAACTTGAAACCCCTGTTTGTTTACATTACTCACTGGTTACATAGTTGATTCTCAGATTGCATCAACCTTGGCCCTGTGCTCTCTATGAAACGTCCCTTTGGCATCCCTCACCCTGTAATAAGTAGTCTACTTTCTTGTATGTTGTAGAAAACGCTTTCAGTTACATACCCACCTTAATATTTGATTTTTCCCCATTTCTTCAAAGTGAGGACAGATCTTAATTTATATGGCAAGTTGAACTGTGTGCTCCCTTCCTAAAGTTTTTAACTTTACCCTTAAGTTGACTCTTGCCTACTCAATGACCTTGCACCCTAATTTTTCCATTTACTTCCTGTACTGCATTTGAAGTGCCTATAAATCACATCTTAGGTCAACCCTGGCCTCAACATGAATAATATTTGTGTTCTCGCTGTGAAACACAATTTTACAACAATGCCAATTTATTTTTTTGGCAGTCTAGACTTTCATTCTTTTTCCTTTTCTTTTTCTTTTTCAAAGCCCTATTCAATTTCCAGTCTCAGCTCTTGGGGTGATTACTGCTTTAATGCGCTAACTTTTCACCTCTCGAGGCATATCTGGAAAATGTCTCATGGGAGGTTCTAGGTGGGCCAATTCAGTTGGATGTGGGCTCCAGGTGGTAGTGGGCGCACTCAGGAAGTGGAGGCAGAACTGGAGGAAGGAATTGGGGAGACTGGCCATATGGTGAGTAGATTCTCACCTGGAACTTGGTGGGGTTGGCCACTAACAGGCTTCAGTTAAAGAAAGGGCTCCTCCACATCAGACCCTCCTTTAATTAAAATAACATACTGTAGTGATCTTGTAATCACTGGTGTGTTTCCAGAGGCTATCAGGGGGCATGCGGAAAAGTCAGTAGAGCAGAGACAAGATCCACTGACCTCATCTCCCAAGCCATGGCGGAGGGAAAGTCAGCGTTTGGCAGAGAGAAGGTAAAAGCAGATAGAATTTGTATCTCAGTCCTCTCTCCTCACAGCTTAGCTTTCCATGATAAACCATTCCTCCCCCTGGTGACAAACAGTCAACTGTAGTTTGTACCCCCTGTTGTTTGTGTCCTTATGAGCTGTGTGTGTGTTTGTGTGTTGCATGCTCTATGTTGGAAGGCTCGGAATTCTAATTAAGTGTGCCCTCAGGTGGTGGGAAGGTCCCTGAGCACTGCCCCAGGCGGCCAGCAGTGTTTACAGATAGATGGGAACTCAGAACTACAGAGCATCATACCTCTCATGAAGCCATGGCTTGGCCCCATTTGCCTCGCAGGTAGATGTTGCAGAAAGTTAAAAGAGAGCACCCTGCAGTCAGATAACTTCTCTGTGTAACTATGGACATGCCACTTATCCTTTCTAAGCCTTAGTTTTTAAATCTGTATCATGGGAATAAGGACACCATAGTGTGATAAGTAAATGAGGTGATGCATTAAAACTCTTAGCACATAGTGCTCAGTAAATATTAGTTATAACGATGAGGATGGAAGGTCCATTATGGTATCAGCTGGTGTGGTAAAAACTTGGACTGTGGGCTCAGGAAGGCTTGCATTTGGACTCCTAACTCATCTGTGTTCGCTCAGCGACTCTCAAAACCTCATATAACCACCTGATCCTTTATGTTCTCATCTGTAAATTGATAACTATATCCCTCTGCTCCAGAGTTGTTGTGAGGCTTCTAATAGGATGTACCATGCTTGGCACATAGAACTTAACAAATTATTACCCGAGTTCCCATTCCCCAAGTCTCCTAAGATGCCGTGTATTGTCTCTAATAGGCAATTTAACCGTCGTTTTACTTGATATGACCCAGAGTGAAAGAAAAGGGGATCCCTTAGAATGACACCCTCCCCTTTTACGTTAAAACAACCACACTTTCAGCCCCCTCCCAAAACCCGGGAACCTTTTGCTCTGCAATTTAAAATGCTAACTTAACTGAAACAGATATTGCTGTTTTGTTAAAATTAAACAGATGCATATATTGTTACAAAACAATGGATTGAGAGTTTTCCTAATCATTCTGCCAAAGATCAAAACTCCTTAACTGGGCAGCACACAGAGCCACAGAAGGTCTTCGGAGCACCAGGTGCTTTGGGTGTTAACAATCGGGGTTGACTTTGTCTGGTTCATATTGACTTGTGTAGTAGTTCTGGGTAGAGTTTTTGTGTGAATGTCCCAAAGGACTTTTTTCTTTTGTAGATAAAGAGTTTAGCTTAAAATCGGTGCTTTCGGGGGGTCGCAGGAGGTGAGAGAGGGGCTCGTTGGCGTGAGAGCGACAACGAAAGCTTCCCTGCGTCCGCTCTGCTGAGATGTGGGGCCACCGGCCGCAGGGGCGGGTCCCTGAGAAACAGCGACACCCGCTCTTGGTGTGAGCAGCCTGTTTTCTGCTTACATACACAGATTTGATTTATAATCTAGTCCGGACAGCATCTGAGTCTAATTACCTGGGTATATGAAAGTTCAGGAGATCTCAACTAAGTTAGCAATTCAGGGATGCGCTTTACCAGAAGCAGATGGAAAAAATAAAACATTTTAGTTTATGGCTCTTTTTCTATTCAGGGGAGAGAGAAAGAACAAAAAGAGTTGCCAAATTGATCCTTGTCAAGCACTAATTAAATATTATTCATGATTAATTCTGATGTTGATGTATTCAGTGTTTTAACAGTGTCATAAATATCTGAAAGAATGAAATAACTCACTGTCTAGCTGTCATAAATCAGGCATACCACAGTCCCCACATGGCCTCCTGGTTGGACCCTTAGTATTATTTTTTTAAATACATATACTTGTTGGTGACCTTTATTGAATATTATTAGAAGTGAGGAAATAATTTCCTAATTATGCCTTACTGTTGCCATTTCATTCAGTTTAAAACAAATATTTTTAAGATTACAAAGAATGACAATTTCTATTGATTAGAGATAGATTTATAGATAGAATAATATGCTATCTAACATCTGCTTTAGAAAAATTCCAGGTTGTCTGGAAGAGGGGTGAGTGGGCGGTAATATAGATGAAACAGGAGTAGCCATGAATTGGTAATTTTTGAAGCTTAGTAAATGGGTCCATGGGAGTTCATTATGATATCCTCTATTTTTGTGTATTTTTAGAATTATCTATAATAAAAAAACCTAAATGATATTTTCTTGGGAAGGAGCTGAAGTGTATTCCTCAAGAAAAATTATGGTAATACATTTTCATGGTAAGCATATGTTCTTTAAGTTATAAATCATGGGTCAGAAAATGTTGTAAATTCAGTTTGGGGTTGATAGACCAATACGGATGATGATGACGATGATGAAAATACCAATGGTAACTTCTACTTAACTGAACATCAGCTGTATGCTAGGCACTGTGCTACAGGCTTTACACATTTATTTAATCCTTAAAATGCTTAGGAAGTTTGTTTGTGTCCTTTGGAGGTGAGTAAACTGAGACTTAAGGAGATTAAACTCTTTGTCGAAGGCTACATACTTTATGACAGAAATGAGGTATCGAAGAGGTTACGCTTAGTGAGACAGTTGGTCTGGAACCATGAATTCAATTAATTTGATTAGGAAAGGACCTTAGTCAGAGATGGCAAATAGGTGACATGCTTACTGCCTGTTCTCATGCCCATGGTGGCAACATTCTGATGCTTTGTGGCACTTTCCCATGCTGATCAGAATCCTGCTAATGTAGTGTCCCAGACAGCTGAGCTGGCTCAGAGCTGGCCTTCACATAGAAACCTATTCATCATCTCTGCTCTCTCACCATCTTATCGGGTGAGAAAACTGAGGTCTGGGAGAGGCAGGCTGGCTCAAGACCTCACAGCTAATAGGTGGCAAGTACTCATTTCTCCTGACATAAGTGCAGAGTTCCTTCCACACCAATAGCTCAGGCTCCTTCCAGGAAAAACTTTCTATGGTTCTGCATGTGGTATTGTTACATGGAAACGGCTTAGAACAGTGCCTGGTACATGGTAAGTACTGGATCAATATGGGCCCTTATTTTTAAGGAAAAAGTAAAATATCTCAACACTAATATGTAAGAGCTGTGAACAAAACCAGGTCAGTTTGCAAAAGCCTTAGCAAGTTTCCTAAAGTGCTAACGAGAGCTCCGGGCTAAAGCTGTCCACACAGCTGCAGCCTCAGGCCACAGGGCCCCTGGCAACACAGGCTGCTCAGCTTTCTGTCCCCAGTCACCGCTTCTCAGGAATGTGCGTGGAAGGCACCGTTCTGAGGCTCTGTCCGGCAAGATTGATGATGCAAAGCAGCCGACCTTAGCGTCGCCTTTGCATGGCGCCAGCAGTGTCCCGCCAGCCTCACCTTGCCCAGGCTTGGCAGACCCCTACACCACTCGGCCAACCTGCTGAGCTCCTGCTCTGACATGGCATCCAGATTTGGGCTTCTCTCATCTTCTCGGATTATCCTTTCCTCCTCTGAAGACTCCCAAATCCTTGGGTGACTCTGACCAGCATGATTTCCACCACTCATAGCAGAATCTTCATACATACAGAGAATGTGCTGGTCCTGCAGCCTTTATTCTTCAGTGGTTTTGTGGGTTTGTTCTGCCTTCCTTCCCAGGAGACCCGGCAATGAGGCAGGTATTGTGAGTGGAATTTGTTATTTATTTATTTTTAAATCTGTGTATTAAACAGCTAATAGAAACCCCTGCAATTTGTGTGACAAGTGACAGCTCGTGTGAAAATAACTTTCCCCTCTCCTGTGTCACATTCACATCTGTTATGCTGGGGAAAGCTGTACGTCACCGGGAGGCCATTAAGTCGTAGTCACCGGTGTTTTCCCAGGTGAAAGGGTAATTACTTTTGCTGTTTGTTTGTAATTTATTAATAGTTAGTGAAGAACATTAGTGTAAAGGATCATTTAAAACAAAGTGCCATCAAACATGTGGAAGGCGTAGTGATCTAGCAGTTGATAAAGAAAGTGATCAGTGTAAAGTAAGCTTTAGTGTGGGTTATGCATGTGCCACCATTGATTAGCATTTTAGATAAAATAGGTGCATACAGAAGGCTGGATAGAAACTCTCAAGAATACCAGGAAGCAGTTCCACTTTGGATGGAATCAATTGTTTCTAGAGTAAAAGCACAGTTTCCGATAATGTTATATGCATGCCAGTTGTATATGCAGAGTGCTTTTAAATGGTGCATAAATATTTTTTATTTGAATAGTTATATATTCATCTTAAATATGCTAGGAAAACAGTATAATAGCACAACAAACCCGTGACTTCTTGGATTACCAATTATTTATTTCGCTTAGACTGTGCTTAAACTAGATATTTATGTTTTAAAAAGCGAGTTAAGGAAAAGTGTGTGAAAAGTGAGTTAATGAAAAGCAGTAATTAAGTGGTGTTCAAATATGACAAAAATTGAGATAATGATATGTGAATGAATGATGTTCAAGGAACTTTGGACTGACAACTGGTTCCCCTGAAGCTTGGGGTTCAGCCTTTGTTCACTGGGGATGGCCCCAGGTCTGGGCATAATATCTCTTATTTTGAAGCCATCTGGAGCTTACAACATTCCACCTTTGCTTTAAAATTTCAGCATAATATTATTCTTTAACTTGTGAAGTGAAAAAATGAAACAGAGCATGGAATGAGATTTAAAGTAGGTGTTGGGAGGAATTCACTGACTTTTTTTTCCTGAGTGTGAGATGAAAAAATTAGTCTTGAGTGTGTGATCGACTTAAAGATGAACTGAAGCCTTGTCTGAACTATACCATTAATGACCTCTTTTAGATCTTGGATGAGCTCAACTTGCCCTGGACCTCAGTTTCCACATCTATAAAAGGAAGGGTTGAGATAACCTCTAAGATACATTCGAGTCTTGAGTTTTTGATTCATTCAGAATTCTGGGAGACAGGAAAAGTGATGCCTCCTTTAGTGGTAAGAAACTCTGGGAAATTTAATGTATTTCTTAGCTTTCTAGGAGGGTCACTAATATCATAAACCCAGCTGATCTCTTAATGAGAGACCAAATGAACTTCTTTGAAGGCTTGAGCACTCATTTGGAATGTAAGTTCAGATGTTCTTATTAAGGCAAAACCAAGTGCCCTTTCTTCTCCTTCACAGCCAGGATCTCTTTGGTAATTAATGTCTCTAATCCAGGTCAGGGAGAGTGTCAAAGATCATGTCCCAAGTGAGGAGAACTCTAAAGCTGATGCTTGTAAAAAGAGAGGAAGTTAGAGGACTGGGAAAGAACTCCTCAGAGATAGTAGCTTGAACCTAGAGCTGGAGATAAAAAAGAACACGGTTCATTTAGGGAAGTGCATTAACTGAAACAGCAAATGATCATTGTGTTAGCATCCTGTACCAGGCACTGTGACAATACAGCAGTGATCAGAACAGATAGTTGTTGGGTCAGGCGACAGGGCACGGTGGCGGTGGTGGCGGGAAGACGCGAGAGGCAGGTGAGTGGGGCTGGCTCATGCAGCACCTCACAAAGGGGCCTGGGCGGCCTTGATCAGGAGTGAAGAGTTTGGATTCCCAGCAAGCCACTGTCCTCTGTAAGCAGGAGTGAAGAGTTTGGATTCCCAGCAAGCCACTGTCCTCTGTAAGCAGGCAATGGTTAAGAAAGCTTTGAGAGCAGGAGAATTTGGGGAAAGAGGAAGGCTTTGGGATGTGCTGGGCTTCTCTGAATCTTTCTGAGTGAAGGGTCTGCAAGGCTCTCTTGAGCCTCTAATGAAAACGCCCTTGTCCCTCTAGCCAGAGACAAGGGAGGGGTCCACTGTGGCCCTAGATGCTGAACCACATGCAGCCCATTTCTGGGAGGGGGTGGAGCGGGAAAACCAACTCTTCCCTTTGAGCTTCTTGCTTGAACAAAGAAACAAGTATCTCAGGAGATATTTCTGTGGCTTCAAAAACATGGGCATGTTTCGTGTTTTCTCTTGCAAAAAATTCTCCACTTTGTAGCTGATTTGTACAGACTGCGGATGTATGTATCATTCGAGACAAGCTGCTTGTTCCTTCTGATGGTCTGAGACACAAACAGCCTGTTCCTTCCCACCCAGCAGATCTGGATAAGCCATTAACATTTGATGGAAGTGCAACATTGGAGTGCATGAGAAGACGCTGATCCAGGCAGCCAGTGGCTTTCTGGAAAGTTAGCTACATTATAAAGAGGAGAAGATACACAGAAGCTGGGGACACTGCTTCTTGCTGTGATTCACAGGGCCATGTAAAATTGCAGAAGAAAGCAGTCCCCTCCTAATACCTCCTTCCCCCCAAGCCCAAACATAAAAAGAGCTCCACCACCGCTAGTCGTTCCAAGCTCTGCATTTGATGTCCACCCTTTTGCTGAGTGAAAGGAAAACTGCTTGTCTGGTGGACTTGTTGAACTGCCTTAGTTCAGACTCTAGCTCTGCTGCTTACTAACTGTGAGCTCTGTGCAAATCGCCGAAGGTCCTGTATTTCCTTTTCCCCTCTGTGAATGCAATAGTAGTGTACCTTCATTAGGGGATTTGGGGAGGAGTAAATTTACAGGATTTGGCAAAGCTCTTGGTAAGTTCTATGAATAGTAGCTACTGTTATTATCTGGACATTTGGGGAGGGGGTAGCTATCACCCTTCCCTCACCCCTACACAGGGCAGTAACAGTGACAACTTGCAGAGTTTAACAGTTTACACGTTATTTTACACGTGTGAGCTCAACTGAAACTGGAGAATAAAGCATCTCTTCCTTCCATTTTACGGGGGAGTAAATAAGAACCAGAGTGGTTAACTGATTTGACCATGTTCTCAGGTGAATGAGAATTGGCACACAGATTTCAATCTTCGGCTGAAACCCTTGGGCTTCTGTTGTACCACATGTCGCTCATACACCAAGAATGTGTTTGAGCGACGTTTCCATATCAACTCTGCTCACGTCCTGTAAGTGAACTGTCCTGACTCCTGTGAATCGAAACACCGCCAGCCTCCTGTGTCCGGACATGAGCTCTGTGTGGGGTGCATCTGGTGTTCTAGTTTCAGGGTCAGTGGGACAAGCAGAGGCATTGCTGGTGGGCACAGCCAGGGGCAAACAGACGGAGCTGGCAGGCTTGTTACTCATCATGCCCGTGGCAAACCTCAAAAATCCCAAACCCAATATTCCACTCCATTCGAGATCAGAGAAAAGCTCCTTGTGGTGGGTAGGCTGCCTCGGAAAGAGTGTGCACAAGGTGACATCAGCTCGGGTAGTGGGTGTGGTGAAATCTTTGCAGGGCCAGTGACAGCTGTAGTGATACCCCCTGACTGTCTCCTGCATGATTCACAGGGACGTAAGGTTTGGGCCCATGAATATTAATATCTCTGAGGTGGCTCCTATTCAAGTCACTACCCTCCAGCAGCGCTTTTTGTTGGTTGATTTTGGTTTATGGAACTAAGTTACTTGTTCTTAACTAGATTTTGGTGTTGTGACCTGCAGATTCCTTCTTGTTAGAATGGGCCTAAAATTCCACAGTTTGAGTTATAGTTTAAATGTCATTCCTTGATATCTGCACATTAATTTTACTGCACCTGAAGCCCCCAGCGTGAGCTGTTCTTACAAAATGCCCTGTGATGTGGCAGAGAGAAGACCAGGCTGCGAGCCCAGTTAGAAGCTGGGATCTAATCCTGGTTGGCATACTGGGTGAGCAAGCCTTCCTCTCTGTGGCTGACGTTTCTTCTTGTCTATGAGGAGAGAGGTGAAGTCATACGTAAGCCTCCTTCAGCTTTTAAATTCTGTGATATTTAAGCAGTAGTTGAGGGACAATTTAGAAGAATTAATTGGAACACCTGACTAAAATGGAAAATTGGTAAGTTGTGGAGACATGAATATTTTTATTCTTCTAAAACTTTGTTTTGCAGCAATGCCAGGGATTGGGAAAACATTATCAAGCAGTTTCTATATCGTCTCTCTTCATGAAAGCCAAAATTTTTAAAAAATTTAAAATGTGTTTATTCTTATTTTCTTCAAAAAAATACTTTAAGAGGGTTGTTATGCAGTCCAGATGTTTGTACGCCTGGTTTGTGCTCAGATACATGGAGGAAGCATTTGAAGGGTACAGGATTGCTAGGATCTCCAGACTTATGGGACCAGAGTGTCTGGGTGTGGGGCCCAGCACCTGCATTTCAGAATAAGCAGAGAGTCAAGCAAACTCCTAGGTGACCCTGATGAAGAACCAGGTTTGGGAGATCATGGCTAAGTTATCCTTAGTGTGACTGTAGTGGGGTGAGTTTCTGATTCCCAGCTCTGCCTTTCTCCTTCCGGCATTTTCCTAGTGCCTGAGGTGAGCCATGGGGAATAATCTGGGCTATGGGTGAATTAATTGTGAGCTGCTTGAATGTGTGTAGGATAGGAAACCCAGGCCTGTGCTAAGGCCTGGGGATGAGTTTTCCAGTCTGTTCAGGCTGATCACTTGGCTGCACATCACACCTTGTCTGCGGCCTCACGTGCCATTTACCTGTTCATCCCTTGATGGATGTTTGGGTTGTTTCTACTTTGTGGCTATTATAAGTAATGCTGTATGAATATTTGTGTACAAATCTTTGTTTGACTGTATGTTTTCATTTCTCTTAAATATATACCTAGGTGGGGAGTTGTGGGTTATTTGGTAACTTCCTATCAAATTTCTTGAGGAACTTCAAGACTGTTTCCCAAAACGGTTGTACCATTTTACATTCCAAACAGCAGTGTAGAAGGGTTCCAGGTCCTTGTCAACACTTGTTATTTTCCCTTGGGGGTAAAAAAGATAGCTATTCTAATGAGTGTAGAGTGATAACCTCATTGTGTTTTGCTTTCTTCCATTTTTAAGGTAATTCTTAGACTCTTTTTAAAATCAAAATTTACTTTTGACTGTTCATTGTAAAAAGATTAGAACATAAGATAAACAAAAAAGTAGAAAATCCAAATCATCTCATAATCCCACCACCTAGGAAAAACCAGTGTTATGTTGTAAAGTATATCTTTTTAGAATCCTTTCCTATGAAATGTTTGGGGAACTTTGTAGACTTGGTGCAACCAATTGGTGAGATAATAGGAGAGATATTTTTGAGCAACGAGAACCCCAAGCTTTCCCCTTGCCACTGGGGAAAAGGCCAGGGCAGGGCCTCTTGGCTTCACCCCTGCAGAGGTTCTGACCTGGATGGCAGGTGGAAGAAATGCCCTTTTTCTAACCACAGCAGTCCATTGAAAAGTGTCTGACTTTTAGCCATAGAGCAGCTACTGAATGAGATCTTTGATGCTGTTTATTGAGTATAGTCTTGGGGTGGTGGCTGGGGATGGCTAGCTTCTGTCACACCTTGAACCTAAGAAACTTTTGACATGCTGCTGTGAGAAGCACACATTAAAACAAACAAACAAACAAACACACAAACAAACACTGCTCACATTAGATTTATTGAATGAAGGAAAAGATAATGCATGTTGCAGCATCATCTTTGATAACTGACCCGCCATTTTTGCAATGATTTAAAAAAGGGCAGTCTTTTTCTAACTTAGCTAGTTGATTAAGAGTTGAATGGTAATTCCTTATTTTCATAACAGCTCAAATTGCCAAAAGTTCATTGTCAACTCATGAGTGCCTCCTTAGAATACAGGGTAAGGCTTTTAAGTAGGTTTACAGCTGTGAGTACACGAAACACAGAGTTTCTTCTTGTATTCTTATATATCGATTAGCGTATTATTTTTCATACAAACAACTGTGAACCCACTTTTGCCCCACCCTGTATATTCTCCCCCAGCAACAGTGGCATTTGAACCGGCAGCCAACTTCTATGCTTGCACAAATTTAGTTGAGCTCTTATAATAAAGACTAAATGTGACGGACACTTACTATATGCCAAGCCTTTTATATGGATCATTTCATTTAATCCTTACAGCCGTTTTGCAAGATACAGTTTATCACTATCCCAGTATTATGGATGAGAATGCTGAGGTTGCTTACACCCCTTGACTTGGACACATGTAGTCTGGCTGGGGAGTCTGGAGTGCTAGCATTCTAGAAAATGATACTTGTCTAAAACTTGTAGTTGAAACAGGAAAACTGTAGGATTGAAAATGAAAAAGAAAAAAAAAGGTTTGCGCATCTGGACTAACCTATGTAGTCCCCAGGTCGCCTCCTTCTGTTTTGTGTTGGGCGTCACACACTGGGGCCATGTCAGGTGGGGCGTCCCTCAGTCCCCCTGCCCCTCCTACTTGGGAAGGAGGCTTGGAACTAAGGGAGGTAAACCTCTTCTGCAGAGGGATCCCTAAAACAAGAGCCTTTTGTTGGATTAAGCACTTGCCCTGTGAATGCACTTGAGGAGGGAGAGGGAAGCTAGGATTGTTTCAACGCCCTTTTCCCGGTTTCCCTCCTCCTGCGCCCCTCCAGCCTCCACCCCGAGCTGTGAGACCTGAAAGGAATGAAGAGCTACAGGGAGAGAGGCACAGCGGTGCAGTGGGAGCCATGTGGAGTGTGGTGGGGGCTCTAGGTGGGAGCTCAGGGGGCGGGGGGGGGGAGGTGGTGCTGAGGGGGTGTGTGTGGGACAAGCGGGGCAAGGGGCAGGGGCGCGGTTACTGCCAGCCCACCGTGAACCAGGCACCGAAGGGGCCACTTCACGGAGATTCTCTCATAACGAGGGCTGTTGTCATAAGTAGCTAATAAAATTCTATTTTATTCGGACCACCACGCAGTGAAGTAGGTTTTATTAGCTGCCTTAAATCCTTTTGGGACAAGGCTGGGTGCGAATAGTTAAGGCTGTCATCCTGGTTTAATGGATCCATTTGCGGGCTCAGAGAAATGAGCTAACTGGTTTAGTCCATAACGCAGTTCCCGGCTGGCAGGGCCAGGGCTGCAGTCCTGCCTGATTCCTAAGGCCTTGCGCGTACATTTTTAGTTTCTTTTCTGGAGCTCAAGGTTCTAAATTCTGGGCTCTCTGTGGTGGGGTGGCAGCGAGCAGCCTGCTGTCTTCAGAGGAAGGAGGCCAGCATCCTGGCCAGGGTGCTGGGTGCCTTGGCCACACAAGCAAGCGACCTATGTTTGCTGACTTTGCATCCCACGTTTTGTTAAAAAATAATGAGTGAGTTAGAGTTTTAAGCTATGTTTCTAAAACAGTGATTACAGACTCAGGGTTGGGGTCACAGCTAGGTTGAAATTCAGACCCTGGGCTGCTTATATAAACTCCATTTGCTCTCATTTGTGAGGAGGGAATAATACTGCCCGTTTGGCGGGGTTCTGGGAGGGTAATGCTTGGTCTGTGTTATATGCTCAAAAAATGTTAGCTATCACTATTATCACCACCTGCCCTCTCCTCCTCCCCCTACTTTCTTTTTTTTTTTATGGTATAAAAGATTTATTACAAATGGTACATCTGTCCAGGGCACACGCCGTGAATGAACGGAGCCTGCCAGACTGGAAGTTGCTCTGGGTTGAATCAGAGTGTGAATGGTGAGGGAAGGAGGAGGCCCAGGACAGTACCCCATGCGACTGTAGACTTTATAAACACGTGCACTTCGGCTACACTAAGTGTTAAATCTTATTTTCTTCAATAGTAAGCTAACCTTAACGTAATGTAACTTTTTTACTTGATAAGCTTTTTAATATACCTCACTTTTAAACTGTTTTGTAATAACACTTAGCTTGAAACTAACATGTGTAGCTATACAAAAATATTTTCTTTATATCCTTATTCTAGAAGCTTTTTTCTACTTAAACTTTTCTTCTTACTTTTTATAGTTATTTGTTAAAAGCTCAGACACAAACACACACACTAGCCCAGGCCTTCAAGGGTCAGGAGCATCAGTATCACTGTCTTCCACCTCCGTGGCCTGTCCTCCTGGAAGGTCTTCAAGGTCAGTGACACTGTGGATCTGCCATTTGCATGATATCAGTGCCTCCTTCTGGAGCACCTCTTGAAGGACTTGACTGGGGCTGCCCCTACTTTCTTAGACACCTTCTACCATCCACCCCCATTGAGACCCATTAGATTCAACTATTTTATGGAAAGTTATGCATTAAGTTTATTGATTCTGCCTTTGTTTGAGTGTGCTGGTTGGCTGGGGACCTCCAGGCTCTGGGGGCGGGGGGGGGGGGCGGGTATTTGTTGCATGGAATCTCCCAAGGCTGTGTGTAGCTTCCCCATCGACACTTGTCTGAGGCCAGAGCTGCTCTATCAATTCTTTATTAAGACCAGTTATTTTTTATTTATGACACTTGCGGGTTCATTAAAAATGGCACTCCCTGTTGGGGATACCAGCAAGGCTTTTAGCCAGTTTTTATCAAGTTGTTAGAGTAGGTATGAATATTTTAATACAGAGAAAGAGCAAAGCCTTCAACAAACTTAATTTGTCCTAGAATCTAAGTGACAGGCTTAACAGGGGTGCCAAGTAATTCAGTATAATCAGCCCGGGTAGTGGAATAGGAACACAATTAAAAGGACCAGGGAGCTTTTCCAGAAGGGCCACAAGGGGATTATCCCTCCCTGAGCAGCTGTGAGCCACTGCACTCATGGGGTCTAGGAGTCCAGGTAAGGCCTAGCATGGCCAGCCACAGACAGCTTCCAGGCCCAGGTAAGTTCCCAGGAAGCCAGGGGAGTACTTTTGTAGATTTTGTTTGAACTTTTATAGACTTCTTTTCCCACGATGCTGATCTTACTAAATTACATACAAAATGATGGAAGGAGACCTGCCTTAGGGTGGTGAACACAGAATACAATTTACAGATGGTGTATCATAGAAGTGTACACCTGAAACTTATATAATTCTATTAACCGATATCACCCCAATAAATTCAATGAAAAAGGAAACAAGAAAAAGCATATCTTGGTTGCCGTTGCAGATACAGTGGCTGGTTTCTTGGTGTGGTTTTAAATATATCCACTTGGGGGAGCTTTATGATTGTGTTTTAAAATCCATATCAGATTTATAAGCCACATGATATCCAGATGACTACCTCCCTCCCACATACACACACATACACACACATACACACTATAGTGACAAGCTACTGAAGCAAGCAATGGTTGCAGAAATACAATGATAAATCAATGTGAGTTGTTTTACTTTATTGGCAATTCCTCCCTCCAGAGTTTGAAGTTATTCTTGATTTTTTAAAAGCTTCCCTTTCAAACGCAAATAGTTTGAAGATAAAATAAAGAATAGCAGTACTTTCTGCTGTTTCTCGGATGAGTGTTCTGCATATGTATGCAGACATCAATGCATACTTAAATAAATGCATGTTAATTCTAAATAGCCAAAGCACCAGAAAAATTCTCCTTTGAAGTTTTATGAACATGGTCAATTACAAGGAAGATAAAATCATAAAACCAAATGTCTGAGCAGGGAATGCTATTTTCCAGTGTATTCACCATGTAACCCTCCATCACCCTTTTTCTCTCACAGTTAGGTGGGGCATGGAGAGGAGGTCTAATGAAGGACAATTCCTTGCTTCCCCGGGCATAAGTCCAGGTTCCAGATGGTCTTCGGGGTCTACCCAGATTTGGACAGTTTTTAAATAATGGAAAGCTAGTTAGGGTTCCTAATTAGGACATTTGCTAGAGAATGTTGTCACAATATGGATGCACTATCAACCCATTTTACTGTGGAAGAAAATGAAACCAATTATAAACCCACGCAGATAAGCGTGACTCCACCTGTCTGAGCAGAGGAAGCGGAAAAGTGTTTCTCTGAGGGGGGTGTCTTGCTTATTGTCTAAAGCTCAGTCTTACTCGTTTTCTTCCTTTCTCCTTTGTCCTCTCCTTTCGAGTGGTCACTATAGATTCTCTCCTCATTTACTTAGTGTCCGATTATTATATTAACATGGCTTTGCATTTTGACAAAGCCTCTTTCTTATTTTTTCTGTTTTCTTTCCAGAAGAGGAAAGGAAGAGTCCTGGGTTCAGCCTTTTGTCCCTTTGGGGAAGGGCTTCCCTGTATCTGAACAGCTGCTGCTTCTTTCTGTGTTTGCTTCCTTCGCTGCCTCCCCCCACCCTCAACGGTCTCAGCCTCAGGGTGCCCCACCTCTTTCACCGACAGCCTGCCTGCCTGTTCCCACACAAGCATGGCCCTCTCTGTTGGTCATCACTGCTCTGTGAGGATAAGTCTCGGGTATCTGCTCCAGTGAGGACCAACCCCTCCCCGTCCCCTAATTGCTTGTTCACTCCCTTCATTGGCCACATGGATATGACTTTCACTGTTGGCTCTATAGAGGAGAAATTCCTCAGGAACCCTGTTACTCCCACCAGGAAGACCTCTCTTCAGGAGAAAAAAAATGCTCCTCATTCTAAAATATCCCAGTATTTTTTACCTTTTGGCTTTAATGGAGAGGTTTTTAAACTCTTCTTTTTAACCATGGACTTCTATTTTCAATAAATGAATCATATGCAGACCCCAGCCAAATCCATGACTGACTTCAAAGGGCCCCTTGAAGATTTCTATTTGCTGTGACAGCCGGAGTGGCCCCTGCCAGGCCCCTTTGCAGGAGGACTTTGCTACTTCTCCCTCAAGGGGTGCGCTCCCTTTCTCCTCTTCTGGAGTATGATGGCTTTTTGACTTGTGCTGACCAACGGAATGTGGTGACAGTGACAGTATGCCAGTCCTAGCCTGGCCTCTGGAGGCCTTGCAGCTCCCACGGCCATCCTCTTGGGTTCTTGCCTTAAGATGACCAGGTGAAACTGCCACTTCTGTCCTCTTGGGTCCTTGCCCTAAGACCACCTGGGGAAGAAGCTGCTCTCGCTGACCAGAGGATGAGAGGAGTCGTGGAGGAGAACTGGGGCCACGCAGCAGCCAGCGTCCGGTACTGAGTCCGAGACACACAGCCCTCCATCTGAACACATCCGGATGCCTGAGCCCGCTAGAAAAGCGGAGGAACCACCCAGCAAAGTGCAGAACCACGAGAAATAGTCAGTTCTTGTTATTTTAAGCCACTAAGTTTTGGGGTGGTTCGTTATGTAGAAATAGTGACTGAAAGAGATGACCTTCAGGAAAACCTATGTGTGTGTGTGTGCGTGCGCGCATGTGCGTGTGTGTGTAAGCCGGCTTAAATTGTGAAACCGGTCTCTGCATGATGACATTGTAACCGAGGAGAGACAGCTTCCAGCTGCCCCGTGTTGCTGCCTCCTCCTGCCCACGCCCTACCCCTTCTTCCCGCAGACCAGACCACATCATGGCTGAGCTTGTAGTATTAAGTTTATGCCCCATGAACATTTTATAGATGCTTTGAGGAAAGTCTTACATAAAATTGGATTTATGTGCAAGTCTTACATCACTTACTTTAGCTAAGAGACACGTGCATCTAATGGCACAGAAGGCAGCGGAGAGAGGATCTGGGCCCTCAACAGCCCAGTCTAACCCCACTCCCTTAAGCTACTCCAATGCTCCCCAGGACTGCAAATCAGAAGGCCGCTGCTTTAACACACTCCAGTGCCTGCCGGAAAATGTAGTCATCAAAACTTAGTCATCAAGATCAACCAAACTGACTACACATATGTTACTTTTCTACTGCAAGTGGATAATTTTTTTAAGATCGAAGGAGAGTCCTCCCAGGGCTACTGTTGCGCATGAACTTATTCTGAAATGTTAGACTTAGTGCCCATTTTCCTAGTACTACCTGGGTAATTCCCATATTCTCACTCCTTAGTATGTGTTGGGTTCTGTGCTAAGCACTTCCCGTACATTGTTTTATTTAGACTTCCTAAAGTCCCTGTGACAGAAGTATGATTTGGCTCATTTCACAGATAAAGAAATGAGGACTCAGAGAGGTTAAGGCATTTGTTTATCAGCCTGGGGCATTGCACAACTCCAGGGGGCGGCATTCACATTGTTGTCTGTGTAGATGGTGCCCTCTGGTGTTGTGCAGTTCTCATGGTGACCTTGCCTGAGGTAATACTCTAGGGGGTGACAAAACTGGGATTTCAGACTCCAAAACCTGAGCACTTCATTTTAGATGACTTTATTAAAACTTTACTTCTCTAAGCTACTTTATTTCTTCTGTCTCTGTCTATATATTTGAATGTCAGTCTATCCATCCATCCATCCATCCCTGCATCTATCAGTCCACTTACCCAGTCATTCACTTAATGGAATCAGTGAAGGTGTTAATTACAGAGACAACTTGTTTTATTGTGCGTCACTTTATTGTGCCTCAACAGGGTGTTGCACTTTTACACATCGAAGGCAAGATCCTCCACCAGCAAAAAGATTACGACTCACTTTATTACAATACTTACTTTATTGCGATACTCGCTTTTTTGCACTGGTCTGGAACTGAACCCACAATCTCTCTGAGGTTTGCCTACATCTATAGAAACTCAATATCCAGTTTCTTGACATATATCTGGAAACATCCTCTAACCCTTATGCTCATTTTTAAGTTCATTTGAAAATAAAATTTTGATTATTGAATATTTAAAGAAATTATAAGAGAAACTAATTTTCTAGTAACCCATGTATCTGCAATCCGGATTTCATATTATGCCATATTTGCTTCAAATGTCTGTTCTCCCTATTTTTTAAAGAAAGAAAACAGATCAATGAGTGTCAAAGCCCTGCCCCCTCTCTTTCACTTCTTTCTCTAGCTTAAAGATGGCATGTCATGTCCATGTCACATTTACTACATCTGTTCGTATGCATCAATAATGTTTGATATTGTTTTTGAGTTTCATAGTTTGTATTTATTATCAATATGTTTTGTAACTTGCTTTTGTCCTTCAACACTATTTTTGAGATTTTTTTTTCATTTTGACATATCCATATCTAACTGTTGGGCAGTTACTCTTTTGCTCTTATGAATCATACTATAGTGAATGTCACGGGGCATGTCTCCTTGTTTGCATGAGCACGAGCTTCTCTAGGGCAGACACCCAGGAGTGGAACTGCCCATCTTCCACTTTCTTTTTCAAAATCCTGTCCACGTGGCCGTACCTGGTTAGCCCCAGCAGCACCATTGGAGCGTCTCTATTTTCCCATTGCTTCAGCTACACTTAGCATTATCTAGTGTGCATCAAATGGCATCTCATTTTGATTTCCACTTCCCTGAGCATCGTTGCATAGTTACTTAGGCCATTCAGATTTCCTCTTCTGTTAAATGCTTATTCATAATTAATATCCTTTGCCTATTTTCCTACTGGGTAGTCTCTGCCTTTCTTATTGATTCACAGGAGGTTGTTTGTTTCTGTGTTTTTTTTTTTGGTTGTTGTTTATTTTTTTCTGGAAACAGATCATTTGCCAGTAAATTGCATTGCAAATACCTTCTCTTAGTACTTTCTTTTCTTTTAACTTGGTTCTGCTTATTTCTATAAGACATTGTCACCTTAATTTTATCTTTGAACATTTTAAAAGAGATATGTTATTTCATTATAATATCCCTGTACAGTATAATGGGGGTATAGATACACATAAGTGAATTTTCCCTACCTTTGTACAGGAGAGATTTTTAGAAAGACATATATTGAGCTCTGTGAGTAATGTATATATAACATGTAAGCACTTTACATGTATCGAGCAATCCTTTTAAACAACACGAGGAGATAGGCAGGCACTGCTGATATCCCCACTGAGAGATGGGCAAACTCAGGTCCAGAGAGATTGTTATTGCCCCCAGTTATGCAGTGGTTAAGAGACGGACCTGGGATTAGAATTCCAGGGCTTGTGTAACCACTAAAAAGAACTGCTTCTCAGTGCCACGATTTCTGCTCTTCAGAGTTCACTGGAAAAGGCACGTGCAAACAAGCCTCATTCTGCAGTGAGGCAAACTAGGGTAGCACATATTCGTAATGGATTTGGCAAGGACTTCCTGGAAGAAATGGCCTTTGAGTTGAGTGAATGAGAATGAGATATTTGTGCTAGAAGCTACACAAAGGGAATGGTGTGTGTGTATGTGTGTGTTTGTGTGTGTGTGTGCGTGTGTGCGCATGTGTGTGTGTATACTCTAAGGGAAAGGGTAGGGACATTGCAGGCAGAGGCAACACCATGTGTAGAGGCCTGGAGAGCACAGAATGTTCTGGGAACTGTGAGTAACTCAGTATATTTAGGAGGTGGAATTAGGGTTGGAGCAATTAAAAATGAGGCCAGGAGCCGTGCCTGGTACTTGGCTGCCATTATTATTTGTTGAATAACTAAACGAATAAAACCTTTTAGTGTTATAAATGCAATCATGAGGCAAGTTCTTAATTAACTGGAATGCTAAAGACATTGTCCCTTATAATTAGGAGAGCTTCCCAAACCTCTTTGGTTTCAAACTTTGCTCCTGAACATGTGAGGAAATGTATGAATCTTACTTCTCTATACCAATAAACACAATTTAGCCAGCCCAATTCAGTCTTTTGCAACTGAGGCTCTTTCGTGTCTTCTAGGTAAGCATTCAGAATCTTCTAGGTCATTATCTATTACCGGTCTTTATCTATTACTAGGCCATTACCTAAATGTCATTACTGGAGTTGTTGATGTAGCTGGTTGTAAAGACTGAGTTAAATGAACTTAATCTCTCTAAGATACATGCAGTATAATGTGGGTTATTTATGCTTAGGATTGGTTTGATTTCAGGTAAGGTAGACCTATTGTTAATTAGTATTTTTTCATTGATTCAGGTCATTATTTAGTATCAGGAACAGGACTTTTGGCTCCCAATGCTGACTCAGCCATTGCTAGAGTGTGGCTTTGTTAGGCAGAGGTTAAGGAGAAGAGAAATACAAGCCTGGCGAATGAAGTCGTTAGCAATACCGTAATTCTTACCATGATAGCTTTTCAGCCGTGCGTGGTTGGGATATTGTAGTCATGAGGCTGCGAACAAGGCCATCCCCTAAGTCTCTTTCCTCTGCCTTAATCGAGGTCTAGGGCTAACTCCACAAATGCTGCTCTTCCCCAGGGAGCATGTGAATGATACATAGCTAACTCCGCAATGCAATTCCAAGTGGGCCAGTCACTTCTTCTTTGGTGTAAAATATTTATTGGTATAGTCAGGGCTGTGGTGGGAGGAATTTCCTGAGCCCCGGAGAATCAGTGTCTTTGCTGCCCTTTTCCTTTGGACAATATCCAGCCTTGTGGCCACTTCAGGGGGTGATTCAGGAGAGAAGGGAGAAGGAACTGGAGATTCCTTTTGGGCTGTAGGGAGAGTTTCCTTTATTCCAAGCTAGCTATCGCTATAGTCTTGGAGATGGGTTTAGGGCAGTGGTTCTCAACCTTCCTAATGCCGTGACCCTTTAATACAGTTCCTCATGTTGTGGTGACCCCCAACCATAAAATTATTTTTGTTGCTACTCCGTAATTGTAATTTTGCTGCTGTTATGAATCGTAATGTAAATATCTGATATGCAGGATGTATTTTCATTGTTACAAATTGAACATAATTAAAGCATAGTGATTAATCACAAAAGCAATATGTAATTATATATGTGTTTTCCGATGGTCTTAGGCGACCCCTCTGAAAGGGTCATTCGACCCCCAAAGGGGTTGCGACCCACAGGTTGTGAACCGCTGGTTTAGGGTATTCGGAGAGGTAACACAGCCCGTCTTGTTCAATCAGTGGGAGGTTGTTGGTGAGGAGGGAGATGTGTTTTTGCCATCTTGAATTCAGATTAATGAGCTATTTCCCCATGGGATCTATGTTATAAATGATAGATTTTTCAGGGTAGCTCACAAAACTCTGTTTGCCTAAAATGTAGCTGAAGAAGAAATGTATTCTGGTTATGTTGTGGTTTTATAAAAGGCAATATTTTTCAAATGTTTTTTCTTCTGCGGTGGAACCCTTCCTTCAGACAAATGTACAAGGAAATGCAATATATGTAACAACAAGTGCAGAACTACTATAGATGAAGTGGGATTCGGTCTCACAGTCCCTGAGATTTGGTCCCTGAAATTCTTTTTCCTTTTGGGTTTCTTCACTAATCACTGCTGCCATCACCCCTTCTGCCCTGAGGGGGTGCTGTCTACTTTTACTGCTCCCATTGCAAGAGAAGGATACACAACTCTCTGGCCAATTCTCTAACACCAGAAGGGGTAACAACTTAGATTTGTCTGTTTCTCTGTGATATCATTTAACTTGCAGAACCTGTTCATTGAACCCCTACACTGTATATTGCCTCTCTTGGACTTGTTGTTTTGGGACATGCAAAACAAATATTTTGTCATTTCTTTGAAAGATAATCAGGAAAGATTTATTTCTTAGGGCTTTTTCTTTGTATTTTTGGATTTGTTTTAAACTTTAAGCCAGTTTTTTCCTTCAGGGATGGACCATCATTTATTTGACTATTTTTCTGTTGTTTTATATTTCGTTTGTTTACATTTTTTCCTTCTTTAAATATCCTCCAGAGAATGTCTTTGCAAATATAATACTTCTTTTCTGATCACTTCACTAAAATAAGTGCCCAGCTGTGAAATTAGAGTATCAAAAATTGTGATCATTTTAATGGATCTTGAAATATATGAAAATTACTTTCATAAGAATGCATTTTTTTAACTTAAAAATTAAGGTTTCTCAGATTCTGTTGGAAGATTTCATGGGTTCTTCAGCACACCGCAGTATCAGGGAAGATGTAAAGTTGAAGATTTGTCTCTTATAATCTTTTCTGATATCTTTCAAGGAGGTGACAAAGGAGACTGCAATACATGACCCAGAACATGTCCAAGAGAGACAGCATACAACGTAGGGATGAAATGAAGATAACCAAAGTGACATCCAGACCTACTGATTTGGTGTGTCACAATATTGTGATTTGGGCTCATTTCGTTACACCTGTTTTAAAGGGGATTTTGTTTTGGTATGTTCTAATGGAGTCTAGCTTGAATTCTACCAGGAGCCAATTTAGATGCTCCATTTCAAAAAGATTCTTACTCAGTTTAAGTCATAAAGCAAAATAAAAACAAGAAATGAAAGTGGTTGTTTTTTGTTCTTGTGTTGCTTTTTTCATTAGATGATATTTTGCAGGTGTCTTTTGTAAGGAATAGTTTATCATCTTTAGGAATGAAGAATGTACTACCATTGTGATTTTGTAGGAAGGCTACAGTAATTAGAATATTAATTTCAATGATTCCCTCACACCCTCATGCCTGTCTTCTTATCTAACTCTGTAGCATTTTTTCCTTGCTCAGCTGATAGTACTTGTTGGCTATATTAGTTAAGAGTTCATCTAAGCTTCTATATCAAAGATACTTAAAAATGCAGTGGTTTAAATAATGTAGAAATTTCTCACTCATATAACAGTTCTAAGGTGGTGCCGATATATGGGTCAACTCTGCTTCATGCATTTAAGAACTTAGGCTCCTCCAATTTTTAAAATATCTCATCCCTGCCATTCTGAGTTCTAGTTCATGAAAAAGAGGAAGAGGAAGTCTGGGCCCAGAGAGTTCTTTTGACTTAGAGGTTGAACATGCTACTTCTATACCATATTCCTTTGATTAAAAACGTAATCAAATGGCCATACCTATCTGCAAAGGAAGCCTGGAAGTGTAGTTTTGGGCTAGGCAGACTTATGCCCAGGAAGAAGAGAATAGGTTTTGGTGGGCAAGTAGCAGTCTGTGACATATGGGCTATGGTAGTGGGCTCCAGTCTTGGCTCTGCCACTGATCAGCAGTATGACCTAGAACAAATTATTTATCTTCTTGACTTCTTTATTATAAAAACTGGAGATAATAACTTCTTTATTGGGGGAGGGGTTATCTTCTGAGAATCAAATGGAACATGCAAGTTCATGCAAAGTGCTTAAGGAGAAAACACTGGTGGTTAGGAGCACAGAACTGTGAGTCAGACTGGCTGAGTTAAAATCCTGGCTCTGCCTTTGCTGGCTGTGTGGCTTTAGAGAAATTACACAAAATTCTCTGGGATCCCTTTTAATCTGTAAAATGGAGATATTATTCCTGACTACCTATAGAAGGGATTCAATGAGCTCCTCCATGCTGAATTTATTATTAAATGATTTATTCATGCTCAATAAATCATAGCAGTCTTTTTGTAGTTATTACTGTGTCTGTTCATTTTGTAAACTCCTGAGTTTATCTCCAAAAAAGTGGTAAATTTTAATTGTGTAGGCATGCACCTGCCATGAGTTGCTGCCTTCTCTTGTCTCCTGTTACTGCTTTGCTCCTACATCCTGTTAACATGTTTATTAAATATTCAGTTTGTGTACCAGTCCCTGCTTGATTTCTTGGGTAAGCATCTCTCGATGACTTTATATTCTAAGTCACATAGACTAGGCTATTTAGTGTGAACTCTACAGCTTGTCTCAAGTTGAGTAAATATTTTTTCATAATGGCTTTAACCCTGTGCAAAATTTTGAATGGAATAAGCTGGTCAAAAGAAATCTATGGATAGCAAACCAATGTAATAAAAGTGGAAAACACAGGGGTGATACACGGCTGCTTTAATCTCAGGGTATCTCTCTCTTGTATCATTGCAATGACCTTGAATTATATTTTTCAGGTCTAATTTTGAGATTTGCAGAATTCTACCTCTTGGATTTTATGCAGATAACCTAAAGCCCCATGAATACCCCTCTTCTCTTCCAGGGACCCTTCCTTCCATGATTCCCATATGACTGCAGGGATACTTTCCTCTTCCTCATCTTGCCACCCACTACTTACAGAGCTGACATGCTGCTATGTTGTCCCTTGTGCTATCCTGAGTACTGTGGCGTTCAGCCTGGTCCCAATGATATAAAATGAGGGGGTATGGATGTTTTCTCAAACTTGAGACTAGCAAAAGGCAAAACCCCTTTTTGTTTGAAACCATTGGAAATGTAGTCTTGAGTTCCTGATTTTTTAGAGAAACTGCGGGGTGGGTCCTTTCCTTCCCTACAGCCCCACCCCCTGGCTGCTGTAGATTTGCATGAAGTAATTGAGCACATGAAATACCAAACTTATAAAAAAGGTAACCTTATGAAAGTGAATGAATGAATGCTTACCTAGCAGAACTGTAAGATGTGGAAAAATAGGAAGACAAGTTAATGATCTAGAAATTGTATAGCTTTGCTGTCTTGGAATCATGGCAAATGGAACATATGGCATTGGGTCATTTTTTGCTTTGATATGAAAAGAAAATGAGTTTATTTTACAAATAAATGAGTTTGTGTTTCTGTTTGCTATTCATGACTGTAATGTTTACTTCTCTTGAAATAGAAATATGTCACCTAAATATTAAATACAGAGAAAGATTTTTTCAGCTATTAATGAAGAATTTTTCTGTACATGCTATGCCTTCATCCACTTCAGTAAACATTTTATGCTTTTCATTCTCTATTACTTTGTCTGATGAGGCTGTCTGTGAACAGAGATATCTTAAGAAAAAAAGGGGAATTATTGAAAAGACAGACATGTTAAAATTGTTATTTGCCTGAGTATTAGAATTTTAGATTAAGGCCTAGAATCAAATTCACTTCATGCTCTCATGGATTTTAAGATACAACTGTCTTTATTTTTCATTTGAAATTCAGCATAGGCCCAAAATTCCACTGAAGCTGCCATTTAAAAATCTATCACATTTATTGTTGCCATTGTAGTGGACATTTATTATTTTTATCTTTTCAGTATCCCTTACTGTGGAAGCCTTCTGTTCCTTGTAGTAGAAGCCACCCTGTCTTATTCGCAGTTCTTGTGACCCAAATCTGGCCAAAATCCACAGTGATGGGGTAAACAATGGGCTTGTGTCTGAAGCCACGTTAGTCCAAGTCAGTTACATTTGCAAGGCTACAGAATAAAGCATGAAGCTGATGAAGGCCAATCTAGGCTTCTGCATGGTGACGGTCTGCTTAAGACAAAACCAACCCAGATAAAATTGGCCCAAGAGATTGGGAGAGATTTCTGACCACGTTATTTGAGCATTCATATTTGAAGTGAGATTTAACCATGCCACTGAATTTCTTATATTTCCCCCTCCAACTTATATTTTGAGTTGGTTTCATCCACTTACACAGTTGGACGAGGTCTGGCCAATACACTCATTTCATCATCATTTTCCTCAGGGGAGCATTTGTTCACTACCTGGATCATTCCATATTAACCACTCACATGCAGTAGGAAAGTACTGTATTAATAGAATGGTAGAATTGGAGGGGCCACCTGGTCCAATTTCCCATCCAATGCAAATCTCCTTTCCTTGATATCCTTCATAATAGTCACCCTAGAATACAAATCAGTTTGTCAAGTATTTTGAGGTACAGCATTGTTTTCATTTCCTATTCTGAGTTTCAGAATAAGTTCTGGATTCCATTATGGCCTTTACTTAAAAAAAAAAAAAAAAAAAATCCACCGCCATGTCAGATAACCCTCTATCTTACAAACTAGTGCATTCCAATTTTCCAAAGATCTAAATCTCAGAAGGTTTTTCCTTTTATTGAGTTGAAATACACTTTATTTTTGTTTCAGTCACTGGTCTTAATTCTTCTTAAAACCATACAGATTAAACCAAAGCCCTATTCTACAGGATGGCGCTTTAGGTATTTGAAATACCAATTATAACTGTACTCTGTCTTCTTCGCTTCCAACTACATAACCTCAGTTTCTTCTTCCATCTTTCACAAAATGATACGTCCAAACCACCATGATTGCCCTCACTTCAATTTACTTCTTTTAAAAAACATACTGCTTTTAACATGGGACTAGCACTGAACTAGCACCTCCTATATTTTCCTCTAGACACTTATATGAATTCACTCTTATTTTTGGCTTTCTATTTCCCAGCCACAGTTTCTAATTTATAACAGGCTTGCTGTTGCTTTTTCCCTTCCCTCTCATCCTTTTTTTCCCCCTCTGTCTAAAGAATTCTTAAGCCAGGTCTGTGTTTGAGTTTTGAGTTTTAATTATTTGAATCTGCATTAGGACTTTGCAAGCAACCATGAGCTTTTGTTCCCCTTAATATCCAACACCATGTGCAGGGTGGTATTGTTTTACCCATGTGTTTCTGCCTCATTTGAGACCTTTGTTGTATAGAATGATGTAGGAGTCAGTCAGTGTCACTTGGGCCACTGAAATAATCCATGACTAGATAAGAGTATTCATTTCATCAATTAGGAACTGCATTCAGATGTGGGTAAGAAAAAATAGGAAAGAGTGGCTTAAATACACATAAAATAGTGTAGAGAGAGACAGCCCAGAGCTGGTATGATGTTTGCATCAGGCCATGAAGGACTTTGGGCTCCTTCTTTATTTATGTTCAGCCATCTTAATGGCTGGTTCCCATTCTCAACACATCCTCACAGGTTAAGATGGTGCTTTCTAATATTTTGTTTACATTCTAGATAGTAGGAAGGACAAAAGATTGCTTTTCCTAATCACATAAGCTGATTTTAAAGAGTTTTCCCAGACTTCCACAATCATTTTATTTGTATTTCACGTCTCAGTATTAAACCATGTAGACAAAACTAGAAATTGGCAAATATGGATAGCAGCATAGCTAGCCAAAAAATTGGGATTCTGCAACTAAGAAAGAAGGAAAAGTGGATATTGAGAGACCACCAACCACGTTCATGGGAAGCTATATTGAAATATTTTCCTCTGGCCTTGGAAGCAAAGAATAATAAAAAATATACACTTAATGTGGATAATCTCTCATCATTTTGGATGACCTTTGGACTTGGTATGCTCTGTCTTTCTCTCCAGGAATTTTCATCCCAGCCCATGTGAAAGGTGTTCTTTTCAGTCCTTTCTCTTCCCCTCTTGGCTGCCTACATTTAGCATTAATCTGCAGACCTTGCAGGGTCAAAGATGAGAATTGTTGGAGCCTAGTAAATGTTTGAGTTAAATGGAGCCCTTTCTTCAATACAGTAATAACAATGTCTAGGCTTTTTCCCTCTTTAATAACAACTGTGGCAATAATTAAACGACATGATCTTTAATATTGACAGTCCTTGCTTTGCATAATTCTGCTATGTACAAATTTCTGTTACCAGAGTTTTAAATAACATCAGTCTCCCAACAACGTGGCTCAAATTTCAGTTGCCAAATATATGAACTGAGAGGTTGCATGGAGTACAATCTTTGCTGCTAGCTCCTTCATTCACAAGTCACTACATGAGGGACAGATGCACATTATGATCAGTGACCAATCATGTCACATCTTTCAAAGTCTTTCGGAGATTGGTCACTGTGCATCTGTTATTCAGTTCCCAAACAAAGTGTGAATTTGTGTCACTTCCTTGTTTACCAGGGATAAAGCCATGTCACATTGTACAAATATGGATAATCAAAAGAAAGACTCAGTCAACAAAAGTGAGAGTGCGTGAAAGAAACACAAGTGATAATGCCGGAAGTGAAGTGTGAGTTAAAGACAAATGAGGCAGAGAAGTAGCCGGTCGTGGGGGTGTTGACACTGCTGCCTTGTCTAAGGCACGTGGCCAGAGGAACTCAGTGCAGGCAAGTGCATGGCTATAAACGAGGAAAGCGTTCTGAAGAAAGGAGAACAGTGTCCCAGCGGAAGAGAGACGAGCAAGAACTTCACATAAAGAAACTCTTGGAGATACTGTACGTAGTGTTGAAAATACAAGGGATAAAATGTTGGCCGCAGAGGCAAACATAGGAAAGTGTAACTATTCGCCAAAGCGTAGAAATGTGCTTGCTCTATACTGTGAGTTATATGATGGCAAGGCAAGCACTCAAACTAATCTTGATAAGTTTCTTAGAAATAAATAAAATACTGTATTGTCAATCTTTTGCGTACTTTAAACAATAGTGTACTGAGTAAACATTAGTTTTATTCTTTTGTTCATTTTCCTATACATTTATAACCAATAATGAGAGAGTTTTTAATATTGTGACAACAATTTTTAGGGACACAGAACAATTGTAATATTTCCCATTAAGACAGTTTTGCTGTCTCAGCTTGCATGGTGATTTTTAAGGTCCTGAATTACAATGTAAAGTGAAGGTTGCCGGTAGTTCATAGGTACACTATTTAATATACACAACAATTTTGTAACTCAGGAGAAAAAAAAAAAAAGACCAAAGTTCTAGTCCTAGTTTTGTCATGAAACTTCCGTGTACCCTCGGCCTACTCATCTTTAGTTCAGTCTCCTCATTTATAAAATGAGGACATTGGCTTTAGTGAGCCGTAAAGTTCTTTTTACTTCTAGCCTTCTCAATCTAAGATACAAGTTCTTGCTCCCTCCCTCCATTCCTTCCTTCCTTCCTTCCTTCCTTCCCTTTCCTTTTTCTTCCTTCCTTTCTTTTTCTTCACTCCCCTGCTTCCTTCCCTCCATCACTCCCTCCCTTCCTTCCTTTCTTCCTCCCTCCCTGCCTCCCTCCTTCCCTTCCTTCCTTCCTTCCTTCCCATTCATTCGTTTATTCATTTATTACTTATTCATTCATTCAAGTTCAAAATTACATAGCTAAATAACAGGCAGGCTTTGAATCATGATCATTTCATTGCTTCTTGTAGCTCCACTACCATGATACCCACATTCTCTCCAAAGAATCCCTTTAATATGTAAGGTATAAACAGAGAAAATGTCCTAAATGTTGAGGCCCCCCCCAAATCTAATGTGTTCCAGTCACATTTCACTGGTTGCTAGATTAGTTATTATTCTTAAGTTGCAAGCTACAGAAAGGAACTCCAACTTGGTAAATTACTACAGTAATGGCCTCCAGTGAGTTACGCCTCCCTGAGGCCACTTTTCTTGGTCAGGGTTCTTTGACATTAACAGGTGAAGTCTATTTCTCATTAACAGATGAAGTCTATTTCCCATCCCTTGAATCTGGGCTGGTTTTAAACTACCTTTGACAAATAGAATCAGGTGGAAGGGAAGTTGCACCTTCTGCTTTTGTTCTCTCAGAACATTTCTCCAGCATTTGAAGAAGCCCAGCATAGCTTATTGGAGGATGAGAGGCCACATGGAGAATGTAGGTGTTCCAGCTGACAGCTCCAGCCAGCAGCAAGCAAGCGAGGCAGTCTGAGATCAGTCCGCCCCCAGCAGATCTGCCCACTCACGGCAGATGCTTGTGTGAGTGCAGCAGACACCACATGGAGCAGAGACCCGCTGTCCCAGCTGAGCCCTACCCGAAGTGCCAGTCTATAGAATTGTGAGTAAATAAATGGTTCTTGTATTAAAGCCATTAAGTTTCGGAGTAGATTGTTATGCAGCAAACCACTAACTGAAGTAGAGAGAGAATTTATTGGAAGGTTATGGGGTTATTTGAAGGATTGAAAGACAAGCTAAAGAACAGAAAGCCTTGTAGGAGGAATTATTCATTAGTCTTCCCTGGGCGCCATTTCCGGAAAGGATGAACTCTGTTTCTTTTGTTCTTGTGTTGTTCTGCTAAAGGTTCAGGGCCCTGGGGAGAAAATTTGTCCAATGGATGTACTGATTTTTGAGAGGAGACTCTGGCAGAAGGAACTTCCAGTTTCCTTTTAAGCTTTTGTAGTTAGGGAGGCAAACACTTTGACTTATCTCCCCAAAATTGTACACAGATATTTCTCCTAAAAGAAATCACGGTGCTGCCAAGGAGAGGGAATGGATGGTGGACATCTTCAAAATGACAGCTGTCCACTATAGTCAGTTCTCTTTCCTGATGGGGATTTTAAAACATTTAAAGTATACAAAGTTTGTTTTGTCAGAGCAAATAAGTTTGTGAGAAATCAAAGGAATCTTATGCCCTTATAACAGATGTATAAATCAATCTAGAGAAATTGCATCTTAGAATGAGAAGGTTAAAGGTAAAAAGGACTTCAGAGCTTATCAAGTCTTCATTTTACAAATGAGACTGAATTATAAAGGTGATTAGGCCAAAGGTACATGGAGTTCATGACAACACCAGGACTAGAGCCTGGGTCTTTTTTCGCTCCTAAGTGTCCCTAGTCTCAGAGTTGGGAAAGAATTGACCTGTTATGTTTGACATTTGCATATTACCTCCCTTTTGGGTATTCTCATAGCAAGGACTCCTTGGGGGACCTCGTGAATATGCATGGCACCCTCCTACCTCCCCTCCCAACACCCATCATCTCTTTCCTACCCCCAAACACACTCAGAGGAACTCAGGCTAGTATTGCTGTGGGCTAATTGAAACCTGAAAAATCAGATGAGGTTGATGTTCCAAAATCCAAGCCAGCTGGCACTTGAATCAGGATAACACTGCCTGTCAAGATTCAAACACTCTTATTAGAACTTTGGCATGGTGGCAGCTACACATTCTATTTTCCATTTGTTTTAAGTCTCTTGTTTTTTTTTTAAAAGGATGTTTGTATAAAAAAAATAGCATCTTTTCATTCTTGTCGAATCCCGAAGCATATTGTCCCTCCAAGTTCTAATCCCATTAGTGAGACATGTCAATTAGAGTGTATCACGGGATTATGGCATCTGAGAAGGAGCAGCCAGTTGGAGAATCTCAAACTGTATAAACATAGATGTATTGAGGAGAAAAGACGCTGATTACTAAAATGAAAAAACATTGCAAGAAATGAAAAGAAAAGGGCAAGAACATATAGAAGGAAAATTATGATAAAATAAATCGAGCTTAAAGAATATTTAGCCCTAGCTGGTGAGGCTCAGTGGATGGAGCACCAGCCTGTAAAGTGAGAAGTTGCCAGTTCGATTCCTGGTCAGGGCACATGCCTGGGTTGCAGGCCAGGTCCCTGACTGGGGGCATGTGAGAGGCTACTGATTGATGTGTCTCTTGCACATTGATGTTTCTCTCCCTCTCTTTCTCCCTCCCTTCCTCTCTCTCTAAAAGTAAATAAATAAAATCTTAAAAAAAATATTTAGATCTCTGGTCTGGAAAGAAACATAAATAAACTAGGAACAGTGTTCAGGGAAGGGGGATAGATGGCTGGAGATTGGGGTAGGAGGGAGATATTTCAATTTTGAATGATGTCTTTGATGCCTTACCTGTTCAAAAATAACAAAATGAAAAAAAAAAAAAAAGTGTGAAGTGCTACAAACTGTTTCTTTACCAGAAACAAGTATTTTGTTTTGAGAACCTGCATTGTGTTTTTTTAACAGTTCAAGCAAGTTTGAGGGGAAGAGTTATAAAGACTTCTCCCTTAGCTTTATTCCCTTGACTTACGTAATATGGAGTTAATTTTTCTGGCTAAAATTTTCTCGTTGCTACCCATAAGCATTTTCTTTTTTTCACCCAACTATCTTATTTTAGTATTTTCTATCCTGGTATTAATTGATTTTTATCATCCTAAAGACTCTGTTACAAGTATATAGTATTCTATTTTCCATTGTCTTAGTCTTCTTGCACAATATTTGATATTTTAAAAATAGCCCCCCCCCCCTTATTTTAATCACATTTCTCTTACCTCTTAACATGTGGTCATCACATGTGATGGACCAATTTTGCTCGCTCTAGAGGTAGATTATCTTGCCATTTGTTGGCTGTTTCAGTGTGTAATGGATTGAATCAGGGTTGGTGATGAAGGTTTTACATTGGTATATTTGGAGATAGCAGTTCTCAATGGGTGCAGCTTAATGGAGATTTTTCCATTTTGAAAGACATGATTTTTGATGTTTCTGCCATGATTTTGCCTCTTCTGGAAATAATACCAGGGTTGCCATTATTTGTGAGAGGAGAGGGACTGTAGAAAGAGAGGATGTTGGCGTCAAGGTAGAGATTTTGGCAGATCCAATGCCATCTCATTGGTTACAAAACCTTTCTGGAAAGCATGTAATTATTCAACTTGCATGGCACAATTAAGCAAACAATTCATTTAGTCTCTCTATTGATATTCCATTGCCGAGGGACTGGGTGGCTCGGGAGATTGGAAGTGGGAGCTGTAGCCTTTGCCCTCGACGTCTGTGGTTTGGATCTATTCACTGAGGTAGTGACCACATAGTGTCTCCATCTGATGGCTGTGCAGTGACCCGTGTGAAACAGATTGGTGGTTTCAGGCCCATGGTGAGGCGGTCACATCTCAACATCCAGGATCCCAGCTGGCAGAAATATGTGAGGATTATATTGACATGATCCTATTCAGTTTGTGCTTTAGTGAAATTCATATCGTGAAAATCCTACTTGCAGTAAAGTGAGCTTTAGAATATCCTTTAAGGCTCTGAGTGAAGGTCTCAGCCTTCTGCTGTGTCTGATGATTAGCACACTTGGCTTACTTACTTTGGCTCAGAGGCTTTAAGCATCTGGAGGGTTATAAGATGTCTCGGGGTTCCCTCCCAAGTGTGTGAATGCCGGGATAATATATCCACTCAATGTTAGTACAAACTGCCGGAAGAAACCCAGGGCTTGGGTACAGGATTCTGTTAACATTTTGTAGTAAATGATGGCACATCTTGTTAGTTTTAGGTTGATTGAGATTTCTTGTAAATAAAACAGCTATGCCTATAAAATATGCGCTTAGAAAAAATGTACTTATGAAGTGCCATTCGGACCTAAGACATTTCTTAACTTGGGCCTGGGGGCCGTGTTGATCGACCCACTGGACTTTCTCAGTATTTTCATTTTTCAAATCTTAACATTTAACAGCTTTCTTCTACACGTGTACTCACAGGTACACATATACACACGAATATACTGCTATTGCTTTTTCTGTTTGGAGGGAGAAATCCAGATCTGGGCCTCAGATAAGCTTTTCCAAACTGAATATGATACTTAGACTAGGAATACATATGTGCGAAGTGTTAAGGTGCCACAGTTGCCACCCGACATCATCCTAACCCCGTGATACAGGTATCCCCGTGCTTTATGCCACTTCACTCTTAGGAAATGCCTGCATTAGTCCCTGTTTTCCCTAACCCCAAGACATACAAAGATTTTGCTTTTATGAAAGAAGTCAAAAAGCGGAAATAGTGTTCAATGTTTGGTTTGCAGCGATCCGTTCCAGGGGCAGTGCGACCGTGAGCAGCGCGCGTGGCCCCGCCAAGCTCCTTTCCTGGGAACTGCTCAGCTTCCCAGCATCCAGCCGCCTTAACTGTGAGTTGTGTCTCTGAGTGCCTGTGCTTCATCTTGGTTTATTTCGTGCGCCCATCAGCAAGACGTGCTTCTTTACGCTATTTTGGCTTTGGAAAGTTCTAGGTGTGTGGCAAGTGGAACTGATGGAAGAACTCGTAGGTGAGTTCCGGTGGTGGCACTTGGAAAAACATTTCTGGTATTTATTATAAGTCATGTCCTTCCGAGAAGGAGGAGGAGCCCTCGGAAGGGGGCCCAGTGATTGGCCACCTTATGGACTACTTTCTTGGGGTGGGGGCAGGGCGTGTAGTGTCATTTGTCAGATCAGTGTGCGCCTACCTTTTCTGGCGTGGCGGTTGAGGGGCGTGATGGAAGGGTTGAAGTATGTGGTTAGTTAGCCTTTGAGGCGAAAATGGGTGCTCCCTTAATCTAGCATGTGGTATATAGTTACCTATTATAAAGATGATCATGGACTCTCTATTTTGTTTTGAACCCCTGTGAGCAGTAGACCACTGTGATGAAAATATTTTTAAAGCTTCTTTGTTTTCTTGATGGAAAAAATGAATACACTGGCGAAAAGTCAGGGAGAAATAGTAGGCTTGGGCCGTTCCTCTTCTGCCTTTCCCTTTCTGCCCAGCCTGATGGGATAAGAGGCCCCGCTAATTTCTTGGCTGTGGACTGTGTCCCTAAACATAAGTCTGAGGTAGTTTGGGGCACAATGGGGTGGAATTTGTGACAGCCCTCTTTGTCTATGACATAGTAAGGTGCCATGGTTTGCCTTATTTTATTACTCGATTAAGGTTTATTATTTAAACTGCAAGGTATCACTTAAATGTAAAACGGAACTGGAAGAGAGTTAAGTTGGATCTTTCTGTTGACAAGGAAATTATTGACTCTGATAAACTCATCAGTGATTTACAGAAACACAGTGGGGTGCTTTTTCAACTCCTTTGGTGAAGTCTGTGCTGACTGTTATTGCATGTTATTTGAGAAGAATCTTGTGGGAGGTTACAGAACTGATTCACTGGCTTAAAGGGAGACTCCTTTGACTTAATCTCCTAAGGTGGGCAATAAATGCTTTTATTTAGTTTAGAAGAGAAAGGCTTTATAACCTCCTCGTTACTATGACTCATAATTTTTGAGCAGTCCCATTGTGCTTTGCAATGAGGTTTAGGGGGAAATATTATCTAAATTAAGCCAGCCATTTTGCATGTGAGAGCATGAAATAAAGAGAAGCAATTAATCTTTCTAAACTTCAAATTTGCAATGTCCCAGGCCCTAAGAACCAACTTCCCTGTTAGGAGGAAAGAAATTGGGCAGATACCTTAAAACAGACAAAATTAGTTCTAGCTTCAAAGCTTTTAAACAGGTATTTTCAACTTGCATGGGCTACCCATAAGTTTAGGAAAAGTGGGTAGCTTTAGGCTAGATGGTTTTTTTCTTTGTTGATGGATATAAATGTGTATGGGAACTATTCATTTTTCATGTAAAATTGGGTCTGTTGGCATAGCATATATATTTTTGAAAGCTTGGAGATAAGTCTGCACGATAGACTTCATGCAAAGTTGTCTTTTCTTGAAAACTTAAATTGGTCAAATATGTTACTATGAACTAGAATTGGACTCCTGGAAAAGTGTAGAAAAGATTATAAAATTAGATCATTATACTTAGGAAATTGAAATATTAAAAAAATTTAAGCAGATTTCATTATCATTTATAGCCTAGTAAAGGAAACATCAAAATGAACTCTATATGAGTTCTGAATTAAGCTTCATATAGATTCAACAACATAATTTGAAGTTAAAATTTCAGCTTTATCTCCTACCTCTCTCCCTCTTCCTTCCTTCCTTCCCTCCCTCCCTCCCTCCTTCCTTCCTTCCTTCCTTCCTTCCTTCCTTCCTTCCTTCCTTCCTTCCTTTTCTTCAGTAATATTTATAGTTCTATAGTTTAGGATCTCAGAATATGTTTAGCAGGCTCTCTTTAAAAATTGATGAAAATCTACGCCCTGCCCCCCCAATTTTCAGTCAGATGCCATACCTCTTCCACCAAGGCTTGGAGGAGGGAGGAAAGGAAAACACAAATACATGACTATTAAGTACAGGTAATCATTGTACCCATTTGTCATGCTGCTTCTATTTGGTCCAATCAGAAGCACTGGATTCTAGCCTTTCTGTTTAACTTTGGTACTGGCTCCTTAACCTCTCTGGGTCACACTCTCATCACCCATTCAAGTGTTTGAAATAGATGGTCATGAATGATCTTTTCGTGAATTTATGCCTACTTTGTAATTTCTCATTCCTCTTTCTGGAAGCATTTTAATTTCTTTCCTGTCTCACTTCCTAAGTAATGGAGGGTTTCACCTCTGGCTGACAGGATGAAAAGAAGTGAGTATTGGGTTCTGCATTTCTTTTTTTTTCAAGGCAACTGGGAAACTTCTTTCTCAAAGCCAAAGAGGTCACATTGAGTACACTGCTTCTAGGTTGTTAATCCAGACACATGGAAGTCGTCCGCACAGAAGTCATCTGTCTCATCCCCCATCTCCACTTCTTCCTTACCGCCCGCATCTAATCTCACGTGTCATGTCTCCTTCCTAAATATAATACTTCTTCCCTCTAACTTCTGTTTACATCAGCAGTGCCCCAGATCCAGCCACCAGTGTGACCTCCCCACTGTGTCCTGCCCTACCCGTTTCTCCCATAATGGCCAGTGTGGTCTCATCTTATTTCACTCTCTGCCTTGTCCATGTGCTCCAGCGTGGCCTTCTGTTGAGTCCTGTGGCATACCAAGCTCTTCCTCTTTTCAGGAAATATGCCATTCCCTCCACCTGAACGAATCACTCCTTCTGCTGTACTTTTTCCATGCCTGGAACCTCCGCCATCACGTCTCAGCTTAGATTTCACCTCTTCAGATGTTATCTTCTTTGAAGTAATTTTCTGTTACTCTCACTCTGTCATTTTTCCTTCTTTTCTTCTTAGCATTTATTACAGGTTGTAAAGTACTGAGTTGCTTGTGTAATGGGTATAAGTCTTTACTACAAAAACTTAGGTGTGAAAAAATAGAATGTCATTTTTCTATAGCTGAACCTAAGCCCACTCATGAGTCTCCGTTTTGATTGATGGCAGTGGAGAGGGGGAAAGTCTTGCCAGTTCAAGATAAATTCAGGTGATTCTGGATTTCCTGTTTCTTTGTGGTTAATGCTATATAATTAAGAATGCTTTCCTTTCATACTTCTCCTTTTCTTCTCCCTAAGGCAATTACAATCTTGGAGGAGCTTATGTATTTTCTGAGTGTCACGAACGAGGTATACAGTAGTCCCTCGCTATATTGCGGTTCACTTATCACAGCCTTACTGTATCGCGGAACTTTAAAAAATATTATATTTAATCATTTATCACGGATTTTTCGCTATATCGCGGGATTTTGCGGTACTGTATACGTATGTTGCTAAAGTTACATAGGTTTAAGAGCGTAGAATAAATGTAAGGTTCCTACTTCGCGGGGGGGCGGGTCTGGAAACGTAATACCTGTGATAAGTGAGGGAATACTGTATAGTTGTGCCCTCTATTGGAAATGGTCCCTGCCTGATATGTATTGAGTTTTGAAGGAAATCAATAAAAAAATATACCCCTCTCCTCTCCCAAATTCTGATCAACTGAGATATCACACAAAAGAGAAAAGGCATATGGAGACTGAAATAGCACTATGGTTATTAAAGCTGATATTAGAGAATGTTTTATAACTGTGGCCAAGTGGATTTGCTCATCACTACTCTAGCCTCAGAAAACATCCTTAAAATACTCTCTAACCATGAATGCTGAGGTGGTTTTAATTAGGAAAGAACAATGCTTGTCTTGATCTTATTCTCCTGTGTCTCTGCTTAAGGGAAAAGGAGCTTGGTCATGGTCTTGGTGAATTTTTCCAACACAATTTTATTTTATTTTTTAAAAAGTTCCAGAACAGTATCAGGTCCTATTAAGGATTCTGTAAATACTTGTTGAATGAATGAAAGCATTTCCAATATATGGGAATTTTCTTAAGTGTGTTTATTTGGTTTTAAAACACAAATGTTGGAAAATAAGAATTATTTGTTAGATGTTTGTGTGTGTGTGTGTGTGTGTGTGTGTGTGTGTGTGTAGCTCTTTAGAAGCACAAAAATGTAGCATTAGAGATAGGGGACCTTTAAGATGGTCTCTAATGATCCCTGCCTCCTGGTTTTCAAACCCTTGTGTAATCCCTATTCCCTGAGTATCAGCTGGACCTGGTAGCTCATTTCTAACAAATAGAATATGGCAAAAGTGATGAAATGTGACTTCTGAGATTTGGTGACTTGAATATTATGGTTTCTATCGTAGGGTATCTGTCTCTCGGTCTGTCTCTGTCTCTTTCTTTCTCTGAGGGAAGCTCGCTGCTACAGTAGGATCTGCCCAATGGAGAGACCCATGTTGGCACAGAACTGAGGGTGAACTAACAGCCAAAAAAGAACTGAAGCCTTCAGTCTAATAGCTCTTGAGGAAATAGATCTTGCCAGCAACCATGTGAATAAGCTTGGAAGTGGGTACTTCTCCACTTGATTCGAGTCTTCATATGAAGCTGTGCCCTTTGCTGACAGTTTGGCTGCAGAGACATCTAGCTAACCTGTGCCCAGATTCCTTACTCTCAGAAATAGTGAGATATTAAGTGCTTGTTGTTATGAACAGTTTGGGGGTCATTTGTTACACTACAGTGAAAAACTAATACCTTATCTATGTGAAGCAGCGATAAGAGAATGTATCCTATGCAGCACCTAGTAGCAGAGAGAAGGCACTCAGAAGGGCTTGATACATGCTTGTTAATATTTGTCAGTGGTAGACAACAAAACATTTGTTAAATTGTTCTAGAAATTAAAATTTTCATGTTGCCTTCAAGGAAAATGATGTCTTTTGGGGAGAAGACAGATGACCATAGAGAGGTCCTTATCTTTCATCTGAGTTTGTGTTGAATGCAGGTGCCTATTTGATGGCTGCTCCTAAGGTGAGGAGTGGGTGTAGGGGGATATAAATAAGTATAGCACACATCGCATTTGGCAGACTATTGAAAATGACACCTGCAAGAGAAAATCCCATTGAAATGTGGACTAGAAAATCTAGTAGAGGAAAAGACAGATAAACCAGTTCAGAGGGTCTGAGGATTTTGAGGAGGTCAACAAATTTAAGTTTAGGGATGGTCCTTATAGACATCAGTCTTAACACTTTTCTGTTAAGTGCCATATATTTGGAATATCAATACAAAATATTTTTATCATGTTCCTTTCCATTCTGGAGGGGCCAGGAGGACGCCAATATTATTGTAGATAGCACTGAAATAAGGCAATGCATGTAAGAGATGGGAAAGCATAGTGTTGGGAGCGTGGGCCTTGAAGCCGGGTGGGCAGGGTTCACATCCAGGTTCCCCACTCCACTTACTAGCCTTATGACCTTTGGCACATTAACATCTCTGAGCCCAGTTTCCAAAACTTGAAATCATAATAATAGTACCTATGGGGAGGAATAGGTATCCATATAAAGGTTTATCACAGTATTTGTCACGTAACTGAAGGTTAGCTCTCATTAATTATTTTTATTATTATTACAAGTACTGAATACTGCGGCTCCCACATAATAGGCATGCAATAAATATGTTTCCTGTCCTTTCTTTTTTCCCCTGACTTCCCACAATCTAGCCCATATTATTTTCAGAGTTCTATTTATTGATTATTTATTCTCCCAATTCAAGGCCATTTTGAGGCAGGAAATTTTTTAACGCACTGCTTATTGAAGGGCTCTCCAATTTCTCTTTTTACTCTCACTGGTATTAATGTCAGCAAAGCGTTCTGAGATCCTTCAACATAAAACTGCAGTCCATAGCTTGAATAGGTAACAGACGATTTTTTTTTTTTTCCTTTACGTTTAGAAATTAGTACCCAGCTGAGCTAGAGGAGAGATTTTTTTAAAAAAATCTAGTTATTCTGGATATGTCAGATCAAGTGCCAGTTTGTGTCTTCTATACTTATATCAAATTATCAGGGTGAGCTGTAGTTGTCTGAAATGGTAGAATGAAGGTGCGTGAACTCTGTGCTCTGTCAACAGGTTGGATTCTTGTAGGAAAGTTATGTAAGGAGAAGAGCAGTAAGGGGTTGTTTTAGACAAAATGCATAAGGGTTAACCTATATGAAAATAACTTTTAATTTTTCTTATGAAATAAAAATTTGACTTCAATTTAACGAGGTTAACATTGAGATTATCAGTAAACTCTCAGTATAATTTTGCCTTTATATACTTTTGTATTTAAAATAATTCAGTTGAAAGGAGTAATTTTTCTTTTTATCTCACCAGCTCAATGCCCATGGTTGAAATGAATTCATTACTCAGTTTCTAGGAAGGAATTGATATATCAAAGGCAAATAAATTAGAGTATCACCAAGGAGGTGAGAAGTTTACAAAATTCCATAAGATCAGGTTTTCATGACATGTTAAGAAGGGAGGAATTGTTTAGAATAGTTAGCAGAAGAGTTTAGATGCAGAATAAACCAAAAATAAGGAAATAGCTCCTTGAAAGTGAAACCTCTCAAATTCAGTATTTCAGTTAAGTACCTTAAATTCTTCCTTGGTGTGGAAGTGATTTTGTTCATTTGTTTCTAAATAAAATCTTATCAGTGGTAGGTTCAGGTGCCCAAGGATTATTCCTAAGCAACACCACTGGGGGTTCACTTCTTTGCCCATTCATTCATCTGTTCATGGATTCATTTATTCAAGTACTAATGGGTACCTCTCCCTGGCTGGTTTGGCTCAGTGGATCGAGCGTCGGCCTGCGAGCTAAGTGTCTCTGGTTCGATCTTCCAGTCAGGGCACATCAGAGAAGGAAAACTCTGACTCCAAAAAACCTCCGCTGCCTTGCGGCATACCTCTTCAGGGGAAAGGCTAGGGGAGTAAACCCTGACAGAAAATCCGGAGCCGGAGTCCCTAAGGCGGTTTGACGTTGTAGTCAACACCAGCAACTCCTGCGGCGCACCTGAAGCCAAGCTGTATTGACTCCGTCTTTCCCTTGGACCCTTCAGCTGTGAAGAGAGGGGGGGTCTGCTGCATGGGCAACAGCAGACCCTCCATATCACCCTGCCCAGGCTCTGTAGCTTCAGCTCCACTGGAGAGGACACTCCAGCGTCATCGCAAGATGTCGATTCAACACGGGAGGAGACATATACCGTGTCACTCCCGAGTCGGACTGCACAGCCATTCTCGGCGGTGCAGATAGACTCTTAAGAAGCTGCACATCGTCTCTCGAGACGGACGGCTGCCGATACGATGAATAGGTACCTGCTATCTGCCAGGCCTTGGATTAAGCTATGGGATATAGCAGAGAACCAAACAAGCCTGGGTTTTGGTTCTTCCAAATGCTGCAGAAATGCTGCCTTTTATATTGAACCCATCTCCTCTCTACAGGAACATTCACAATGCCTGTTAGCACATTAAAGGCTCTGAGAAGTCCTGCAGTGAAGAAACCCCTTTAACCTTCTTCTTCTTCCCCTTCCCCTTCCCCTCCCCCCTCCTTCCCCTCCCCCCTCCTTCCCCTCCTCCCCCTCCTCCTCCTCCTCTTCTTCTCCTTCTTCTCTTTCTCCTCCTCCTCCTCCTCCTCCTCCTCCTCCTCCTCCTCCTCCTCCTCCTCCTCCTTCTTCTTCTTCTTCTTCTTCTTCTTCTTCTTCTCCTCCTTCTCCTCCTTCTCCTCCTCCTCCTCCACCACCCCCCTCCCCCTGCCCTCCCCCTGCCCTCCCCCTCCTCCTCCTTCTCCTCCTCCTCCTCCTCCTCCTCCTCCTCCCTCCTCCTCCTTCCTCCTTCCTCCTCCTTCCTCCTCCTTCCTCCTCCTTCCTCCTCCTTCCTCCTCCTCCTCCTCCTCCTCCTTCTCCTCATTCTTCTCCTTCTCATCCTCCTCCTCCTCTTCCTCCTCCCCCTCCCCCTCCCCTTCCCCCTCCCCCTCCCCCTCCCCCTTCTTCTTCTTCTTCTTCTTCTTCATTTAGATTTATTGGCTGACTTTGTTATATCCTGAGGTGGAAACACCTCAACCAGAACTTTCTGAACCTTGTTTTGGCTTCCTGCTGTACTGGAAGCATGGTGACAGGCACACAGGCTGACAGTCAGTGGACGACAGACGCAAACTGCTGCTGGTTCCCATTTCTACAGTGAGTCATTCCACAGCCTTAGGGAACTTTTTTTTTTGTTGTTCATAGCATCTACTTTTCAATTTTTTTTGTAGATGGTGGCTCCCAGCTGCACAGGAGACATGCTACCCACAGCTCCTGCACTCACTTGGAAGGGCCGAGTTTTCTCTTTAGCTCCACCTTTTCCTCCAGCAATACTTCCTTCTGCATGACCCATTCTTCTCCCGGGAGGAGCCCTCAAACCAGCAATGAAGGACACCACAAGCTTGGCTTTGGGACCTGAATTATGTTGCTTAAAAAATTCTGCAGCATCTTCTTCCACATTAGCACCAATTTCACCAATCAATATGATGCCTTGAGTGGCTGGATCATTCAGAAAGGCTTCAAGGCGGTCAATGAAATCTGTTCCATTAAAAGGATCACCTCCAATGCCAATGCTCAAAGACTGCCCCAGTCCAGCCTGTGTTGTCTGGTAAATCACTTCCTAAATCAGGGTGCCAGATCTGGACACAATATCAGTTTTTCCTTTTGTGAATATGGCCAGGGGTGATATCACTTTTATTCTCCAGGATGGATGACTCTGGGGCAGTTTGGCCTGACCAGCTTGTCTCTCCCTGGTACCACAGTTTGTGCTTGACCCGTACCATGTCCTGCTGTGGGGTACCTTCAGTAATGCATAGGACGAAGGGCACTTCTGCCTCAACAGCTTCATTAATGAACAGCAGCAGCAGTAAAAGGAGGAGGGACATGAGTGACAGAAGCTGTTGCCCCTGTCTGTACTTTGGCTTCCTTTATAGTATTAAAGGTCGGTAAGCCCAGATGCCTTTTGCCTCCTTTCCACAGAGTGTTTCATCCAACAAGTTTGGTACTATATTCCAATGCTTGCTGGCTGTGAAAGGTGCCCTGCTTACCATTGAAACCCTGGCAGGTATTCTTTGTATTTTTACCAGCATATAGATGTTTCTGGGAAGCTATACAAGGTGGAACCCCCCAAAACTTGGAATTATCTTCTGGAGGTCAGACCCCTTTGTAGTACAGACTCCCCTTGCTAGGTGAGTGTTCTAGGAACTAATCAAAATCAGTGTGCCAGCTGGCGTTGTTGTGAGAGGCTGTGTTTGGCTTCAGTGAATTTTTCTTGAAGACTCTTTTAACGCCTTTGCCCATTTCATGTTGGGTGATTTACTAGTGCACCTGCCCACACCATGCTGAATGTTCAGCAGTTTTTGACCAAAAAATAGTATGAGCCCTGTACCCCACTATCCCTATTCACCCAATCTAGCCCTGAGCGACTTTTTTGTGTTTTCCCCGGATGAAAAAAAAGCCTGGGGAAACGTTTTGCCAATGTGGAAGAAGTGAAACAAAAAACAGTGGAAGTACTAAAAGGCATCAAAATCGACGAGTTCAAAAATGGTTTTGAGCAGTGGAAAAAAGGTCTCGATAGGCATATTACATCATATGGAGAGTACTCTGAAGGTGACTGAAGTTTAAACATGTGAGAATAAATACACAATTTTTAAGAAATAAATTCAGGTTTTTTTGGGTCCCCCTCATATAGGAGCAATGCTGAAATACATTCTGTTGCGAGAGGAGCATGACAGGAGGCAGGCGGTGGTGAGGCTCCTGCTACCAGAAGGCCACTGTCGCGGTAGCAGCCCCCTTCAACCTTCTTTGACATAATATGCTCTAGACTTCTATATCCTCAAAGGACTATTCTCTCTCGCACCACACTGAGAAATCCAGGTTAAGATGAACTATGCGGCCAAGAAAGATAGGATGACATTGGATATAGCAAGGCAAGTAAAACACTGTTTTATTTCATACGTGCTGATTGCAGGGATTCCATCACCAAACAGACTGGCACTCTACTTAATGAAGAGGGAGCATGTTTCTGCCTTAGTTTTGCCTGAGACCCTTTCTATTTCCCATGTTTGTGACGGGTTGGTTGTGGCACTAGCTGTTTGCCAAAGGGAACCTCCTTATCATTCATGACCCACCATTTGGGGAAAATAGATAAAAATTTTGAATATGTGGTTAAATTAGATTTTTAAAAACACATTCCAATAAATATAACTGATCAGAAAGGAGAGGTAATTTGCTTCTTATAGAATTGCATACTTCCATAAAGTTAAAATACCCATCAAAAATATATTAGTGTACTGCAAAAAATTAACACATGCGAAGTAATGTACGCACATGGTACTTTTAATTTTTTCAGTGGCCCCGGGGCACCGTTATCTGCTTTTTGCTGGGAAATCACTCATCATGTAGCTATTGGGGAAGGAGAGCACTTGCAGCTTCTTTTCTGGGAGCAATCCAATGCAGTGTGGATATTAATTAAATTTATTAAACAAATAACACAGCGACTTGGGGAAGCAGGGGTCCATCTGCCAGTTCTGCAGACAGATCTCTGCAGAGATGTGAGCTGAATGGTAGTTAAAGCGAAGTTGCCGAGCTCAGCAGATGGGCCCTTGTCTCCAGTGGGGGAAATTTGGTGGCAGTCCAACAACTCTTTTCCCCCTTCAGGTTTTTGTTCCTTGCAACTGTGATCGAAGAAGCTCTTCTCTGTCTTTTCCCAGCTTTGTGCCTCTCCCCTCCCCCCCTCCCCCTTTGTTTATTTGAGCAATGTTTAAATATGGGTGATTTGTTAGAGAGGCAAGTCCCGCCTGATCTCGTTTTGTGTGTGTGCTGTAAAACTCAAGCAGAAAATAATTAGGAAAATGTAATCCCATTGACTTTGCACCCCACTTGTGTACATTGCATCAGCTCAGCCATCAGCTCAGCCTCGTGCCCTGAAATAAAGTCTCTGAACGGATTCGAATTCAGTCAGTATCTCTGTTCACTGCATTTGGAAGTTCATATTATTCTGAGGTTTAGATGCTTACTGTCCTTAAAAATTTTTCTTACATCACTTTTAGACCTACATGCCTTTTAAATGACGCAATGTAAGGATTCTTGTTTCATTGGAATTCTGCCCACCCCTAATGTCTTCAAGTTTCTAGGTGCCTTAAATCCTAGTGTCTCCTTCCCTTGCCATCTGGGATGAGATGTTGCTGACAATGTTAATCTGCACATTTGTGGTGTGCTGTGTCTTTTAAAACCCCACCTCTGGACCCACCTCCCCCATAAGAAAGATGGTGAATTTGAGACCTTCCTGCAAAGAAGGACCACTTTAGTTTCAGTGGATGATTGCTTCCCAGCATTTGGTATAATTTTTGACAAAAGCACACTTGGATAGAATTTAATGCCAGGATGTTAGATTCGGTGGAAAATCACCCCCCCCACACACACCCCTTATCCTTACTTAAACCTTGGCACAAATTATTTTGTAGAAGGCTCTGTTGTCTTTGGCTGTGTCCCGGCGCCTGGGATCAGTGCCTTTCACAGGAGAGGGGTAGGTAATAGTGGGGGGAGACCCACACAAATCTTACTAGGCAGATTGTGGGCTCTGTCGATGGCAAAGGTTTGGCCTAAATAGATGCCACCTTGGGCTGAGTGAGTCCTGAAATTCCTTACCTTGGAGAGATAGGTCTGGTTTCATTGGAACATATTAGCTGAGATGAAGACACCTCTGCAGAATACAAACTCTTCCAATCAAGATGATCCCCTCCCAACACCTCAGTTCTCTGCCAGCAGAGTTTCACTTGCATACAACCCAAAGAGAGGAGTGGATGGATCTGGGTTATGGTTATCCCCAGGTGTACTGAGTTTTATGGGAATATGGAAGTCAAACCCTTAATTCAGCTTGTAATAAGAACCAAAAAATGGATCCATTTACCTGGAGCACAAAGAAATCTTAGCCAGCAGAGAGCCCTATACAATCACGACGGTCATTTAATTTCTGCTGCAACTGAAGGTGTTTGGCTGAGGCCATCCTTGGTATTGGTCCGTGTTTGTGCCTTCTGGACCTACCTTGAAACTGGAAAAACCAGAATCTCTTTATGTTTAACCAGGAGATGCAGTAATTGAGCTGCTGTCATCAGTTTGGTCCTCACCAAGATCCTGCTTCCCCCTCAGGCCACACTAATATTAATAATAGGAAGTTCTCCATTACTGTGGCAAATGGTTGGAATTCGGTGAAGATTTTTGTTTTTCATTAGAGCTCTGCCAACGATTATTGTGAACTCTGAGAGTTATTGTTCCGCCCCAGTCCTTTATGGTCATGAAGTAGCTGGTGAAAAATGTTTGTTTACCAGTGAATTGTCGGTGAACTGCCAATTTATTTCTCTAATTTGTTGGAAGTCAAAATTGGCTGGGGCACAGGGAAGACTCTACATTTTGAATTCATAGGCTATTTACCAGTGTCTGTTCTGTGTCTCCTTCCACCCCGGTGTACCTGGACTAATTTTGTTCTCTGATTTAAATCACAGTCTAGTTGCTCTGGCATCTCAATTTAAGGGAAGATTGGACGTTGTTTTTCAAAGGGGACTGCAAGTGTTTTACACTTGTCTGAGGACAGATTGTAGCTTCTTTCCCAAGGATAAGCTTAGAAATTATGTATAAATCTCAGGGTTTCATTCTTAGCAAAATGTTTTTAACCCTCTTGTCCACACATCCATATAAATGAACAAAACAGTGAAACAGCCAGGAAATGTTCAGACAGACTGCATGGAAGCTTCTGATCTGCTCCCTGCGCCTGCCATTCTACAGAACACATTTTGTTTACTCTACGTCTTCTAATTGCTTTATTGCAGATTTTGTAGCAGCCTGACAACTTGGGACTAAACGCATAAAAAAGCTTTTGACTAGGGACAAATTTAACCCTCATCTGTAAGGAAACAGAGAGTAGCTTTAAAAACAACAATATATTTTAAAATTATTTGCGAAGGGCTGGTATTTTTCAGATGTTTTTATTTAATTTGGCTCTAATGTACTTTTCTTCCAAGAGCTCAAGCCCCTGGAGTGAATATTTTGTAAATGGAACCAGGTTTGTGAATATCATCACCAACCTTATGCTATAACTGTCTTCGGAATGAAATGCTGTGGCTCTTCAAAGCCTGTACTTCACTGTCTAGAAAAGGGACTTAAGAATGATGTTTCTGAATGAGACCCAGTGCTGGCAGCCCAGCTCCTAAGGTAGAAAGGAAAGTTCATGGTCATTGTCATCCTTAATAATCTCACAGCCCATATCCTATATCTCAGTCTTAAGTCTGGGACCATGTCTGAGGCTTTTCATAATTCTGGGTCTGATAAATATTGATTGATTGTTGGGTAGATTTGCATTTGGTTTCTAGGAGCTGAGCAAAATAACCCAGCGCTCTGTGTTTTGTCCTCTGGCCAGCTGAGTCTTCCCTGTCATCCTAGAATCTCTTATCCTTGCAATGCCTTAGAACACTGCCTTCAGTTCTTATAATCGAGTCTTCTGAGGTCAAGCTGACAGGAGTGCTTTCCTGGGGGCTAGCGTGATTCTTTTGTCCTTACTCTACAGTAGATTGTAACTCAAATTCATAGTCTTACAGTAGGAAGTGAATTTATAAGACACCTAGGCCATCTCCCTCCCAATATAATCTTTATCTGAGGGGGCATTGGGGTGAGTGAGGAATAATGCTGCTTGTCAACTTGTAGCAACAGAGAACTGACCCCCCACATTATTGCAGTTTTTAATTTTGTGAGTTATAAATGTTTTGGATGTTAGAAATTTATTTCTTACACTAATGAGTAAAAATCTCAATGTAAGGAAACCCAGGTTTGTTTCTGGAGGTGGTGATAGCAAAATCAGTTCAGTTCACTGATATTGCGATTTCCTTTTCTATATCATATGTCTTCAAGTGTGCTCATATTTAATAACTAGTTACAATTGCTTGTGCACTTACTGTGTGCCAGCTCCCATGTTAAACACTTTACGTACATCAAACCATTAATCTTTACAGCTTGCCAGTTCTCATTATAAAGATGAGGAAACTGATGTTAACCCAAAGATTAATTTTAGTAATCTAAATTAATCTAAAGTTGTGCATAGAAACTTAAACCCATCAGTAGAATTACTGAAAAGATCCAGTTTTCCAGTGACCTGTAATAACCAAATGCATCAATAAATGTACTGCATTCCTCATACATGTTGACACTTTAGGGTGATGTCTCATAAAGATAATTGGTTAGACTGGGATGGTAATAACAAGGTCAGGGTTGTAGGTTTGATACCTGAAACTACCAGGTTGTGCGATACAGGGAATGGTCTGCCTTTTTACTCCAGTTTACCCAGGAATGTTGAAAATAAGACAAGGTGAAAAGGGGAAGGGTAGCTTCTCATTCCTGGAAGGATTCTTGAGACTCGTGTCCTGTTGGTGGTTCATTCATCTCAGCTAAATTTTGAGTCCTGATGAGATGGCAGGCTTTGTGCTAAGTGCTGTCTGTCTGTTATCTCATTGAATGTACACAGCAGGAGTGTAGGTATTCTTTCCCCCATTATTTAGTCATTCATGAAGCTTAGAGAAGTGAAGAATCTTGTCCAGGTTCCTTGAGCAGCAAGTGGAGGAGTTGGGACTTGAATCATTGTCTCTTTCACTCTGAATTCTTGACTGCCAAGCTCTGCATTTTTGCTTTTAAGGTGTAGTGAGACCATGCTTACAGCTTTGTTAATGAGTGATAGCCATTTTCTTATCATGGAGTGATCAGTTTGAATTTCTACAAGGTACAAGATGCCCGTCTTTTCTTAGATCCAATGTCTAATGACTCTGAAATGCTAGCAAACTTATTTGTCAAGGTGACTCTAACAATTGTCCATCGAATGAGCTCAGCAATAGATTAGTCTTTTGCTATTCTGTTAGTTCATTCAAACAAGGCTTTAAAAAGCTACATGTACTCATTTCAATATTGACTTCATAGAGAGGGTAGGAAGAAGTGATATACTTAAGAAATTAATTTTATTTACTCCCCTTTATGATGTTTTGCCTGGGACTTTGGGTACAGCATACATAATTTATATGTCATAGGTCTAAAATAATTGTAAAATTTCTAGTTTCAGGTAAAATATATTTCATAATATATATTTCACAAATTAAAAGAATGAATGAAGTGATCATGTAGTCAGATTTGAGATACCCCAGGAGTTAGATTACTCTAGTCAAAATTCTGCCTGGAGTATAAACAAGCATTTTGGCAAATGGCAGCAATTTTGTTAAACTCATTCAGAATGTTTCAGCAGATCAATACCCCGTGATTCAAAAAACCTAAGACTGTCTGATAGTCCTAAAAGTTCTGGGCATAAGTTTGGCCTTTAAGTAAGTTTGATTCTTATATGGATCAGTTAGCTTCTTGCTATTGCCTGGTCCTCTTCTGGCTCCAACCCTGACCAAATATTGTCTGCTTGTCAGCTTTTGGTCTCATAAAGGACATGTAAAATTAGGTGAATCACTCATGCAAATTTATCACCACTTCCAAAAAAAGAGAATACTCCTGTGCAGGCACATACCGTTTTTGTTGGTAAATTCAGCAACTATATTTAAAGAACAATTGACATGAAAAAATTTAAAAATATGTATAATATGTTAGAATGTGGCCCTTGTTTACTTAAACATTATTCAACCTAAGTGTAAAACACACTGCTAGGGCCCTTTAAAATTTTTTTGTTAGATTTTTAAATTCAACTATAAAGACAATTCAAGTGAGAAACTTCAGTGCATTGATTTTGTTCTTTGAGTCATTGCACTGTAATTAGCTGAGTTGCGTTTTAAATGCAGCACAAAAACATCTTTCTTGTCTGTTTATGTCAGGAAAAAATGGCTAATGAGCACTTATCAAAAAGATGAACATTTTTTCATTAGATTAAGTAAAATCAAAACAGATTTATAATGTACTATTATGTTTCAGCTTGGAATAAATTGAGCAAAGTAGCTAATATCTTCACAGCTTCCTGAGAATTTATTTGCATGGCAGGATCCCCCTCCCCCACACACTTAGACTTCAAGAAAGTGCCCATTGTGGCGACTTTCTTTGTGGAGTCAGGGCACCTTCCCAAAGGACTGGGAAAGCTCTTAATATTATTTGTAAAATCTGAGTAAGAAGCTGGTGTCAAAACTGATTTTCATTGGATTATGTCAGTGAGCTTTGCTACTTAATCATAAATTTCTTTAAAATCGTTTTTAAAAACGACTTCCCTCGACTTTCTCATAGTGGTCAGTCAAAATGCCACCTGGTACTCAGTATCATGCAGAGCTTTCTTTTACTTTGAGATTTTTGTGTGTATTCAAGTAGATGAATATTAGCCTTGTGTTACCATAAAGTACAGATGATGAAGTTGATTCCTTAGGAAAATTCAATGCAAAAATGTACACATTTAAGAACTTTCTCCTTTTAAATGTCATTTAGATGACAGGCTATTTTCAGGGCATCAAAGATTCTAAGTCGTTTCTTGCTCTTCTACTATGTGAGAGTTAAGTTTGTCTTCGCTAGTACCTGTTTGGAGGCTGTATAAGTATGTACATATCCACAAAGCAACCAATAATAACAAGGCCTAAATGTGGATAAAGAAGAATCTTGACTTGCTCAAGTTTTCTAAGTTTGCATTAGATTGAACAGACAAGAGACTAATACCCTGTATTAAAAAAGAGAGAGAGACTGCTCTGGACACTAGAAATTTAACTTAGTGCAATCATATAACTTCTCTCCATGTAGTACACTTTTGGGAAAACATTTTAATTGACATATCGTCGGCAGCCGTCCGTCTCGAGAGACGATGGTGTAGCTTCTTAAGAGTCTATCTGCACCGCCGAGAATGGCTGTGCAGTCCAACTCGGGAGTGACACGGTATCTGTCTCCTCCCGTGTTGAATCGACATCTTGTGATGACGCTGGAGTGTCCTCTCCAGTGAAGCTGAAGCTACAGAGCCTGGGCAGGGTGATATGGAGGGTCTGCTGTTGCCCATGCAGCAGACCCCCCCTCTCTTCATAGCTGAAGGGTCCAAGGGAAAGACGGAGTCAATACAGCTTGGCTTCAGGTGCGCCGCAGGAGTTGCCGGTGTTGATTACAACGTCTAACCGCCTTAGGGACTCCGGCTCCGGATTTTCTGTCGGGGTTTACTCCCTTAGCCTTTCCCCTGAAGAGGTATGCCACAAGGCAGCGGAGGTTTTTTGGAGTCAGAGTTTTCCTTCTCTGATGTGCCCTGACTGGAAGATTGAACCAGCGACACTTAGCTCGCAGGCCGACGCTCAATCCACTGAGCCAAACCAGCCAGGGCTAAATTGACATATAATACATTCATAAAAGAAAAAGCTTGATGAATTTCTACAAGTAACGTACCCATGTAAACACCATCTAGACCACGGTGACACCACAGAGGCCTTCTTTGTGCTACTTCCTAGTCATTATCACCCACCCAAGATAAAAATCATTCTGATTGCTGTCACAGATTACTTCTGATGTTTTGGGATCAAGTTATTAGCAACTGCAGCACGATGTTTCTTCTGCTCTGGTAGCAGAAACTACAAAATGAATTTTGCCATGACATGTTTCATGCCAAGATCCTGTGTCAAAATCTTGGACACAATAGTTTTTGGAATCCCCAGATCAGCTTCTGGTTCTCGCGTTGTCAGTCACCAATCTTTGTTGATTGCAGCTCATACACGTTCAACATTCTCAGGTGTTCTGCCTTTCAGAATGTGGGTCACTTTCAACAGATTCTCAACCATCTTTGAAGCATTTGTGCCACACTTTTATTTGTGCTGCACTCACTGCATCGTCCCCAAAAGCCTTCTGAGTCATCTGAATAATTTCGGCAGAGGAATGTTCAAGCTTAATGAAAAGTTTGGTGCATATTCATTGCTCTACTCAGTCATTTTGAATGTGGCGACCACACAGTACACATGCTCGTTCAACAGCATCTATCTCCCCTACTGTGGTACAGTGAAGTCGTCATTGTTCACACATATGCCTTCCAGAACATTCTCCTTGGCTGCCAGGTTACATTGATGTCGCACAACCTGTTCTTATTGTATTAATAATGGCTGGACTTTTTCCAGACAGACCTCATAGTTTATTTGTATATTATTTTAAATATTTTATGTATATACTCATATCATTTATGAACAATGAGAGTTTTTTCCTTAACAGTTGTTGAAAAATAACTTTAGTTTCTTTTCCTTGATGACAGTAGAATATTTAAGAGAGGTGGTGATTGCAGACATCCTGTTTCATTCCCAATTTCAGGCAAAAAAACGTTCCTACTTTACCATTAAAGTATTTACTGTAGATTTAAAAAATGATAATCTTTATTATTAAGGCAGTTCCTTCTAACATTTTAAACATCACTAATGGGCATTGAATTATGTCAAATACCTTTCCTTTTGAATCTATTTAGTGGCTGTATCATTTTTCTTACTTAGTGAGGTAAATTATATTGATTGGTTTATAAATGTGAATAGCTTCGTATTCCTGTTATAAATTAACTTGGTTAAGATCTGTGCTTTATATATATCATAGGTCTTGATCTGCTAGTATTTTAACTTGATTTTGCCAAATCTTTACATCTACATTCATGAGAGAGATTGACTCTATACTTTTACTTTCTTGTAATTCTTTTTTGTTATTACTAAGTTTTTGTATCAAGCATTTTATGGTCCTCATAAAGTGAATTCAAAATTGATTTCATTTTATCCATTCCTTGGAATAATTTGTAGAAGATTGGTGTTAGTGCTTGAAATGGTTAAGTACCTTATTGATTAAGCCATTTGAGCCTGAGGTTTTCTTTGTGTAACCACACAACTATCAAAATTAGGAAGTCTAATATTGATACAATACTGTTATCTACAATCTAAATTCAAATTTTATCAATTATTCTAATAATTTCCTTATAGCTACATATTTTTGCCCAGTCCAGTATGTAATCCAGGATTATGTATTGCATTTAGTTGTCATGTCTGTTTAGTTTCCTTAATGGAACTGTTCTTCTGCCTTTGTCTTTTGTGATCTTGATATTTTGAAGAGTGCAGAACAATTACTTTGTAGAATGTTCTACGATTTTGATTTGTCTGATGTTTCATTATGATTATGCATTGTTGGTAGAAATAACACAGAAGTGATGTCATGTCCTTCTTAGTCCATCATATCAGGAGTCACATGATGTTCAGTTGATTTATTATTGGTGACACTAACTTTGAGAACTTACATCAGTAGAAGTCTGCAGTGTGGGCTACCATGAAGTTACTGTTATTCATTTGTGATGAATAAATTATTTGTGGGGAAATACTTTGAGACAATGTAAACATTTTGTTTCTCATCAAATTTGTGTCCAGTATATCTTAACATTCGTTGATGATTCTTTACTGAATCAATTATTACTATGATGTTTGCAAGATGATTGTTTTATAAATCGATTATTTTTTCTATATTTATTACTTGGCATACTTATATAAGGAATAACTTTCCCATTACTCCCATTTGTTAATTTAGTAAACTTGTGGATTCTTACTTAATTTAATGTGTTATAATCCATCGATCTCATTTTTAATTTGATGTTCAAATGTTTGAGATTTGGCCATTGGGAGCCCGCTCACGGGCTCCTATGAATTTTTGCCATGGCTTTCCTGCTTTGAACATTTCTTAACTTTCTGGCATGACGAGATGTCCAGTATCACTTTTTACTTTATCTACCCCAACATTGGAATCAGTAATTTCTTCAAGGAGCCCTGGCTATGGTTTGTGTAGAATGGTATTTAGAAATTAAGATCCTGACACTAAGTGTGCTCTTCTTGCTACTACAGTGCCACTGGACTCAAAAGAGCAGGGACAAACAGGGCTCTCTCTGTCTCCATCCCTGCCATTAGGAGTTCATAATGTACTTTCAAATCTTATCTAACATTCGGTTCATTTTGTTTTCTCTCTTTTCTATATTTGTAAGTCCTTTCTGTAAGTGAGACATCTGGCTAACATTATCCTCAGTATACTTGCTCATTTGCCCAGGGTTAGAGTCACAGAAAGCTGTTTAGAATTGCTAACCTGACCACTATAAAAAACGTACCTTCTAACCACTGTTCAATATTTGTTAAAAGATTTTTGTCTCTAGACTGAGGCTATATAGTCAAACCCTGTATTCAATAGTGGTAATTTTTCCCCCTTTTGTGTAATTATGTTTTTCACTTGAAATACAGTTAGGCTCATTTGTTTCTATTTATATTTCATTTTAGGTTTCATTCCCCTCCATCTGTTACTTTATCATCATCATCATCATATTAGGTGAGCATATAAAGCATTAACATGGCTTCAAAACCCCAAATTACATAATAATTTGGGGTTTATGGTTCACCATTCCTGAGTTGCTTTTTGTAACTATAAATAAATACCTTAATATCATTTCCTCTTCCTTCTCAAACAAAAGTAGAATACTACATACAATCTTCTGCACTTTGCTTTTCTTTTGGTTGACAAAAAAAAATATCCCAGAAATCACTCCATATCACATATTCTTTAGTTTTTATTTACAGCTGCCTGGTATACCATTTTGTTAATGTATCCTAGTTTATTCCATTGATCCCCTATGTGAGTCCCCCCCCCAAATTTTTCAGTTACAAACAGTGATGTGCTTTCTTCATATGTATTGGTGAAGGTATGTATCTTCAAGGAAATTTTAGATGTGGGCTAAAGGTAAACTCATTTGTGGTTTTGTTAGGTACTATCAAATTCTTCCATGAGATGGGGCATTCCCACCAGCGATGTACAAGAGGGTCTTTTGCCTTGTGGCTTTATAAAGAGAATGTGCTGTCAAGCTTTGTAATTTTTACCGAATCTAATCATTGAGAAATTATATGTCAGTATAGTTATAATTTGCCTTATTATTATTATATCTGAAGTTGTTCATCTTTTCATATGTTTAAAGGTCACTTGAAAATCTTTATTTGTGAGTCGTATGTGACTTTTACTTATTTTTCTATTTTTTAAAATCTTATCTCTCTCAATTTTAGAGTTCTTTATGTATTTGGGATGGATATTCGCTCTTTATCCTTGGTACCTGTTAGTCATAGTTATTTTAAAATTGGCGTGAGTCTGTGGGACCATTTTATTGAGTTTTTTTAAAAAACCTTTTGGGTTTTGATCACTTGTTGTTCTTTCCTAATAAGCCTGATAGTTTTTGATTGAATGTCAAACTTTCTGTATAAAAAGTTGTAGAGGCTCTGGATAGTGTTATTTTCCTGCAGAGGTGATTTTGTTTTCTACTAGCAAACAGATGATACTTGGGTAAGATAAACTTGATCAAGGCTGGTCGATTTAGGCTTTGCCTTCCCTCTATGGAAGTAGCCCTTTTTGGGTCAAACCTGAAAGTCTGGGGTCTTTTCCTTCCTCCTTGGCAGTCCTCAGCACAATGGGCCTCCCATTTTCTCCCTAAATTTTTAGCCTTGTAGCAGTCAGTTTCTGCTGGGTTCTCTGTCTTATCAGACAGAGCATGTGCAGTTTAGGAGTCAGCAACAGCCTTGAGGGGAATTTGCACTATAAGGCTCACTTCTCTGCGGCTCACTCTCCTCCAGGACTTTGACCTTTCATTTTTTGTCAGTGCTTCCAACCCAGCAAGACCGCTGCAAGCTTTAGGTGGCTGTTATCTCTTCAGCCTTTATTCCCCACACAGTGAGTCGGCAGATACCCTGATGAGAAACAGCAGTGGCAAGTGCAAGGCTCACTTCAGTGTGTTACCCTGTCCCCAGGGTTGCAGCCTACAAAGTCCTGCTGCCCTGATTATTTCCTCGTGCCTTCAAAAAGCGCTTCTTTTACATTTTGTCTGGCTTTTATAGTTGTCCTCAAACAGAAGCATTATTCTGATACTAGTTATTCCATCATAGCTGGAGCAATAGTCATCTTTCCACTTAGCACATTTCATTAAATTTGTATGGAAATAAGAGAACACAGTCAAATGGACAAAGCATTTTAAAATTGACAAAGAAATTGGCCACTGCTGGGGAGGGTGCAAATTTTTACCAGCTTTCTGGAGGACATTCATTTATATTAAAATCCTTAATAAGTTATTTGCCCTTTAACTGAGCAATTCTGCTTCTGGGTATTTCTTTTAAGAAAATAATCACAGCTGTGTGTGAAGGTTTGTTTACAAAGAGAGATTCCAATTCCAGTCAACAGAATTGGAATCAAAATCCTCAATATGTGGCAATAGAGGGTTTTATAAATTGTGGTACTTCACTACAATGGAATATAATGAACTCAACATTACAAATGATGTAGGAGAGTATTTAAACCTATTAATAATCTGTTGTTAAACACAGAGATTATAAAGCAACATGTGTTGTATGGTACAATTTAAGAGTATTTATACAGATATATAAATATAAAACTAAAATAATGCACACTGAAGTGTTAACAGCTGGTATTATTGGGTCGTTGTTTCGTTTTCCCCTTTGTTTATGCATATTTTATAAATTGTCCATACGGGATAACTTTGCTCTAAAAGAAAATTAATACACTTAAAAAGAAAACTTATAGTCGATAGGTCCAGTTGATAATGTTGTCTAGCAAACATTTTATTTCTGTTTTGGCTTCCTGAGCTCTATCTTTATGTGGTTAGTAGTGTTACAGATTTTGTCAGCATCAGCGCCCTCTTTGAAAATACTTCGCAGAACAGAAGACTTCCATACAAATATGCTTTAAAGTCCCACTGGTCAAATTCAAACAGAGGCTTCACTAGTTTCTGTCAGTGTGTGCCAAAGCCTTTTTAGTAAGGAGTCCTTTAAAATAAATAGGTTTGTGACAAGGACCTGGATTAACAAGGAAGGTTTATTTGTTAAAAAAATAATTCTTTTTGAAACCAATGGCCAACATTTAATGCAATCACCTTTTAAAAACTATATCAAAATTTCTGAAGATCATTTTTACCCTTGGTTGCCCTTTTATTTGAAGGTACCCTTCAAGGCAGCCATCACGAGGTATGGCCTCTTGGGTTTGGAGGGTGCTTCCCAGGAACGTCCGTTCCTTGGCTACGTCATCAGAGAACCAGCACGTTGAGGATTGTCGCCGTCACCATGGGGCCTATGGGTACTTCTTGCCCATCCAGACCAGGTGGAGCGACAACGACCAGTACGGCCATGTGAACAATGCCGTGTACTACAGCTACTTCGACACTATTATCAACCACTACTTGATCAGGTAAGCTTGGGTTCTGCAGGCCCTTGCCCCCATGTTGGCCCTCCGGCATGCCCTTGGTTGGGAGTTCTTGCAGAGCCTTTGGGGAAGAGGTTCTCGCCAGTTTCCTCTGCCAGTGCTCCTCTTTAGTCGAGTCAATGGAAAGTCAGATTATTCCAGAGGAAAACAGGAGGGCTGCCGTGTGGATGAGGAAAGTTTGCCCCGCGGCTTCTGCAGCCTCAGGTGCTCCCGTATCCTAGTCCTTTGGACTAAAATGTCAGCGGATGTGCAGGCTTTGAATCTCATCTAAGTATCTACACAACAAACCATGCAATATGCAGACCCTGGGCAACTTGAGCAGACATAACATCGGCCCTCTAGGCCTTTTTGTGGGAAATGCAGCTGCTTTCCCCACCAAGGGAACATAAGCAAAAGGAGGGAGAGCAAAGATGCAAAGATGTTTGTTATAGTCCCTGAATGCCCTGCAGACCTCATTGCCATTCCATAGGTATGTTTGTAAGATTGGCTAGTATATAGTTGGTTAATATAATTTTCTATGTGAGAGGTTGTGTTGTATAAACAGATCTGCATAAATCCTAGCTTCATCTTGCATTAGCTATGTAATTTTGATCAAATTATTTAACCTTATTGAGTCTTCTGTAAAGGTAACTCACATTTATTTTGAGGTTTCTCTATGTCTAGCACTGTGAAGCATTTTACACAGATTTTCTTATTTAATTCCAAGACAATTGAGAGAGTAGCAGATTGTCAGTGCACTGCCTGGACCTCCTGCTTCTACCCTTTTGGGGCACACTGGCTTGACTGTCAACTGTCAGCATTTATTTGTCTAAGGACTATCTCTAGCCACCAGAGCTCGTTTTGCAGCCAGACCAGAAGTGAAAGGAATTAATGCCTTCTAGCAGCAGCTTTTGGTCACTGATGGAAGGTGCTGTATAAATACTCCAGCTTTCTCTCCGCTTGAATATCTCTGATCACTTTATACAGATTCCCAGGCTTCCCTACTGGGATTAAGCTCCAGTTCCCAGGTTGGTACCTTTAAAAAAAAAGAGAGGTAAAATTTACATAATGTAAAATCTGCTATTTTAACCATTGTGAAGTATACAAATTTAGTCGCTTTTAGTAAATGTGTATTCACAATGTTGTGCAACCATCACCACTATCTAACTTTAGAACATTTCTATCACCCCCCCAAAAAGAAACCCCACACTTACTAGCAGTCACTCTCAATTTCGCTTTCCTCCTATCCCCTGGCAACCATGAATCTACTTTCTGTCTCTATAAGAGTTACCAATTCTGAATGCTTTATATAAATTAATCATACAATATGTGGTTTTCTGTGTCTGGCTTCTTTCACTTAGCATGATGTTCTCAAGATTGATTCATGTTACAGCATGTGTCAATACTTCATTCCTTTTCATGGCTCGATGATAGTCCATGATATGGATATACCAATTTTGCTTATTCACCAATTGCTGTTTATTTAGGTGGTTTTCACTTTTTTGGCTTTTAGGAGTAATGCTGCTAGAAATATTTGTGTACAAGTTTTTGTATGGGCATGTTTTTCATTCTTTTGAGCATATACCAAGAATGAAATTGCTGGATCATATGGTAACTGTGTTTAACTTGTTGAGGAACTGTCAAACTGTTTTCCATGCTGGCTGTACAGTTCATACTCCATCAGCAATGTAGGAGGGTTTCGGTCTTCCACCTCCTCTCCAGCATGTGTTACGAATTATCTTTTCAATTAGAGCCATCCTCATGTGTGTGAAGTGGTATCTCATTTAGGTTTTGATGGTGGCTAATGATGGTCGAACATCTTTCCATGTGCTTATTAGCCCTTGGTATACCGACTTTGGAAAAGTATCTAATCAGATTTTTTATAGTGTTTTTTTTTTCAATTTTATTGAAAAATAATTAACATACATCATTGTACAAGTTTAAGGAATACTTGGTTTGATTTGCATACGTTGTGAAATGATTATCTCAATAGGTTCACCTATCATGCATCATTTCATATAGATACAGTATCAAGATAAGTAATTCTTGTGGTAAGAACCCTTAAGATTTACTCTCTTAACAACATTTTTGTATATCATATGGCAGTGTTAGCGATATTAATCATGTTGTACATTATGCCCATAGTACTTATTTATCTCATAACTGGACATTTGTACCTTTTGACCACCTTTCTCCAATTCCTCTTCCCTACCCTCTGCCTCTTATAAGCATGTCTCATCTCTTTTTCTGTGAGTTTTTTTTTTTTTAAGATTCCATATATAAGTGGGACCACACAGCAATTTGTCCTTTTCTGTTTGACTTATTTCATCTAGCATAATGACTTCAAGGTTCATTCATGTTGTGGCAAATACTAAGATTTCCTTATTTTTCATTACTGAATACTATTCCTATATATGATCCAGCAATTCCATTTCTGGGAATATATCCAAAGAAAATGAAAACATTAATTAAAAAAAAGTCTGCTCCCATATAATCAAGATATGGGAACACCTAAATATTCATCAATGGATAAGTGGATAAAGAAGATATATCCATATATATGTAAGAATGTATGTGTATGTGTGCATCTTGACTATATGGGAGCAGATTTTTTTTTTTTAATTTTTAATCTTTATTGTATTTTTTTCCATTACCATGTAGTCCCCTTATCCCACCGCCCCCCCAGCACTCACCACACTGTTGTCCGTGCCCATGTAAATACCTTACAGTTCTCACTCACAGAGCAGATTTGCTGTGTCAGGGAACTTATACATCTTTTTCAAAAGGATGTGTATAGAACAACTTCCACTTTGAGTGCCTGGTTCTCCCTTGGGTGATATGTGGTCCCGGATCTTCACACCACTTTTACATTGTATGCACCTGTCAGTAATTCATCTAGAAGTAGCTTACACTTGCTTACCTGTGAATAGTAAACTGTCTTTTCAGTACTCATTTTAGCTTTCAGAAGAATGTGTGCATTATACCTTGAAATCCACAGGAAGAGGTAGAAATAGTATTTGAGGCTCATTGTAATTTCATATAAGTTTTTACAGAGCAAAGCTTAATAATGAATTTTTCAACTCGCTCCACGGCCACTCAGTCTTTTTTAAGAAGGAGCCTTGTAACTTCTTTGCATTCACTCTTAAGAATCATCTCAATAAAGTTGGGACCCAGTGGTGTGTCTTAGTCACTTCAGGCAGCTGTAATGGAATATCATAGACTGGATGGCATAAACAACAGAAATTTATGTTTTGTAGTTCTGCAATCTATAAAATCCAGATCAGAATATCAGCATAGTTGAATTCTGGTGAGGGCCCTCTTCCTGGTTTGTACACAGCCACCTTCTTGCTGTATCCGCACATGGCCAGGAGAACAGGCTCCAGTCTCCTCTTCTTATAAGGACACTTATCCCATCTTGGGAGACTCCAGCTTCATGACCGCATCTAAACCTAGTTAATTCCCAAAGATTCCACCTCCTAATACACCCCATTGAGAGTTAGGGTATCAACATATGAATTTTTGGGGAACACAGACATGTAGCTCATAACATGGTTTTTGTGGCTTTTGAATGTTTCCCATTTGTTAATGGAACTTCTGGAAAGATGATATGCCAAAAATGATGGTTGGTTCTTTTATCCAGTGGAGACTGTGGGGGTAGGGGTGGGGCGTGGCAGCATCAGCTCCCACTAGAATCATGTTCTGACTCATGGAAAAATCCCCCGGTATTACACATGGACTCCAAAATTGTGAAAATACTCTAGCTGTTGTGGTTAGGGACTTCCTAGTCATGACAAAAAAAAGAAGGGTTTACCTTTATACCTTTACTAAAAGATCTGAGGATTGTTTAATGGGTCGCTCACTGACCGACAGAAGCCAAGCCAGCATCACATAAAGGTGTGGGAACGTGGGGAAAGCAGCCTCATTTCACCAGTCACTGCGAGGAAGGGCAGCTGGTCAAGCCCAAACAATGCACCCCAGCCAGGCTTGCACCCCCGCCTCCTTCCACCTGGCTTTCTAAGGATGGGCAGCACTGTACATGTGCCAAGATCCCGTGGGAAAATTGATGAGGAAAATTCTTATCTAGAACATTCCCACTCCGAGAGGGGTTTTCTCTAGCAGAGGGGACCGGGGAGCTGTGGAGGGCCTGGCAGGGGAGGGCGAGAAAGATAGCACAAGAGACCGCAGGTTGCCCGAAGTTCCTGTCACTTTGGCATGCGGAAGGGGTTAAGTCATTCTTGAACAGTTTATCGCTCATCAATTGCAATTAAATATGTTTATATTAAATTATGTTCTGTAATTAATGTAAAATCCTTTAGCCTATGCTGTTATTAGAACCAGATGCTGAAGTACCGACAATATTTCAACACGATTGTGCTGCCTCGCCAGCTGTCTAACTGTAATTACTTTAATCTCAGCTTGTTATCTAATTATCACCTTTGTAAAGGAAAAGTACTCTCTGATGCTTACTGATTGTTTCAGATGACAGTGAAGGGCAGGGAACAGCTGTCAGAGACCGTGGGCCCTGCTTATCACAATGAAGGAACTTATCCTGAAGCTGACTCAGGGCCACACTGCTGAAAAAAGATGTCCCAGGTGGGAACATCCCAGTAAGGGGAGACAGTTAGTGTGGTGGCTAAGGGTGGGGCCCCTTGAATAAAATGTCAGGTGACACCAGCCTCCTACATTGATGGCTGGGGGACAAGTGGCTTGATCACATTAAGACTCAGTTGCCATATCTGTAGCATGGAGATGGTAATGATATTGGAATTGATCTCAGAGGATTGTTGGGAAGATTGAGTGAGATTCTGCATATGAAGCCCTCAGCACAGTGCTTGATGAAATAATTATTCTTCCTTTAGAAAAAAGATATCAGCCAGTGTTGGTTTTCTGCATTCCCATGACCAGTTTGGTTTCCAAGTTATGTTTAAGTTCTACCCTTTTGGGACTGAAATTTACCTTCACATTGCATGTTCAAAAATGGTTTACCAAACCAGTCAAGAATATAAATAAGTATTGTCAGGGAAATCTTGAAGCCCTTAAAAGGATGAAACTATTTTTGGAGTATCTTCCAGTGCTTTATGTGTGTATCTGCATATGAGCAGTTGATGTGGTACCTGTAGTTTAAAGCAAATTCCCTTAGGATGTTTATTAAGCTTTTACTATCCTGCCATGCTTGACCTCTCAGGGGCTGCACCCCATCAGAAGGAAGCTGGCACCAGTCTCCTGGCCATAGAATAGCATGTCTGTATCCCCCTCCCCCCCCATTGGACTGTGAGCCCCTCAAAGGCAGGACAGTACCTTGGTCTTTTATATATTCTGAGTACTGTATCGCCTGGTCTGGCACATATTTCACCCTCTGTTCCTTGAAAGAACTAAACGAGGTCACCCAGGGTTTTTCTTTCCCAACAGTGTAAAGAAGCACTGCCTCCTGGGGCCATGGGGCAGATCTCAGTCTCTGGGATTTCTTGCTACATGTTACTGTGTCCTCATATCTGGAAACTGCAAAGCAGGCTGTGGGGGAGACACGTCAGAGCGCCCAGGAGTCTGACTGTAATGGTGACAAGTCAACTGTGCCTACTTTAGCAGCAACAGGAGTAGGAGGCCAGAGCTGGCACACCCCTAGCCACGCCCCCTGAGGAGGGCAAAGTGGTGGGTCTTTAATGTCAGCAATGCCCAGGTGCAAAGAGGGCTGCTTTATGAGAGGGGTTCCCACCATTCATCACAGAGCATAATTGTCACCAACTCCACGAAACTCCCTTCCATAGAAAGAACGACAAACCAGATTCTGGAGTCACTCTTAGTTATAGTATCTTTGGCTGGCTATTGAAGGAAATAGCCTAGAATGAGAGAAATGACCCAGCAACAGAGATCTTAAAGAAGTCTCTGCCTGTAGCCTCATCTCCCGTCACTTCTCTTTCTCTCCTGCAATAAACTCTGTATGGTTTCTTGCAAGCAACACACTGATTCTCAGCTCTGTGCCTTTGGTTCCACTGTTGCCTTTACCTGGAATGCCCTCGCTCCTGTTCAACAACTGGATTCTTCCTAGCTTTCTCTGACCTTCCCAATCACTGCCTCTCAAATAGAATGTGTGTCCATTCTCTGTATTCCCATGGGATCCTGGCTTTTCTATATCAGAGGCCCACCAACTTTTTCAGTAAATAGTCAAATACCAGTATTTTTGTCTGGACGGGCTGTGGGTTTTCTGTTGCAACTACTCAGCTCTGCTGTTGTGGCTGAAAAGCAGCCGTAGACAACATGTACATGAATATGTGGCTGTGTTCTAATAAAACTTTATCATAGTTCCCTGCTTATTCCACTTTCTCTGTGCGCCTATATTTTTATAGCTTGAGTCACTCTCCTGGCTACTGAATTATAGATTATTAATGCATCATTACTGAATTCGTCCTCTTGGAATGACAATGTCACCCTAACCTGAACTCCTCAAGCTAGACACTGTAGTGTCTTGGCCTTGATTTCCCCCCAAAGCAGAGCCAGGACAAGATCTTGTGAACAGGTAGTTTGTTTTGGAAATTGATCCCCAGGAGCGAGACTGGGGACGGGAAGGAGTGAAGAAGAAGAAGGAAAGCCAACCCAATGTTACTGAGGATGAGCAACAGCGGGCAACAGCAGCTGAATTCCACTGGGGATCCACAAGGAGCCGTGCGGAACGTGCCTCAGAGTTCTCAGCCCAAAGGACAGAGGCAGGGGCATTTATTCACTGGCTCCCATCCCTCACCAGTCAACGTGTTGCCCATGGTGTGTTAGACCCCTGTGTTCCATGTGTGTGCATGTGCCAGAGTCACTGAGCAGATTCCTGCAACCTCCCCATGAGAGACGCTTCATGCCGCCCGGGCAAGGTGCCGTCAGGCCACTCCTGAGCCCGGCTGGCTGCTGCAGCGATGGCCGGAAGACAAAAGGGCTTCAGAGGATGCGAGGCAGCCTAGTAGAGGCGTCCAACAGGCTTAACGTGCATTTGCGGTTGCCCACCACAGCAAACTGCAGATGCTGAGAAGCAGTGGCTAAGAGGGCAGCCGCTGATGCTAGGCTGCCCAGGTTTTCATCCCGCCTGCTTCTGCCCCCAGCTCAGTGTCGCCGCAGACAAACCGCTTAGCTCTTCTGGTCGCCATCCCTCCTCTCTGAAGGGGTGATAATCATGCTCACCTCAGAGGCCTGTGTGAGGTACGAAGCCCACGAAAAGGGCCCGCGTCATGGGCTCAGCAGATGTTAGAGATCAATGGGCACTTAGACATGAAACAGTTTTGAATAGTGTGGCCTTTTTTAAGTTAATGCTTCTGTCTTTGCTTATTTTTTTTAAACAAAATATACTCTTTCCAAATTGAATTTGAAATACCTCACCAAATAAGATGTATTTAAATAAATCTTTTTTCACCAGAAGCAGAATAAAAGAAAAATAGAAAGTAAGATGGAAGAAGACACAAAACAACTGCCATTGAGGATGACAGGAATTGCTGAAGTTCCTGCCACACAGGGAAACTAAGGCAGCAAGATGAGCTGCGTAATTCACACTATGTGATGAAAGAAAACATGATTTTTTTCCCCCCAGAGAATCAGTCTTTTCTCTCTCAAATTCTAAAGGGAATTGAAAGGAGGCTTGAACAACCAAACCAGAAGAATGTAAGGAGCCTGGAAAGAGAGGACTTGTCTGTTTTGAACTTGACCAGTACCTGGCACATGTGAGTGCCCAGTGACTGAACAACTAAAAGTAAGTGTTTTCGGGAGCAGATGTTCTCTCATGAGCATCCGCGTCCTGCATTGGTGACTGGTGTAAAGGAGTGACTCCGACAGTAAGGTTTGGAGCCAGTGTGGGGGACAGAGGTGGGTGGGTCTGCCCCTGGTGGCGTGTTGACTGGGTGGCAGCAGGCGGTAGGTCTTTTGGCTGCCCTGCTTGCTGGGAATGCTGGTGACCCTCTGTCCCCTGACCGACCTCTGCTGCTTCCTCTTCCATTACTCCCCCACCTCTGGCTGAATGAGCAGACTCTTTCTGCAGCATCCCCAAGGGGGCAGATGAGTATGGGCTTCCTGTGGCCTCCGCCAGCGTGAGGATTTCTTTGATGGGGTGGCCCTGAGCTGTCCCAGTGAAGCAGGCCTCCCCAGGGCTCTGGCTTTGGTTTTGCTGAGTAGCATCTGAGACCCAGGCAGGGCCATACTCTCTCTTTAGTACATTTGCATCTCAGGGCTTCTGTTTACATTATGATGACTCCATCAGTCTGAAGGCCTCACTTAAAATATTATGATCTGTTTCCTTGAAGCCAAGGAAATCTCATTATAAATAAAGTAATGTCATTTGCGGGTGTGCTCTATAACCCACGGGCTCGGAAACGTTCGGATGCAGCTTGCCTGGGAAGTCGGGCTGTCAGATTAATACATTGTTTGAAAATTGGGGTCAGGGGTCACCAGTCTCCTGATACACAAATCTCCCTCTGAGAATCTCATTTCATTCAGACTATCAGTTAGATTAGAAATGCCCTAATTATCCCACTGAAATTAAATTACTTTATGTTAGGGTGATATAATGAACAACCATAAAGAGGATATATACAACCAATCATCTTATTAGTCACAGCAAGACCAGACCATACACTAAACGGACCTTGCTGATTATTGTCAGCTAGTCCCCGTCACATGGAAATGGGGAGAGGGAAAGAGGGAAGAGAAGAGAGGTTAGTGTTGGTTCACCTCTGGCTGTTCTTGTGTTTTTCCTGGACAGCGGGGTTGCTGCTGTGTTTCTCTGCTGAGGTGCTAAGAGTTTCTCCCCGAAGGTGCTACCTCTGGTCATTAAAAGTGAAAGAGCTATGAAGGGTCCACTGCGCTCTTGACCTTGTTCACCCCCATGGCATTGGGAGGCCTCATGACTTAGAGGATAGGAGCAGGTTGCCATTGCCCTTTTCTCCTTCTTCTTCCTCTTCCTCTTCTTCTTCTTCAATACTAAACCACAATTTATTGTTAGTTGCTTTTAACAACAATATGACCGATCAGCTAGTGCATACAAAATGGAGCACTCATAAATATGAAGTTCAATTCATGATTACAAAAAGAAAAAAATCCTATTTGCTGAATTCTTTGAAAATTAGATAACTAAAACCAAACCAAACCTCTTTAAACAGTGGTTGTAAAAGTAAGTGAAGTAAATGTAAATCCCTTCACTTTTTTATTCTAGAAACCTTCCCAGTATCTGTCAAGTGACATGGCTCTGTTGCTAGGGCACACTTGTCCTCCATAGAAAGATGAACGTCCATCAGTTGTATTTGTTAAAGTAAATAATACTAGCTGCTATAATGAACTACCACCAGATCCCAGTTACTTAACAAGAAAAGGTTATTTCTTGTGTGCATGTGTGTGTGTGGTGGCCTGTCCATGCAGTCACTAAAGAACCCACCTTCTAAGTCATAATTCTCAATGGTAGGACACTCAACATTTTGGAACTAGGTACTTCTTTGTTGTGGAGGGCTGCTCTGTGTATTATAGGATGTTTAGCTGCATCCCTGGCCTCCATCCACTAGGTGCCAGTAAGACATCTTCCCAGTGTGACAACCAGAATGTCTCCAGACATTGCCAAATGTCCCTGGAGGAGGGGAATGGAATTGCCCCTGGTTGAGAACCACTGCTCTATGTCAGTGGAGTTTTCTCCATTCATAAAGGAGATGGGAAAATAGAGCAAGGAAGACTCTGCAGAACGTTATCATAGGCCATTCCTGGAGGAGGTATATATCATTCCTACCCACACTCTGCTGGACAGAAATCACATGGCTTAACTGAATGGGTGGCTAGATACATAGCCTAGAAGGGTCCCCAGGAGGAAAAGAAAATAGGGTTTGCTGAACATGTAGCATTCCTCGTGACTTTGGCCTTGTTCAAAGATAAACCAAGGATATACCAGAACCTGAGACTTCAAAGATAAAACAGAAACTGAGATTTGGTACCTCCCCTTACTGGCACCTGATGACTTCAAGCCTGCTGGTTGTCACCACAGGAGCCCAGCTTATTGTCCCTTTACCTTCCTTTGCCTCCCAACCAAAGCTCGTCTGTCTTGCTTCCCATTGACACGAAGCTCTGATTTATAGTTGAAAAATCTAATCCATGCTATATGGTCAAAGGATATTGATGGGCTCATGTGCAACCCCTTTAGGGGAGCATAAATATTAATTTTTACAGAAACAAGTGGATGGCAAGCACATGAGCCATTCTGGCAGATTAGGCAGAACTATGGGTGGACTATACTTTGCAACATGATTACAACAGAATTGTTGTACATAGAAAAAATATTATAACAGTTTAAAAAATAACACAATGACCTTAGGTAGACCTTTTTATTAAATGATAAGCAAATGTAAAATAATTTATGTAACAAAATGAGCATGTTAAAGACTGCATGCTTGTATCCCAGAAATTCATGTTTAAATCCAATGGGATGGTATTAGGAGGTGGGGCCTTTTGGAGGTAAGTAGGTTTAGAAGAGGTCATGAAGGTGGAACCCCCAAGATGGGATTGGTATTCTTAGAGAAAGAGCAGGAGACAAGAGCTCACCCTATCAACCATGTGAGAACATAGCAGAGGGTGACTGTCTGTAAGCCAGGAAGTAGGTTCTCACCAGAACAACATCTGGTAGTTTGATCTCGGACCTCCCAGCTTCTAGAACTGTGAGAAATAAATATCTGCTGTTTAAGTTACTCAGGCTATCGCATTCTGTTGTAACATCCCAAATTAAGACAGAACACAATGTACATTAATGCTTATATCATTAAGTTACCACATAGGGTGAGCCCTGTTTTCACATAAAGTGAGCTTGTGTTCATAGAGTTTGGTCCTTTGGGTAACCAGCTCTCTTCCTCAGCTCCGATACACAAGCACATAAGTACTGACCAGAGATTAAAGTTTTAAGTTACTATCATTTTTAAGAGCATGTGTTTGAACTTCTCTCTTAGGCAGAGGTTATGTAGATATACGAGGTCTGTCTGAAAAAAGTCCAGCCATTGTTAATATAATGAGAATGGTTTGTGTGACATCATGTACATGGCAGCTGAGGAGAGTACATGCATGAACAATGACGACTTCACTGTACTAGTCAGTGGGGGTTGTAGATGCCATTGAGTGAGCATGTGTACTGTGGTCATTGCATTAAAAAAGATAGAGCAAGTAGAGCAACGAATCTGCATCAAATTTTGCATTAAGCTTGAACATTCTTCCATGAAAAATATTTGATGATTCAGAAGGCTGTAGCTACGGGCAACTGGTGATTGACAGTTTCATCATGACAATGCGCCCACTCATGCATCATGTCTCATGTTTTGGTGAAACATTGAATCACCCAGGTGACTCAGCCCCCTTACAGCCCAGATTTGGTGCCTTGTGACTTTTGGCTTTTCCCAAAACTAAAGTCACCTTTGAAAGGGGAGAGATATCAGACCATCAGTGAGATTCAGGAAACTACAACGGGGCAGCTGATGGCAATTAGAAGAACTGTGTGAGGTCCCTACATGCCTACTTTGAAGGGGACTGAGGTGTCATTGTTCTATGTACAATGTTTCTTGTATCTTGTTCAATAAATGCCTCTATTTTTCACATGATGTGACTGGATACCCTCTGGACAGACCTCCTAGCTGGAACGAGATCACCAGGTGTGTGCTGATGGCCCCATTTATTGGAGTCAGTACCTTGTTACTCTCGGTGTTGTCTGTGTTGATGGGTAGTTTCCCAAAGAAGTGAAGGGATACGCTGCCTGGTTTACCAGTTAACCGCCGGTGTGACAACATCACGCCTTAAAACTTGTGCTACAAGGTAATGCTGCAGTGGAAAGAGTTTGGGGATGGGAGACTGGTGCCCTGGATTCCTGAGCTGGCTGTGACATTGCCCTTGTGATTGCCGGTGAGTCTGGCCACTGCTAGCAGACAAGGCTCTTAACACCTGCTTTCCTTCATGGGTTTTCAACAAACAGCTCATGCCCCACTTCAATATGGCCACTGTGCTGCAGCCAGAAAGACACTTTCTAATTTCATGATACCATCTTCCTACCCTCATTCCTGCTTACAACTTTCCCTTGGCATCCATTTGCATTTCAAATAAAGACAAAACTCCTTGCACATCCTGCAAACCCCTACAGGGTCTGGCCCTTTTCAGGCTCCTCTGGTTCGATGCTCACCCTTGCTCACCAAGCTTAATGTACATCAGCCTTTCTTTCCAGTCCTCACCACGCCCCTGCCCCTCAGGGCTCCATGCTGTGCTCTGTGCCTTGAGTGTGCCCCCTGCAACCCCCCCACCCCGCCCGACTGCCTTCTCTTAGTTAACTCTTCCTTACTACCTTTTGGTTCTCAGCTGAAAGATCACTTCCTTAGGGATGTCTTCTGAATGCCTGACCAGGTCTGATTCTCCTCTCCTGGACTCTCTCTGTACCACCCCAGTATAGCGTTGTTTTTTAGTTGTTGGAATATCCCAGAGCCTGGCACATAGTAGGTGCTAAGCCATTTTCTTACATGGATGAATGGACAGTTTGGGCTGTCTGGAAATTAGTTCATCAGGCTTGACACCGAAATGACTCCTGTTTGATTCACTGTAGAGCAGCCGATCACTTGGAAAAGTGATTCCTGTATTCTGGAAGGGTGCCCTCAAGAAAGCTAAGGTGGACAGTGAAAACAGTGTGACATTCAGTATTTCCTTGTCAGCTTGACTTCTTCATCATTTCTACTGGAAATCTTAATAGAGCTTGGGAACCCCATAGTCTTCCATAGCCTTTTATTTAAAATGTTTGTACCTGGGCAATCCGTGTACAGCTAGCAACCCCTAGGAGCTTGACTGTGCTGGGAGGCGTGGATGGCAGGTAAACAGCCCGCCTGGGGAAGGAGAAGACTGCTGATAACTCCAGCGCACGGTGCCTCAGTGCGCTGAGCTCACTAATTCCCTTCCCACGTCTGTCAGTGTCTAAATGTGGAAGTCGGAGGAAAGTTCGGCAGCCCCTGGAGAGCTTCATCCTCTTCCGATTCACTGCATGCGGCCACCTCTCAGATCTGAACAGAGTGAGGTATGAAGTCATTTCCAAAGCAGCGTCTATGAAATCCCACTACATAGTGTTTTTCAACTTAAGGGGAAAGAACTTCACGGAAACTAATTTGCAGTTGCTTTAATCATGGAGCTCAGAGACGGCGTACTTTCCTGTCGCTGCAATGAGAAGGGCTCACTGGTTTTGCAGACGGCCCCCACCCCCTCAGCGCCTGGATTCCTTTTGTGGTTGTTGCACATCCCCTAATTTTTGCAATTTTTGAGATAAAAAGGAAGTAATTATATTCAGTCGTCCTGGTGAATGTGAATGTGTTGGAATCAGAATCCACTTGCAAACACTCGGAGTAAAAGCGAATGGGAGGCATTCTAGGAAGGGGTTCATCTTGCGGGGTTGTTAGCCTCTCCTTACCTGCCAGCCTCCTCTGCCTTGGGAGGACTGTCTTTTGGGTTCCCTTGCTCCCTTATCCACTGATACCGCTGGGATTGTTCTTGGCCTGGAGAAGGACAGGCAGGAACCGTAGAAGGTGAGAAGCCTTTGATGAGAAGGAGTCAGTAAACCTCGGTCTAGTCTCAGTTCTCTTGTTTACCAAGTCTTAGTCCCTTAGGAAATTCGCACGTATCTTAAAGATCACGTGGGGTCTTGGAGGAAGGTGGGGTGAGAGCGTGTGAGGTCTGCCCAAGGTAAGGGAGTTTGTGACATCTGTTTATCCAAGGTTACTGTTGAAGAGCCGTTGTCTGAGTCAAAAGACTTCCTTGCTGACCCAGATCTTCCCAAGTGACTTTCCCAGGTGCTTGAAATTTTGGGGAGGTTGAAGCCTGTGGGTCCTGGAATCTCCTGTGAAAATAGAAAGACTCCAGAAAGAATCAGACACGAAGTAACCCATTTTTTCGTCATCAACATTTAGCAGAGACTTGTTTAGCAGATAACCATTGGCTGCTTGGGAATAAGATTAAAGAGACTGAGATGTGGCGACAGGTAGATTTGATAAGCTGGAAATTTTGTAGGGGTGTTGGGGGAACTGGGGGCTGTTTGAATATCTTTATAATATGCTGTTCTGACATGGTGTTCAGCACAGACCTGGGTAAGTAAATAAGGTGCAAGGGTGAAGGATAACACATCAGGTGCTGGATTAAGTATTTCATTTGTTTAGTGACTGTGAGTCGTTCCGTTTGGCTGTCAGGAACTGAACATGCTGCATATGACTGCAGGAAACCCCCGCCCCACAACACACATGTTTAGAGGAGCTGCAAATGCCAGATACTGGTTTTCCCATCCTCCTGTGCAGCTAGGATGTTGCCTCATGATGGAGACTTTGCCACTGCACCTGCCCCTGGTCATGACTCAGCAGCTGCTGAGTGTTGAGGTCAGGACTGTGCAGAATCCGATCTGGCAAGGGGTGTGGACCTACCGGCAATAACTATAATAACAATGGCAATAATGGGGTCTGGCTGGGGGAGTAAAGGCCCCAGTTATTCCATGGCACATTCCACAGGTCCTGTTAAACAACCAGTATTTTCTGATTTCTCTCTGGCTGTGTTTTACAAGAGAACTGCCTCTTTAGCATGGCTCACAGAAGCAGTCTTGTTTTGGACATGGTTGTAATCACTTCTGTGTGGGTTCCTTCCTTCCCAACTCACCCAAAGAACCCTCTCAAACTCTGAAATTAGACCCATGCTGGGTAACCTTTATGACGGTGTGATAAACCATAGCAAAGCGAGTTATAAGAAAGTAAACAGGTGAGTGCCAAATGGCCACAGCATCAGTGAGGGACTCTGCTTATTAATTTGGTAGGGCAGGAATACTTCATTTTACTTGCTCATGTGCTTCTGAAGTAAAAAATGTTTTACTTCAACTTCTTCAATAGCCAACGCAGGGAAGGCATTCATCTTGGGGTGTGTATCATGTTAAAATAACTAACAGGCACAGAGAACATGCTTCCTTTTCCCTCACTTTCCATCAGAACTTGAACCCCAGGGTTCATTTAGCCCATAAGGTTTATTTAAAAGGAAAGGTCCACTCAGTGGCCAATGGAAGAGCCTGGTTGGCATCGGTGAAACATGCGTGCTGAGCCCTCAGCTGAGTATTTAGGCTGACGGAAGGGTCACAACTTCTAGCCAGTCGGGTGGTGTGGACTCCTGGCCCGTCTTCCTCCCCTGGTGCCTGTGACCAGGTCCCTGAATTGCTTAGAAATAAAAAGTCAAGGGTAAAAGGTACCAGACTACAGTAGTTTAAGGAGACACCTTGGGAAGAACATTTCCTGTAGCAAAGAACATGTGAGAATAAAAAATAATATACCACTCTTCTTTTCTGCTTCTGTAGCCCATTTTCTTAGTTCTGCTGTTACCAGCAAGAAAAGTATACCAATGAAAAGTGCCGAAGGATTTGCTGCATTTCTGATATGCTTTGTAAGTTCTTAAATGGTGAGGAAGGAGTCCGATTAGGATGAGAAACCCTGTGAAATGGGAAGATCCTCGTTTTTGTAACGAGTAATGTGACCAGTGCAAGTTCTGGAGCAGACTGTCTGGGTTGGAATCAGGACTTACAGGGCAAAGGACTTAGCCCCACCCACACCTTGGTTTCCTCATCTGAAAATGGGGCTAATACTGGTTCTAACTTTAGGGGATTCTTATGCAAAGCGCTTAGAGTAATGCCTGGTGCATACATAGTGCAAAAAAATGTGTTAGCTGCTGTTATTAGTGTCACCTCTGTTGTGCTCTACAAGGAGTGCCGGCCCTCTCCCTTTCCCAGGTACACATCACTCTGCTCCTCTCATTGGCTTTAGAGGTTCCCTAATGAAATGCTGTTCCTCTCTGAGAGGGGCCCCTTTTCTAGCAATTCCTAGCTGTCTCACCAAGGGGGATGGCTCAGACTCTAAGGGGAGTGTAGGATACAACAGAAGTACCTGGATTTTGGGAAGGGGAACAGCTAGTGAGAGAACAAGGGGCTGATGACACCACCTGACCCAGGCCAGTTTGCTCCATGGATTAGAATTTGGGGTCCCCTCCTTCCTTCAGGTGCCTCCATACAGATGAGAGCAGGAATTCATGACTCTAGCATTCCTGAGGATTCCCTAAGTTTACCTTTCCTGTCGATTCTCTTTGCATTTGCGTGGTGTGTTCCATTTGCAAAGATCTTTCACTGTATGATGTCACTTGAGCCTCACAAAGACCCAGTGAGGCGAGGAGGCAGACATTATCATTCCCTCTGAGGTGATTGAGACCCAGAGAGGTTAAGTAGCGACCAGAGTCACACAGGTAGTTAACTACAGAACCTAAAGCAGAATTCAAGTCTCTTTCCACTCTTCCACTCAGGTTTCCAAAGGATGGGAGCCATTGCACTGTACTGAAGTGACCGTCCAATGTGGTCCCATATTCCTTTCAGTCCTGACCATCTTTATTCTGAACAAATTTAGTATTTGAATGGAAAAAATGCTAAAGAGTTTGCTGCTGACTTACATGTTAACCTTGGCTTTGTAGGGAAAGAAATGATTAAATATTTTCATAATTGGCATGCTTCAAGCACCTTGAGTCTAGGAAATAATGTCACGTGGAGGTTCAAACCCTGATTCTGGTGTCAAGGGGTCTGGGTTCCAATCCTAGACCCATCAGTTACTGTGTCACTTTGAGGAATTGATTTAGCACCACTAGGTTTCCATTTCTTTACGTCTAGAATGGGGGTAGGAACAGGCCTACCTCACAGATTCCCTCAGAGCATTCAGGGAGGTGGGGATTGTAAGAGAGACGAGACGAGACCAGGAGGCAGTGGTGTCGCAGAAGACAGCGTCCATCCAGGAGGGAATGAGAATGAGGGGGAACCCTGCAGTGAGGCCAAGGGGGCGAAGACTGGGTTTCCTGACGTGAGATCACTGGAGACGTTGACTAGGACTCTGCAGTGTGGGAGCATAACTCCTACGGGGGGCCTGAGGAAGTTTGAAAAGTAAATGCCAACTGCAGAGATAGAGACAGAGACAGAGAGAGTGTGGACAGCTCTTCTAAGAAATGTTCCCGTGACGCGGTTAAGAGAGAGTTTGAGAGTAAAGGGTGGTGTGTGATCAGGGAGATGTGTGTGTGTGTGTGTGTAAGCATTAAGATAGGAAAGGCCCCCATCTGTGTAAATACCAATGTGGACACAGTTGAGAGGGAGAGGTTGAATTATAAAAGAGAAGGGATGACTGATAATGGGTGTTCCCTGAGGGGTAGGAGGGGATGAGGCCCAAAGCTCAGTTGGAAATTCTGGCCAGGACAGGAAGAGTCCCAGCAGGGAAGGCTGGAGCAGGCGGGGTGCTGATGTCACCCAGCAAGGTGAGGTAGCAGAAGCTGAGAGAGCGCCCATAAACTGGCTTCCTTTTCTCTTTAAAGTACAAGATCAAGTTGTCTGCTGAGTGTGTGGAGTTAGGTGGACAGGGGAGGTCAGAGGTTCAGGGAGAGTGGAGGAAGTTTAAATATCAAGATCAGAGACCAAGAGTAGGAGTTAGATACTGGCTAGGCTGCTGTTACAGGAGACGCCCAAATGCTGGGGCTTAAACAAGAGAAAGGTTATTTCCCCCTCACACAGCAGTCCAGGTGGAGGGTCTGGGGCAGACAGGGGAGCTGGACAGTGTTGAGAGGAGAGCCAGGGCCAGATCATGCAGGGCTTTGTTGGCTTAGGGAGGGGCTTTGGATTTCTTTCTAAGCAGGATTGGAGGTACTGGAAGGGATGTTACAGAAACAGGGGAGTCCAAAAATCCCCAGAGTTTGCGGCTGGGGGATGGGGAAAAGGAAGCAGCTTTTAGAATGCCTCCAACATGACTGAGGCTGGTGGCTAGTGTCTTTTTTTATGCAAAATGGCTTTAATGCATCCAAAGCCTCAGGTAGATGGGAGGGGACTTGGACCAGGGGATGGTATGGAGAAAGCACACAGAGCCTGCGTGAGGTTCTGTGAATGGTCAGAACTGGTTACCGCACCCACTGCATCAGAGGACGTAGTCAGGGATTTAAAATTAAGCGGCAGACATTTTAGCCAGGCTGACTGTGCGGATTTGACTGAGGCTGAGGCTGACCATGTGGATTACAAAAGGACCAACTATGCAGTTTACAAGAAGGCCAAGAATCCACGAGGTTCTGGATTAAAAGCCGGTGGACCCCGTAACACAGACAAGGTCTCCCCAATCAGGACTGAAGGATTGGCAGCTACTAGTAAAGCTGAACTGTGTTTGGAAAGTAGGGAAACGGTTTCTCTGACTTTTCTAAAGCTAGCCTGGTTTGGTAGTGGGGAGGCAAGGATATGTGTTTATAGGTGTTTTAAAGAATATAAGACTTAACAACAGAAATCTGCAAATAACTAAATCTACATAACTGTTAAATAAACAATTCTTTTTCTTTTCACTAAACTCTGGTATTGAGAGTTATAATTTTGGCGGCGGGCAATCGGGCCCCTAACTAAAGAGCCCGTGGGTTTGTTTTCAATTGGAGCAGCCCAGGGGCTCTGTAACAGGGATACAGAAGAAGGCAGTGGATGGACATCATGAAGTGAGTGGGGAGGGCACCAGGGAACCTGTGTCCTCCTAGGATTTAGAAAGCTGAGAGAGCCTGGTGAAGTGGAAAGAGGCCAGAGGTCCCTTGAGTACAGGGGAGCAGCAGGCCCCCACCCGTGTGCTCCCAGGCATGTGGACTTGTTAGTGGGGAAAGACAGGAGAGAGTGTGACCTCACTCTGTGTCCTAAAGTTCTTCCTGCTTTTTGGTCAGTTAATTGCCCAAGTTGCTTTATATTTTATATTAGGTCATCGACATATGCATGTGTGGCTGCACACACACATGCACACTCATGTACACACACACACACACACACAAACTGGGGCACTCAGGCTTCGGAATCAGGTAGACTTGAGTTTAAATCCCAGTGACTTCCCCTACTCACTAGGTGTATTTGAGAAATGAGTTAACCTATTTCTCTCCTATAATATATGAATAGAATATACTCCAAAGAGTTGTTGTGAAGATCAAATTAGAGATAGTGTGTAAAGCACAGTTCCTGGCATATAGGAAGTGCTCAATATATCACAGATGCCATTATTACCAAGCTTTATAAGTAAATAGCTATCATCATCATTATCACCACCACTTTACCTTTTTCCAAGAAATTTACTTTACCTATTAAACTGAACTACCCAAACAGCACAAAAAGTACATTTGCATTTCAAAAAATCTACTTGGAGCCAGCTTTTCTTTTCTTCTCCAGGTCTGACCAGGCCGTCTGGAGTCTGGAGAGGAAGTTATTGGTGACGCCTTTCAATGGGAAACCACCTGTCCACCCTTTTGTGTTGTCCTCAGAAAAATCTGTTGTCCTGGGAAGTCGTTTTTTTAGATAGCAATTTGGCTGCTAAAATGAAGCCAGGTTTCTTTGTGCGTAAGCATGCACTGGTTCCAGGGCTCAGTGTGGGGGTGGAACAGCTTGCCATTAGCAGGTGATGCTGGAATGTCCCTCTGGCGGCCCCTTCTCCTCCTCACAGTGCCACGTGAAGCCGTGCTGTCTCTGTGTGAGCACTTCCACATATGTGTATGCATGTGTGCTGTTCTTGACACACTCTCCTGAGGACCTGATCTTAATCTTGTTTCCCACTTTGAGAGGCCCTGTAGCTGTATATCACAGATACAGACAGGATCACCCCCTCCCTGGTCCACCTTTCAAGAATGAGGATGCTCCAGTTCTCCCTGAGAGGGGTGTGAGCCCCAATTTTCTTCTCTGTGAAGTAAGTGTCTGGCTCAATGAACAGTAAGTCATTGATAAGACCGATTTTCTAGTCGTGGCTGTGCATTAACCGGCTAAGTAGCATGGCCTAAGTCATTTCACCTTGATGTCCTAATGGCTGGAAGGTGTGGGGAGCTCAGAAGTCCTTTCTCACTCTGAGGTTTTGTGATTTTACCAGCAGCTCCTAGACTATAAGTCTTGGTTCCTCCTGAATTATATGTCTCTCCCTTTCTAGCAATATCATTCCTGCCAGTGGGGACACATGGTCCACTCTCTCCCATCTTTAAAACATTTTTCGAGTCAGGTCCCATGAGTCTGTCCTTAGTGTTGGAATTATGGGGGAAGAGAAGTTCTTTTTCCGTTGGAGTTCCGAGGGGCTCTCAGCCTGTGACCGTTGGTGGCCATCTTGCTTTCATAATGGAAAGCTCACCGGTGAAGGACGCCAGCTCAGAGGAAAGTGAGCGAATCTGAGAGGCCAGGGGAGATGATTCCTGCTAACGTCCTTGAGTACTCAGGTACAGCCTTGCCCGAAGCTATCTGCATTTTTAGACATCTTAGTTACATAAATTGTTTGCTTCCTGCTTTGATTATTTGCTTGTTTAAGCCACGTTGGGTTTTCTATCACTGTCTAAGAAATTCTGATGGTGCCTTCCAGCTGGCTAAATGGATCACCTTGGATCTGTAACAGTAGGGATTTAGGGCCGCTTCAAGGAAGAACTCTCAGATAACACTGTGAGACTCCAGTCTGATGTGGGGATACAGATGCATTCAAGCAGTGTCTCTTGAGGGCTGGCTACAGACCAAACCAAATTAATCCTCAGGGGATCGACCCTGTTAAGGTAGCAAGTGATGTCCCATTTTAAAGGGCAAGACTGAGACTCAGAGAAGGGAGGTAAATGAGCCATCGTGAGAAAGTGAGGAGCCAGACCACACACACAAATTCTGCTGCTCGAACTCTGAGAAGCCACCTGATATGGCTCGTCTACATGACCAAGCTAAAGCACCTACACCACGCCCAGTGTACTGGGTGCCTGAGGCCTGATGGCTGCCATGGGGCAGTTAGAAGACTCACGGAAGCAGTTAGCACTGAAGGGAGGAAGGTCAACACTCATCCTCCTGACGCCCCCATGCCCAGCATCCCTCTCTCTTACTTTGCTTGGCAATTACAGGGTCATGCTCATGTGATCACAGGGGCAGTCCCCCATTCCCAGAGTGGCATCTCGGTCGGTCGGCAGCCGTCCGTCTCGAGAGATGATGGCGTAGCTTCTTAAGAGTCTATCTGCATCGCCGAGAATGGCTGTGCAGTCCGACTCGGGAGTGACACGGTATCTGTCTCCTCCCGTGTTGAATCGACATCATGCGATGACGCTGAAGCTACAGAGCCTGGGCAGGGTAATATGGAGGGTCTGCTGTTCTGGAGCTGCTATAAGGGAGGCCAAGAGTCTGCCTCCTCCCATAGCTGGGGACATCTTCCTTTGGGCCTCGGGGGACCCTACTCCTCACTTGCACACCAGAGGTCTTTTTCACAACATGCAGAAAACCCCACCCAGTTTGGAATGGGATGTATCCATCACTGTCCTTTCCACGCCTCCCTGGCAACTCAGCTCGTGCACTCCTTTCTCTCTACCATGGCCTCCTGTGGCTGCCATAGGAGGCTGAGCTGACAACAAGTCAACTGCTCAGCACTTGAAGGCATGAGTGAGGCCAGATTGGACAACTGGGACCTCACACTTCAGGCTGAAGAGGCTGCAGAGGCCCTCAGGGTCCAGAAGCAGTGCTAGGGCCAAAGTGATTCCCCAGGTTTTTTTTTTTTTTTTTTTTTTTAATGACTGGAGGCTTCTGGCCACTGGGGATGGAGGTAGATGACCAGGTCCTAAAGGCCCACCGTATCCAGGCTCAGAGTACACAGAGAAGAAGAGACAGAGGCCTGCCTCTGGGGTGTTCACAAGTTAAGTAAGGGAAAACCAGATAGAGGCCCAGAGCACCATAGTTCATAAGCTTATTCCATGGGTGAAGGGTGGGGGGACAGGGGCAGAGAACCAAGTCTGTTGTGGAACTAGGTAAGGACAGCTCATTTCTAACTGAGACTGGAATGCTGCATCAGTTAGATATGCATTTGGCAGGAGTAACAGAAAATCCTACTCAGAGTGGCTTAAACTACAAATGCACTTAACATTTAATGCTGAAAGATGATGTGAGTGGTGGGGGGTCCAGTGGTAGTCTGGGGGCCCAACGGTGTCATCAGTGACTAAGATGACACCCACCTCCCTACTCCACTGTTAGCAGAGTGTTGGCGTCACTCCCTCGTGGTTGCGGAACGGCTGCCTCCATGTCAGCCATCATATCTGCATAGTTAGCACTCAAGCCGGCAGCAGGGAAGCATCTTCTTCCTTGCTCAGCTCTTCCTTTTCAGGAAGGAAAATCTCTCACAGAAGCCCCCGTAGACTTCCTATAATATCTCATTGATCAAAACTGGGCTACAAGTCCTTGCTCCAACCAATCACTAGTGGAGGGAATGTGGATCCCTAACAGGCTTGCACCAACCGTGATTCCTCCAAATTAAGCATTCACAGGAAGAAGGCAGTGTGCAGTGTGAGCAATCAATACCGTCCTGCCATAAAGGAGAAATGGACGAGGTAGCCGAGGGTTCAGAGCCAAGGGAACAGAAGAGCGAGAGGAGCAGAACATTTAAAGGTACAGAGGCGCGGGAGACGGCACAGGGGCTCGGGATGGCAGGTGGCTCATTAGTGCAGGAACACAGCACAGGAGGGAAAAGGTGGGCAGGCCACAGGCGAAGGCAGCTACTGAGAGACACTGAGCAACAGAGTGAGTGCAGGAGCAGATGGAAAGTCACAGGTGTACAGAGGTCCCCTGTATTTTATGAACCAAGCAGAGCCATCTATGACAGGGAGTAATGTCTCTAATACTCTGGGAAACCTCTGTTAAGATGATTATAATTGACAAGAAAGAGTATACATGACCTTAATTAATGACCTTAATTAATGGATTTGCTAATGGCAGTTACCTGTTTCTAGATATGAGAACATGTGCACACTCAGCCCAGTTCTTGAGACAGCTATGATGTCACGTTGGTGACACCTGTACCTCACCTCTTCCTCCTGCCTTGGGCCCAACCCTCAGGCCCACACTCCCCCCAACCCCGGGAGGGTCCTGAAACAGCCCAGCAGTTTGTGTGTAATTTAGAGAAGATGCCCTCCCCTCTGAGGGTGAGGGCGAGGGGGACTATGTCTCAGTTTACAGAGGAGAAAACGGAGGCTGGAAGTGGGCAGGGGGCTTGCTGCTGAGTTGTGGTGGTGGGATTTGAACCCAGAGCCTGTCTTTCCCAATCCACCATGATACTTTATGACTTCAGAGGGGCACATCCCTCCCAACTCAGCCAACATACTTGCTAATCCTGAGCTTCCTTCTGCCCCCCATGCCTCCTTTCCATTTCCTGTGGTCACACCCAGGAATCGGGGCCCCTTCCCGAGGGGCGAAGGAGAAAGGCCCAACTCCCGCATGATAGTCAGGACACAAAGCTGCCATGTGTTATCCTGTTGTGGTCCCCTTGGTCACAACATATGCCACAGGTCGGAAAGGTCCCCTGGGTCTCTCTGCAGATGTTAGGTAATGTGAGGAGGAAGGTAACATAAGGTCTGCCTTTCTGCCCTGCGGTCCGGCTCACAGCCTTTTCCCTTCAGAACCACAGTTGTTGCTGTTGGGAGTTACTGTGATAATTCTCTTTATTCTCTTTTATTTTCCATCTAGTTGTTCTGGTTAAGTCCAAGTGCTACATCTGTACACACTTCTCAAACCAGAGGATACACAGCTTCGATTCTATGCAGGGAGGACGCAAAGCAAGATTATCCAATACGTCTTTCTGAAGCATCAAGTTTGTTGTAAGATTTGGAAGCAAACTGAGTACTTGAGTACCAGTTCCCCCTCCCACAAACATGGGAGAAAAGAAGAGAAGGGGGTGGGAGTAGGGACCCAGAAAAGACAGTCCAGTCTCTGAAGTTTCACCCAAGTGGGGGCCAGTGGTGGACCTGCAGTGAGGGCGGACTCTCCTGTTGTCTCCTGGAGGGCTCAGACTGTCTTCCAGGTTCACCAGGTATTTGAGGTACAATGCTCCTAAAGGCCGCAGAGGTGCCGGGGACCCTCCTGATGTGAATCCTGTGCAGTGAATGCGCAGCAGTTTGCACACCCCTATCGTCTGCTGGACCAGTCCTCTTGTCCAGGGGTCCTTGCACACACAGTGTGAACATTATGTTCTCTGCCCTCCAGAAATTCTTTGGTTACAGCCTCTGGCTGATCTTCCTGCACCATGTGCTTAGCCTGCCAGGAGCTCAGCATCTCCAAGTTCAGCATTTAACATAGAGGGAGTGACGTTCCCAATGTCGTTGATTGTGGCCCCACCTTGGCCGCCCATAATTTGAATTGGCTCTGCGCTGTTCCCATTTTCTAGGCTTCTTCTTGCATGGCCTAAGGCAGCGCTTTCTCAAAATGAAGTCCAGAAACCTCCCAGCCAGCCCCTGCCGGCTGGCCCTGGGGATGCATGGCGGCTGCTCTGCGGGTGCTTTGGGTAGAGGGGGGCGTCCCCAGGGCCACGCTGGGGGGCTGCACTAGGGGTGTCATCCTTGATTTCAAGCTAGCTGATGGATTGTCAGGCTCTATGGATTTCTGTCCTCATTCCTGGTCCTCAGGCTGCTGATCTGCCTGGTAGAACCTGGAGAGCCCTGGCTGACCCTCCTGAGTTGGGGAGGAACTACAGCTGTTGGGGTCGGGAATAGGAGGGCCTTACCATGATGGCACGACACTCCACTTTGGGTTTCTCGGTGCTCAGGATGCGACTGTGGCCATCAGGCTGTTATACTGGATCTGCTCCCACTCAAAACCAACGTCAGCATCTGCTCTGCCACCTCGGGATCCATGTCATCACAGGGTGGCTCACTGTAAGGCCCGAGTTTCTCCTCCTGGCCTATGTTTAGCCCTGGGTCCCTCATGATTTGTTTTAAAGTCCTTCTGTCTCTGGGGAAGAGGGTCCTCAATTCCATTAAGACGTTTTTGCATTCTAAAGATGAGACAAATGACATGTGGTGTTTCCTGTTCCGTATCCACTTCCACAACTCTCAGAAGTCCTTTCTCATGAAGGCTGGGTCCCAATGACCATCTCATACAAAATCACTCCCAGGCTCCATAGGACTACATCATGTTTTTAGCCCAGGAAGAGTTCTGGGATAGAGTAAGAGGCACTGCTACAAAATATGTTGAACTTATTGCTTGGAAATTGAGTGCTGAGTCAAAAGTCCACAACCTCGCTGTTCATATGAGCATCAAAGGACATGTTGTGTGGGTTTAGGTCCTTGTGGATGTTTTTACTCTGGGTGTAGTACTATAGTAGATACCATGGGCCAGAACATGCCTCTTGCCTCATTCTTGATCATGCAGCCATGGTCCTGCAGGTATCAAGTTGGTTCCTTCCACTAACCTTAATGTTTCCTTGGTGTTATTCACCTCAAATAACTTGGCTATATTTGGGTGACTCAATGCCTTCATGAGTGGACTTTAGGAATGGAAGTCTCTGGAGGTTGAAGGTGTTACTGAAAAACCCAAATTTGTCTGCTTGCTGCGAGAAAGCCAATACTTGAGAGACAAGTGTAAGGTAGAAAGGGATGGTTGCTTCATTCAGGAAGCCAGAAGTCTGGGAAACTGGCAGACTAATGTCCAAAGGCCATCGCCAAAGTTCCAGACCAAGCAGAATTTTAAAAGGGGGGTAAGGGAGGGGAGAATTCCAGGGGACTGGGAGAGAAGACTGTGCTTCAGTGTCACAGAGGTCACTGTTTCACATCAGGCTCCTGAGTGTCAGCAGCTGGTGGCAGCTACCTTGAAGACATTCTTCTGCAAAACAAACCCATAGTATAGTTACTATTATTGGTATAATCAGTATAGTTAGCATAGCTAGCATTGTTAGTATTGTCAATTGTATAGTTAGCAAGTCACTTCACCACCCTCCCTCTGACATTGAGCAGCGCCATGTTGGCCATCATGAACGCCTGGTGGTGAGGGCAGCTTCACCAAGGTGTGTGTGTGTGGGGGGGGGCAGGCATATTTTGACAGGGACAGTGTTGGCGGTAGGCCAGTCATTAATCAGTGGGACTTCTCTGTAGCTGAGCCCCTTATGATTTTAATGCCCTTAGTATTTTTGGCAGCTAGAATTAAATAATTCTTAATTGGGCTCAACTCATTTGCTCGGGAATGTAGTCGTAAGTTGCTGACGTGGTGTCTCTTTGTCGAGCAGGAGATAACCTGATGGTGCTTTATGAGGTCAGTGTAAGAAACAAACCAGTCATGCCTGGGGATGAACCATAGTGGTTTTCTCTTCTTGGTGTCAAGGACCCTTTATCTGAAATTTCAAAGAGAAAAAGGATCCCAAAGAGCTTTTGTTTATGTAAAATACCAAAGACTGCTGCATACTGTATTAGAAATTACAATCTATAGGATGCTCAAAAATAAAAAAGTTTTTACATCACCCTTTACCGTATGTCTTTTTCAATAAACATCCCGAATGCTTTCTTTACACATTAAGTTTCACAGGGGTAGGGATTCTGAGGAAAACAAGAAGATGGTGTGAAGGCCAGAAGCTGCGCAGCAGTCTTACTTCCTCCAGGTGTTCGCTCAGGAGATGTCCGGAGGTGACACGAGCTTTTGTTCCTTCTCCCTTCTTATAATGGTTAATTTTGTGTCAACATGGCTGAACCATAGTGCCCAGAGAGTTGGTCACACATTTTCCCAGATGTTTCTGTGAGGGTGTTTTAGTTGAGATTTACGTGAAAATTGGAGGACTTCCAGTAGAGCAGATTGCCCTCCATAATGTAGCTGGGCCTCATCTAATCAGTTACGGGTCAAAAATAGAACCTAATACCAACCACTCCCAAGGAAGAGGGAATTGTGCAGCAGACAGCACTCCACATCGGCTGTTCCTGGGTCTCCAGTCTTACTACTTGAACTGCAGCTGGACTTGAACTGCTGCAGTTGAACTTGAACTGCAGCTGTTTTCTAAGTCTCCAGACTGCTAACCTCTCCCATCAGATTCTGGACTCACCAAAACTCTACAATCACATGAACCAATATCTTTAAAATTTCTATATCTATCTAATCTCCTGTTGGTTTCGTTTTTATGGAAAACTCTTAATACACTACCTCAGCCTGTTCATATGTATCCCTTTCCCTGGTTCTGCTTTTTTATTTTAATTCTCACCCAAGGATATGTGTATTGATGTTTTAGAGAAAGAGGAAGGGGGGAAGGTGGGGAGGAAAGAGAGAGAGAGAGAGATGTGAGAGAGAGACACCGATCTGTTGCCTCCCGTATGTGCGCTAATCGGGGATCAAACCCACAATCTAAGCATGTGCCTTGAAGGAGGATCAAACCTACAACCTTTTGGTGTATGGGATGGTGCTCCAACCAACTGAGCCACTCAGTCAGTGCTCTGGTTCTGTTTTTTTTCTTTCTTTCCTCTTCTCATAGAACTTATTTCCTGGTGACCATGTAATTCAGGTGGACAGTGACCTGGCAAGCTCATACCGAGGCAGTAGAGACAGATGTGTGTTCCCTCCCCACATGGGGTTTGCCTGTAGAAGAGGAAGTGGATGATGCTTAACACAAGCACCAAGAATGGACACTCAGGCATCCGCGGGGGTGTCACTTCTCCAGAAAGCTAGCTGTGGTAACAGGCATAGCGCTAGAGAACAGCCAGCCTGCAACGAGAAAACCACGACAACCTCACCTGCCTAGTCCAGCCTGCTGGAATGAGGTCAAGGAAAAGTAAGGGCTTTGATGTCCGTCAGACTTAAAGTAAATTCTGGATCCACTGCTTGCTTGTGTGTCTCGGGGCAGGTCCTTTACGTTCTCTGAGCCTTAGTTTCCTCATCTGTACATTGGGGCTTTAATTCAGCACAGGACTGCTATGAAAAGCAGGGGAATGAACACATACACCTAGCCTGTATGGTAGGAGCTAAATCAATGCTAGCTTCGTTATCCTCTTAAGATGTTTTTGGGCATAGGCAGGGGCAGTGAGTTAATTCTGTAAGAGAAATTGCAGCAACCATGATACAAAGTGCATCTTTCTGCGAGGCCATCCCTGTGTTCTGGGTCTGCAGATACATAGTTACTGCTCTCATTCTCCTTCTGCAGTTGCTTCAGGACACAGGCAAGAGCCTTGCAGGGTCTGGGGGAGACTCTTCTGCTCTGCTCTGGATCCCAGACGTCACCTGTGTCACATCTGCATTGATCAGTGTAAGACTAGGTCTAAGGTGTCCTTCCTTTTGTGGTCCCCTTGGGGAAATGGCAGAGACTTAATGAGAATGAGGATTTATTAAAAGCCTCTGAAACAAAGGAAAAGGTGCTGGAACCTTGCCCTTCTGTTCTACTTGAAGACGCTTAATTTATGGCTGTTGTCCTGAGAAATTTTATTTCGCTCTGGGCTAGTCCTCCTCTTTCCTTTAAAACTACCAGGCTATACTTCCAAAAGGAAATTTGCTTTCTGCAAGTATCTGGGAAAGTGTAGAGATTTCCAGCCCTGTGTTCTGCCTGGTTCCACATTCTTCCAAAGCCCACTTTGATTTACAAATGGAGAAACCAGCCTTATCTCAGATCTGGGTTTTCAGCTCAACCACTAATAGAAAACCCTTATTGCCTGAGGGTGTGACTCCCCTGTACTGACTTCTGATCTCCTGTGGGATTTATAAAGTCATTGATGCTCATTTAGTGAGAGGCTGCTGTGACCCCTGATGCTGCTGGGTACCCTGGGGACACACAAAAGGAAAGGAGAGCTAAGACTCAGCAATCTGATCTCAAGAAGTAAGCTTGTGCCCCCCTCTTTATGTTCCACCATTCACCCCATGGCACCTCATGACCAGGTAGGTAGCTGTAGAAGTTATCATCCATACCGGGACAGTTCCAAGAGTAAAAGTAGATGCGAGCTATTAATAATTGTTTCAGGACAACGGACGTAAACTGAGACATCTGGCCACCTTACTTAGTATTAAGAGCTATCTGGGTGCTTAATAAAGTCTGAATAGGATAAATCAGTGAAGACCTGATCTCCCTCTAAGTATTTACTCATGTTGGTTGAAACCTATCAAAAATGAGATTTTGCCCTATTTTCACCAATTAGAAAGAGAAGTGGTGGGTGGAGTGGAGTGGCTAGGACTTGATTTCAACATCGGCCAGATTAGCATCACAGATGGACAGACTGCAGTCCCTACCAGTCGCAACATGATGCATTCTGGGCCAAGTCAGCCAAACAGCAGCAGGATTGGAGTAAATCGCTCCCCAGTTCTGCCCTGAACCAGATCCATGGGCTAACAATGAGGGTGATAAAAAAGAGTAGTGAGCTTTCGTTCAGCTAACCAAAAGAAGAAACTTTTTGTGCTAGTGACTTCTAGAAGCATTGGCCATTAGGACCCCACCCCAAATTCCCCCACCAAAAATCTCCGAGAAGTTCAATGGTGCTATAAACTCAAGTTTCATGAGTGGCTGAGCATTTCTCCCCTGTTTTCGGATAACAGTTTTTACAAGTGATATTTTGTTTCAAAGTCTTGTCCATCCATCAATCCTTGTCCATCCTTCTGTTGCCTTCCCAAGTCAGCAGTGCCTCTTCCCAGCCCACCTGGCACCAGATGTTCTGACAGCCACCAATGTGTGTCCCGCGTCCTCCGAGTGGCAGAATGGGAAATCTCAGGCGACATTCACCTGGAAGCGCTTAGCCCTCAACAGCTGCAGCCCCTTGATTACCTTGCCCGCCTCGGCGGCTCTGTGCCGCCACTGTATCAATTGCTTGTCAATTCGGTTTAGCCATGACTTTGACTGACTGGATTGAGGGGAGTGGAAGTGGGGTGTAGGCGAATGGTTAAAATTAATTGCTACATAAGAAAAAATTGAAAGATAATTATTCCTGCTTTCCTGTCAGTGCTCGAGGGTAGATGACCTCATTAACTTGCAGCTTGTACACAATTCAATTACTAGGAGATGGAAAATACATTTTTAATTACCTCAGTGGCCTGTGTACCATCCATCTCCATTTGCACGCCTTTTTTTTTTTAACTGTTGTGCTCTGAAGTAGTACCATCTTAGGAAGGTTGTCATAAAAGCCCGTTCCTGGCTCCTGTTATTCCTGTTTAAGGTGGGATATTAAATGTGTGAGATTAACCATTAGATGCTAGGTGAGTTGCAAGGCAACTCTTACTCTAGTAAGGTGTTTTTAATTAGCTGGTTCTGTTAGAAAATTCCCAGCTCCTTCCTAGTGAGAATTTATAAGGATAAAATTGTGCCTTTGGTTTTCAGTCATTGAAAGGAGAAATTAAAAGCCGTGGAAAGCATGGGAATCAGGAAGGTAGGCCAATCCCAAAATCCAGGTGGATCCCCAAGGAGAATTCTGGTCCTATTTTGATATCTCATATTTCATTGATTGAATTAAAGGATGACTTAATTACCTGAAGTGTATTGCTTGGCATGCTTTCTTTTTCTTTTCTTTTTTTCTAAATTCCAGGCACAACTTAGAAAACTGTCTAAACTGTGGATGGTTTTGCAGCAGTTTCTGATCTCAGGATCAGTTGTGTTCTAGAGAGTCACTGTCACCTCTCTGCATCTCAGTCTCCTGTCGCCAAAGTGCTCTGGCATGCCTTCCCAAATACTCTGAAATAAGGTAGCTGTGATACCCACTGGACAATATCATACACATGGGACCTGCTCCCATGACAAATAGTCACACAACCACTAGTAGTTTGTTCTTCCCTCTGCAATGCAGAACTTGAAGAGTTTAGTCTAAACTTGCCTTTAGTTTGTATATTGGGGTAGTTAGGAGCCATATTTATAAGGGCAGCTTGCTTGTTAGTGTGAACACCATGGATATTTTCCATTGATCTAATGGTCATTCATGTACTTTATATAATAGGACTAGCAAGTATATGTAGTGTATTTTGAAAAACTTGGATTACTTTTTGAATTGACTTGCTATTGCATCTCTTTGGCTATAGTATCACAATCAAAACATGGCCCTTGAACCATACATGAAATACCTAAATAACACAGTGAGACAGATGTTAATTCTGCTGGTGCCAGATGTGTAAAGGAGATCCTTTCTTCCTCTCTACAACCCTCTCTCCAGGCATTCATACATGAGCTCAAGAACATTGGCTGAACTCCCGCTGGGCAAGGGATGCAATAAGAGACACCCTGTTTCCATGGAGCTCAAGATCTAGCAGAGCAGATTATAAATCAGTAACTAATAACGTCACATGATCAGTGCAACAGTGTTTTCATATGTAATTAAGAAGGGACTGTGATGAACTTTTCCCAGGTGTTCAGGAAGGTTTTCTATTCCATCTGGGCCTGATTTGTTTCTAGCTCATGGTCCAGGGGAGCCTTTCTAATTCTACTGAGTGATCTGTGGTTAGGTCTCTGAAAGATGGGTCCAGAGTTCAAGTGACCTTAAGTTGAAAATCGGGACCTGTGGTTATGAGAAGGGGCCAGATCTGAAATGTCATTCCCCTAGAGGATCCTTGGAATCATTGAGGACCTTGTCTATATAATTATGAGAATTTATGGCTGAAGAAGTTGTGTAGGTTGTCCTTTGTTTTGTCCAGAGGTGTGCTTTAAACGTTTAACAAGGGACTTTGCAGAAAAAATGTTTATTTTAAATTTTATTGACATAAAAGTCATATAGCTAACAAATATTACAAACAATATTGACATATGCAACACATTTTACTGTAAATCCCTTATAGTCGGCTGATCATCCCAGAATGCTTTAAGTTGATTTTTGCTAAACTCTTGTATCTGCAGCCAACCTCTGATTACAATCCAACCATAATTTGACAGAATCATATTTCAAATAAATGCGTGATTACAATCTGATTCAGCAGAGAAGTTGCTGAACTCGTTGATGAATGAGTTCAAAATCCAGCATGAATGACACAACTAAGACATATAGCAGAACTTTACTCACTTGTCAATGACGTGAGATACATCTTTAGTGCGGAAGAGAATAGTTTTCAAATACTGGAAGACTTTCCTCAATTTTTTTGTGCTATTCACAATGTAACAGCTACAAAGATGGCACAGTTTAAATTTAATCTATATTATTAATACTTTCTTCATTACTTTCTTAAATCTAGTCAATCAACAGAGTAATAAGCCAAACCCTGATTTGTAGTGTTTGCTGATTTCCACAGTGTAAACACTCCCACTATAGCCGATTTCAAGTTATCAGCAAGATGCCATGGAATGCAGAGTTGGAAGGAGATATGTGGCATCATACCATTATATAGCATTTCCACCACAGGGATGTAAGACCGTAGTTAGGAAAATGTAGTAAATTAATTAGGAAGTGAGGGTTTTTGAGTACTATATGTATTACCTTTTTAAAAATTATTGATTTGATTGTCACAGTTGCCACCTATTATCTCATATTTGACAACTTCCTAGATGGTAGTTTTCATTCTAGTCCCAGCATATTTTGGAAGACCTCTTACAATGCATATACATTGTCTGTAAATATTAACAGATTGGTATCTTAGCAGTACAGAATTGTATATAAAGACTGAAGGCTTTGGAATCAGGCCAGAGTGGGAAACCTGGCTCTTTCACTTACTGGTCATTAGGGATCGGGCTAATGACTGAAATCTCTGGGCCTCTGTTTCCCTGTCTGTGAAACGGAAATAATGGTACCTAACCACAGCTGTTGAAGGGTTACATGAGATAATTTGAAGGTGCTTAGCACAGAGTCCTGTATAGATACAACGTGTAATAAATGACAGCTCTTAATATTAACAATAAATAAGAGCCTACACGTATTAGTTATGAATTGAACTCAACTACTCCCCCCCCTCGTTACCTGAGATATTGGTGAGGAAGGGGGGGTAGTTGGGAGGCATATGCTCCAGTGGGCAGGAGCCATGTGAGGACTGACTGTACTTATACCTAGTCTTGAACTCTGTGCCCGTGAATGAGCATGAGTCACAAGCCGCGCACACTTGTTCTGGGTCTTGGCACCGGGTGGGAGGAATATTTAAAATCAACTTGCTGTTGTTGTTTTATTTCAGAAGTAACAAATCTTTATTATTGAAACCTTAGGAAGTAGAGATAAAACAAAGTCATCAGTAGTTCTACACTCATCAATAATCAACAACCTATATAGACCTTGGTGTTTTCATACATTAATGTTTTCCTTTTGTAAGAATTAAATAGTACTACAACACTGTAATTTCTTCCACTTAAAACATCATGAATATCTTTCGTGTTAGTAAGTATTCCTCCCCCCAAATCAATTTTAATATCTATTGTGTCATTATAGAAGTACCTTAATATGTTTACCAGGCACCCTACTATTATACATTTATGTTATTGTAATATTTTCTGCATTCAGATACCTCTTCTTGAGAAGGCAAAATTTCTTGGTCAAAAGGAATGCACATTTTAAATTTCATATTAAGAAAAAAAACCACCTTTGTTCACTTGGAGGCTCTTCTGGCCTCGTCTTCTGTAGGGAAGGTGGAATTTCAGACTCAGTGACGCTGGGAGCTCCAAACCTTGTTCTAGCTTCCATTCATCTTCCTCAGCGGCAGAGCCAGGAACTGAACCCTGTTTGGTGTGGAGCCAGCCTTTTGCCTGCCCTGTTCTGCCTTGCTGCCTGCCGGCCTGCGCGTGCTGCTGAGTACTGCCTTATGGAAGTTCTCTCAGCAGCCATGACGGCTGCAAGGTTTATCCTGAAGAGCTGATGCCACAGTTAAACTCTTTCACCCTGACAGCTCTATGTTCAGAAGTGAACCAGAGTATAAGTAGATAGGCTTTCCTGTTTGTATACCTAGGCTTCACCCTTAGGAAATCTAGTAGCTAAAACCCAAGGTGCCAGTTCTTTCCTTTGTTCATTTACTATTTATTAGGCACCTGCAGTAAGTAGGCAATGCTGAGAAAATATAAAAAGACAGGACCCTGGCTCTCATCCACTCCTGTTGCTAGCTTGAGATGTGCATAATCAAATTAAAATTAAAAATGGGAAGCCCACATGTGAAAATAAATTTGGCTTGAAAATCATGGCAGAGCTTTCAGTTTTTAATTTGTTTCAGAAAAATAAACCCACCCCACTCTCAGTGCTTTAGAGCTTCCTCTGGCTTGACAGTGCTTTTTGGAGAAACACCGGATCTGGGAAGGAAATCGTGGTACATTTCAGGATTCTGAAAGAGCCAACAGATTTTGACTAGTTTTAAGATGGAGGGATAGCAACCATTAATTGAATTGTGTGTGCGACTCAGTGCTGGAAACTTACTATAAACAGGGTTTCTTTTCATTTCATTCTTGCAACAACTGCTGTCCTAGGTGCTATTTTCTCTGTCTTACAGGTGAAGGAACTGAGGTAGAATGAGGTAAGGCAGCGAGCGAGTGCATTCATTCATTTCACGGGTGTTCCTTTCCCAAGCATCCTCACTTTTTAGGCCCTGAATGTGCAATGATTGATGGGACAGGCCCCAGTCCCCTGCCCTTCTGAAGTGCACAGAATAGAGTCCTCAGAGTCCACAGGCAGAACTGAGAGTGGAATCTGGCTTTGCGCATCTCCAAAGCCTCTGTGCTTAACTGACCCAAAGGGAGAAATGTCCTTCAGGTATTAAAAAAAAACAAGGCATATAAGACCAATCCCAGTGAAGCCCCATAGATCAGATAAAAATAAATCATCAGACTCACCAGAATGGCATAAGCTTGCTCATGTTCTCTGCCAATGCCATGGAATTATGATCTAATCCCACCATAATGCTATAGTGGGGCCCCAAAACACCCCATAAAATGTGGGGGCACATTATTGCTTATTGAGAGGTGACTGGAAAGGCTGGCATGAGTTTGCTGCCTGTTGTTGATTGCCTTATATCCAAAGTAGCATTAGCATGGGTTTGGAATTACAGAGTTTTATGGTAATTTCTCTAAAATTATGAGCAGGATTCAGAGAAATACAGTCTAGTCCAATATTCTGTTTATAACAATGTGTTACTGTTGAAAGAGTATTCCCCAAATCTCCTTTTTAATTTTCTTATGGCTGTAGTCTGAAGTTCTTTAACATCAGTTCTATTGCCATTTTAGGCATGACAGTTCTTCACTGTGGTGAGACTGTTGCCTTGAGCATTGTAGGACATTGGGCACAACCCTGGTCTACACCCTCTAGATGCCATTAGCACATCCCACTAGTTGTGACAACCAGAAATATCTCCAGACATTCCCAAATGTCCCCTTGGGAGGCCAAATTGCCCCCTGTGCCTAGGGTTGAGAAAAATTTCTCTAGTCCTAAGATCCTTGCGTTATTACAAGTTTAGCCGGCCAGCAAACATTTATTGGGTTTTACTGTTTTCTGAACAAGGCAGTGTACTAGAAGACACTAAGCCCACAACATGATTAAAGTTGCGCTGGGGACACAGGACTTGTGTTTGAGGGCAGCAAGGGAAACTGGAGGTCAGAGAGGTCCCAGGTAGTGAGCAGCACCTGTGGAGGGTGGTATCAGGCAGGTGAGTGTAGCTGGGCCTTGAAGGATATGGGTAGAGGACCTGGGAGAATATGGGCAGGAATGCTCATGGCCCAGTTGGGTTGCAGGAGCATTATATGTAAAGCAGATGTAGAAGACAAAGCAGGACAGGTAGTTTGGGATCGGTGAGTCTTGAATAGCTGCACACCCTATAGGGAATAGAGTCTGAGGGGCTCTCACGGGTAATAGGGGCTTCTTGTCATGATGTGGGGTCTGTAGGTGGGTAGAGATCACATGGGTTCATCATTGTCCTGGATCCTAGGCCTCTTCTGTAGTACCTGGAGTTTGAGATCTTTACCTCTGTCCTCTGCTAACGATGGAGATACTGTCCCTCTTGTGTTTTCTGCATCTTGTTGGGTGTTTTCCTATTCCTGCTCCTTAGTCTCATTGGTTTGCTTCTCTCTGAAGTTTTCTGTTCATATTCTAGAGGGAGACTGTTGCTGTTCATATTCTAGTGGGGGACTCTTGAGTCTGATGGGCTTAACTAACTCTCATTGTTTCCATTGGCCAGAGTTTTTGTGCTGGCCACATCATAGGTCAGCCTATAGCTGGACTGCTTTTGGGTCAGGTGTCCAGCCATGATCCAATCAGTGGTTCTGCTTTTTTTCTGGATCAGCCTTAGGCTATTTCCCACAGCAAAGGATATGGAGATAGTACCATGGTTGATATGTCTGGAATGTCAACCTAAGGAGTCCAGGTTAGGACTCTAGGCAGTGAACAGAGTCTCAAGGGTTATGAGGGAGTGAAAGCTGACCCCTGAAGTCTTTGTGCTGAAGGGGGATAGTGTTCTGGCTAACCTCTAGCCGGGTTTAAACTAGCAAGTAACTTCAGGCAGACCTCGCTACTTAAGTCTCAGTTTTGAGATGGATGCTGATGATAATAATAATTACATCTCCAGAGGGCAGGGACTTTGTTTTGCTGCTGGATCCCTAGCAACTAGCACAGTGCCTGGTATATAGTAGGTGCTCAGTACCTATTTATTGGATAAGAATAGCTACACTTATTGAGCACTAACATCCTAAGTGCTGTTTCTAAGTCTCTTAAATGTCCTAATTCATTAATCTTGCAAGGATGGGAAGAGGTACGTACTGTTACTACCCGCTTTTTGCAAAAGAAGAAACCAAAAATCGGAAAGGTTAAGTCACATTGTGAGACACCTAAGAATAACACAGCTGCCCTGGCCACAGAGCCCAAGCCCTTAGCTGCTACACCGTATTCATGTTTAATATGTGATTAGATGATATAAAATACTTTATGAAGAAAATAAACTCTTAATGGATGGTAACCACTTAAAAAAGAAAAAAACACTTCCTATTAAAAGATAATTCTTAAAAACAATGAGAAGAAACTAACAGTACCTCAATACTAGGTATTGCACAAATGCTTTTAGATGGATAATCTCTGTTCTTCTCTAGAAAGTTGGTTTATTTAAAAATAATAGTCAATGTTGATATAGAGTTGGCTGTGTTCTTTATATATATATATATTAACTCAATTAGCCCTCCCAAAGATCCAATGACATAGGTATTTATCATGCTTTCCATTTACAGGAGGAAAAAAATAAGGCACAAAGAAGTTAAATCATCCACCGCCCAATGTCTCACAACTGATAAGTGGTGGAACTGGGATTTGAATTCAGGTGATCTGGCTCTTAACCACCTTATGGTGCCTTATGGGTGCTGGAGATGCAAAGATGACGTCACACCAGGCTCTGGAGCCAAAGAGCTGAGAGAGCCACAGGGGAGGCAAAAAAGGAATGAAGGAGTTACAGAACTCAAGAGGGAGTGACTCATCAAGCCCGCAGTGGGCAGGGGGTAGTTTGGTAATCTCCATCCCAGAGTGGGTGACGTTGAACTGGATTTAGAAGAAGGAGGAGCACACCCAACTAGAGGGTGGGAAACAGACTTCAGGCAAGGCCTCATCACAAATGGACATGCAAGCGTCCCTGGGGTAGAAAGCAAGAGAAGAGTGGAGATAAGAGTTGTCAAAGGTGAGGAAGAGGGTGCAAAGTATATCTGGGCCAGACTGTGGTGTTGAGGAGGTAGGGAGACATGATCCCACTGTGTTCTTGGGCTGCAGGGTGGGGTGGGCTGAAAGGAGGAGAGATGGGAACCATTATAACAGCCCAGACAAAGGATGTTGGGCACAGAGAAGAGGCTGTGAAACAGCTCTTGGGGATGTGGCCTTTATGGAGGCTGGTGACTGTGGATGCACAGCCTCTACCTGGTTGACAGCCTGCCTGTGTCCCCTGCCTGCCTCGTTCCTCTTCAGGATGCTGACGTCTCTCAGTGGCCATTGAGAGGACCCACAGCCATCCCACCCTGTGTCCATTGCAGAACCGCATAGCTGCCCACAAGCGCCCACCCTTAACAAAAGCAGCCTTGTTAGACCGCCAGCAAGAAAGGGATTCCGTCTTCATGTCACACATCAAACTTGCAGTCTCAGGAAGGCGAGATTAGAGCCTGTGGTTGACCGAGGAGTCAGAATGGCTTCCATAGTATAACGAGGGCAGTGGTTCAGGACCGGCCCCATCCAGCCCCTCACAAGGCACCAAGAAAAGGCTTTCGAGAAAATGCTATGGGGGGAAAACACAAAGTGGGGGAGATGTCAAAAACCAGAAACAAAACATCTGGGGCACAACTCCAGATGGCTGTGGAGTTGCCAGATGGCCAGGTGCTGCTGCTGGAAGCCGGGCTTTCCACTTGGCATTGCCTCTGTCCCGGCGGCCGTTCCTGGGCCTGCCTGGTCCACAGGGCCCAGTCTCCCCACTGCTGGCACTGCAGCCACGGCACAGAGACGCTCACTCAGGTGGTCTCAGAGAGAGACAGAGAGAGACAGAGAGAGGCGAGTCAGAAGGCCCTGTGGAGTGATAGCAACAGACCTGATCTTCTCATTTCTCCTGGTGCTTTGCTTCCTGGCTTCTAAAGAGTCCTGGGGAGAAACAAAAGTTTTTTCTTGCTCAATTCTGCATGTTCTTCCCAGGGCAGGGACACGTGTCTGGTGCATAATAAAGACTCAGTAGGTGGCAGCTATTATTATGCCCTGGTATTATGGGAACACCGGTGACAAGTCCCTGACTGAGCTTTGCCCAGAGGAGGGGGCACCAGATCTGAATCTTAAAAGATAAGCAGAAACAAGTCAGGCAAGGGAGAGGTACCTGCATGCCTCAGTTTGGGGAAGGCTGTGGTTAAAAGGTCGCCTTGGAAGCCTTGTCCGCCATCAGCATTAACATCCCGTTTCACGATGGGCATTATTCAATATCTTCTGAAGGGTCTTGGGAGCTAAGCTTTGCTTTTGGGGGCTGCAGCGTTTGTAAAATAATGACAGGACTCAACCGCCACAAAAGCAATAAGCTTTGTGATGGTATTCTGGCTTGTAATTTGCATTAGACATAATTACATTTCCTAAACATGAAAGGAAATATTTGTGATTTGCAGAGAGGAGGCCCTAACACACAAAGGGAGGTCTCTCCTGGTCCCCTGACCCATTAAGTGACAATTACGGAACCTGTGTTAAACATCTTCTAAGTGAGGCAACTTGCCCGAGCTCTGTGCTGTTAATGCTGGAAATAATGGTATTTCCTCCCTCAGTTGCATAAATGTCAGCGTTTATGATTTTAAATAATAGCACATAAAAGCCCCGCTCTGAAGTATTTGCAGGCTTCCTTTGTCACGCCAATTTAGATTCTCAAGTCCTTTCCTCCTTTATTTTTCCTCTAAGTAACCGTTGACCCACTGAAGCAGTGAGGAGTAGAAATGATTGCATAGAGCAGAGACTTCAAAATAATGGAACTTAATCAAGAATATAATTTTTTTATATAAAAGAAGTCCAGAGATAGGCAGACATGGCTGGCATGCCAGCGACCCAGGTGTCCACCATCCTATCACAAGGCCCCCGTCATAACATCACCCATGACTTAGGAAAACTGTTGGCACTTCAGCCATCAGGACAGCAAGAAGGAGGGAGTGGGGAAGGGCAAATGGACCAGTGGCACTGGCTCCCGCGAAAGGTTTCCTGGGATCCCTACACAACGCTGTTGCATCTGTCTCCTTATTATCTCAGGGGCCCCACCATTGGCAAGGGAGGCTGGAAAATGTAGTCATTTAGCTGAGTGATTGTCACCTAGGACAGTATTGGGACTCTGTTACTGAAGAAAGGAAGAATGGGAGCTAGGTGGCGGTTGGTCTTAGCCAAGTAAGGTAACAGTCTCCTAAAATCTGGGGGTCATATTTGTAATGAAGAGTGGGAATAGCTGTCAAGCTCCATGGTCAGGTTTTTAAAAAATAATTTAAATTAACTCCTACTATTTTTTACTTTTTACAAAAGCAATTTCATTGTTAGAAAATTCTAAACTGCAGATTAGCAGAAAGATTACAATGAAAAAGCACCATGACTTCATTACATAGTGATAAGTATTGTTAATGAACATTTTGGTAAGTATCTTTCTGGAACTTTCCCTGTACATTCATACAGATACATATAAGTATTTTTAAATAAAATGGGATTATACTATAGAAACATTTATTCTATATTCTTCTGATTTAATAAGGTAGGATGAGCATTTTTTTCCCTCTGGTGTTCCATTGAATGGGTACCACAATTCCATTAACTAATCAGTCTATTGTTGAGCATGTTTCTACCTTTTTACTAAATAACACTGTAGTGGATGTCTGTATAGCTAAGTCTCTGAACACATTCATGATTATTTATTTGGTGTAAAGACATAAAGAAATTGAGGGTCCTAAGAATGCATACATTCTAAAGACTTTAGGTGAGTATGCCACACCGCTCCCAGCAGGTTTCTCCCCAGCAGGACTGAGGGGCTGGTTCAGGTACCAGGGCAGATACCCTGCCTTTGCATCTCAGATGAAGAGCTGGCAGCTTTGGTAGCTTTAACCCTTTAGCTCCAAACCATTCATTCCTTCTAATGGCAACGGAGCACACATACATTTATTCTGTTAAAAACAGAAAGTGCAGTGAAGAGGGGGAGGGAGTGAATGGGGGCATCAGAGTGTGAACCCCTAAAGCACACGACAAGGTGGCATTGCTCTCTTCTGTCAGGTGGTTTGGGAACGCAATGTGCCCAACCAAATGCAGTGATCCCTCACTTATCGCAGGTATTACGTTCTAGACCCCCACGCGATAGGTGAAAATCCGCGAAGTAGGAACCTTACGTTTATTTTAGTATTTACTGTATAGTACCGCAAAATCCCGCGATATAGCAAAAGATCTGCGATAAAGAATTAAATATAATATTTTTAGAAATCCCGCGATACAGTGAGGCCGCGATAAGTGAACCGTGATATTAGAGGGACTGCTGTAAACCCAAGAGAGAGATAGGATTGAGAATCTGGGGTGTGTCCATGAGAAGCTTTGCTCACACTGCCCTCAGCCACTGGTAGAAAAACTTCCCTATGAACATATTTGACTTGAAATGTTTGCATCTTCTGAAGCCCATGGATTAAAGGAAGAGAAGCAGGCCAGCGTCACTGAGACGTTAAGTTGCCATCTCTTCTTTGACGGAGACTGGCTCCAACCTAGGCCAGCCTGGTACCAGCCTGTGAGCCCACCATGGGGTTCCTCTGGCTCTGCTAGCCTGCCCCTCATGTAGATCTTGACACGCATGTGGTTCCCAGACCCTAAGCCCTTCTGTCTCCATCCCTCTGATGTCAGCCTGTTAAGGTGACCTGACCCATTTTTCACTTTGCTGAAAGACTGGGCTTTAGCACCTTTGACCTTGGGCCTTTCCCAGCTCCAGAAAACAAGGCCACCAGGTCCAAAGTACCTGTGAGGAAAGAGACTGAGTTCTCTGAGTCCTGTTAACCATCATCCTTTTTTCTCTCTGGTTCCTTGTACCTGTCCTCTTTTCTAGGCTTCTCGGGTGAATAAAAGCCACTTAGAGAAGATGGAAGAGACGAGAGAAAGTAAAAGGCAGACAGATGGACATTCAGACAGACAGTGAAAGATCTTCCCATAACAGCAAGCACAGAGCAACTGCTTTCCCACCATGTGAGGAATAGCATGAGGGACCCAGGGAGAAGCAGAACCCCAAAACCCTGTCACCCACGAGCTGTGAGCAGTTGGGTGCACCTGTGGTTGAGGAGCACAGGATGATTTAGTTCAAGTAACATATTCTGAGCCTTATTAAGTGCCAGGCACCATTTGCTATAGGAGAGTAGTGGGGGGGGGGGCATGAAGACGTTCAACCTGTCGCCAAGGAGCTGCCAGTGTGGCAGGAGAGTTGGAAGCCACCCCAAGTGGTCCCGGTTATAGAAGAAGTGAGGGCAGGGGGCTTCGGGAGCAAAGGGCAGAAGGAGGCTGACTGCAGGGAGGGTCCAGTGGCTCCACAGAATAAGTTTCAGATGAGGTGGGCCATGAATACTGGGGGGTTTGCAAGGTAGAAAGCAGAGGGGGACAGCCAAACACAAGGGCGATGTGGGCAAAGGTGTGGTCATTGGATACTGGCAGCGATTTTGGGGAAAACAGAGTTCTGGAGCCTGAAGCTTGGGATGCACAGAAGGTCATGGCCGGAGCTGGGTTGTGGGCACATAGTGAAGGGCCTTGATTATCTTTTGTGTGGAAACTGTCTATGAGGAGTATGTGGACAGGTTTGGTGGAGAAAGGATTCGAAGACGTGGACAGACAGAGGAAAGGCAGCCCAGGTGGAATGGGGGCTGGCATCAGCAGGGCCTGGGGGACACATGGGGGGGCGGGTACAAGACCAGCCTCGTTGGCGGGAGGGGGGATCCCTGTGGGACAGTGTTGAGAGAAGAAGCTAAAAACGGATGCGAGTGGGGAGCCAGGAGGCACTGGAAGATTCTGAGCCAAGGATATTAAAGACAAGGATATTAAACTCATTGTTTCAGGAGGATCAGGCAGTCAGATCAGAGAGGGAAGGCCATCAGGTTAGTCAGGAGGTTCTAATAGAAATCCTGTGAATTCCTGGGAGAAAAGTCCTTTTTGTTCTTGCTTCTCTGGGTCCCAAAGATACTATTATCCCAGGGACTCAAGAAAGACCATCAGAAAGCATATACTCAGACTATTAGTTTAGTTCCCTACAGAAATGGCTTTGCCAATTTCAGTTTAAAGCTTTGCAGTTGCCTTTTATGGAGCACTTACATAAGAAGTCCTCTCTGAAGAATATTTTCATATCGTCTGTAATTAAACACTTTGGGATTGCTTGCATGCAAGCAACCTTTCTGTAAGTCACCACACAGTCGATTCCTCCCACATTCAGCACAAAGAAGGAAGTGTGTCTATTCAGTCTTGTATGTTACCTTAAGGACAGTGGATAATGAGAACTACATCTCCCAGTGCACTTGGCACTTTTTTCTTGGCTGCCAGGAAGCCCAGAACTCCATTTGCTTTGCAAATGTGGTAACTACGTTATTTGATTGCTCCCTGTTCTCTTTCTCATTGACTCCTCTTTTTATAAAAATTATCACATTCTTTTTTACTTATTCTTTTTACGTGTGTTTGAATAATGTAAATGTCTCAGATACTTCTGGGAAGTTGGCCGGGTGTGTAATGTGATTAAATCTTAAATGAAATAATTTCCTTTTTTCTGGGAAGGCAGCTCTCTCTGGGCTTTTCCATGCAGCCAAATAGCCTCTCCCCAGCTCCTGTGTGGTGGTGGGGCCCGGCCTGCCTCGCTGTCAGCCCGTCCTGGCCACAGTCCCTGGGAAGATACACTCACTCTGAACTCATCCTCCTCTGTTCTATTCGCTGGCCCTTTTGGCTTGAGATGTTTTCTATCTTTTCTATATTTCAAAGCTTTGTGGTAAATAATCAATTCAAACCAGCACTGAGTCTCTCTTTCTGTAATTCTAAAAACCCATTAAATTATATTGTTGGGAGAAAACAATAGCTGTGCTAATCATGCCCCGTGCATGCGCATCTTAATTTCCCTAGAGACCTGAATATGAATTTTTACTAACATGTTAATTCTGTGTGTTAATCAGTAGCTGTAGGCCGAATGAATGGATTGACTATGTAAAACTGTTTGATATTGAAACAACTCCTTTTGACCCCCTCAAATTGGCTTCATTCCCCTAAAGACGGTTAAAGTTAATTAAGCACTCAATAGGTTTATGGTGTTTAAATTAAAATATATTACTCCTCATTGTGTAGTCATCAAGTGAGAAAGACATCCTCCTCCTGGCTGCCTGGCTGGCTAATGGGCTTATCAAAATTCATGATGTAATAAGAAGGCCGACAAGTGCATAAGAGACCCTGGCTGTCACTCAAGGAAAAACACTGACTCCCTTTGCCCACTAGAGGGCACAAGAAAGCCATGGATGCCGGTGGCCCGGAGAGTTGGTTGTGGGAATAAAAGGAGAAAAGGCCCCTTGTAGGTCTTTTTCTCTCATTTGTAAAGAAAGCAATCGGTTATGCTTTTTTCCTAAAAATGCAGAGCTCTCTCTTGATGTCTGTAATTTCCCTCTTTTGTCTTTTCTTCCCTGTTCATATTTTATACCCCTCTTCTGTCTTCTTGGATTTGTTACCCCGTGTTTGTGGCATGTGGCAGAAAACAGCCCATGTGGCTCTCAAAAAAAGGAAATATTGCTTTCCTTAGCCTGGATAACTTCTCCACGAAATTTTCATTGTTGGGGGTTGGGGGGTGGGGAAATCCTGAGGCTTGTGCTTCCTGAGAAAGTCAGTGACAGTGGTGCAGAGAAAATATATAAAATAACACTTAAGTCTTCTCTCCAGAAAGACACATGAAAGCTGTAATTGTGCCTGCTGACTTTCGCTCCGGGCCTCCTGGGCGCTGGGGGTAGGGAAATGCCTTTGCAGCCTGCTGTGACAGTTAGCATTGAAATCTGGGAGACTTGCTCACTGAATTCGGGAAGGTAACGGCGAATCCTGCAGGAATACTCACTTTGAATTGAAACTGGGCTGAGTTAAAGCTGATCAGAGGAACTCCGTTATCACGGGTGGGACTCTAACCTGCCAGCTCTGCCTCTGTCCAGCAGACTCCATTCTTGACCACTGAGACATTAGTCAGCTAGGGACAGTTATCCACAGTCGCTTTTGGAAATGTGGCTGGTGGTAGGGATGACCGAGGGATTCCAAAGTGTTCTTATTAATAAATCTGTAGGTCATTTTTCTTAGACTGGTTTTAAGAAACTTATACATTTATCTAGCTATAGTGTGTGTGTGTCACAAAGTGGACAGAAGTGACCTCCTTTAAAGCATACCTAGCCATGAGTATAAGACAAGGAAGGAGCAGGGTGACAGGTGAATGAATGGGAGTCATCATGTTGAAGTTTCAGTGACTTCCAGTCGTTGTAATAAGTTTATGCTTGAAGAGGTGGGAGTTGGCCCCATGCTGGGCTGAAAACCATTAATACGAGTAAGGGTTTGAAGGGCATTCTTTGACCATCTTCTATTCGGGTATCAGAATAGCATGGGGTTTTAGTTTTAAAATACTTTTGATGAGTAATCATTACTAGTGAGTATTACTTGAAGGCAGTGGTTTTCAAACTCTGAGGTGGGGAAGGGAACCTGGAGGGTATGGCAGAGTGCCCTGCCTTTCCACTGCTTTTCATTTCAGGGCTTCACTTCAGATTTCATTTGGAAAAGAGGTTGCCACCGCTAAAAGAGGGAAAGAGAGGGGGAGAATTTTGAAGTTCTAGTTTATTGCCTTCTAGTATACAAAGTTCTTCCCATTATCTCATTTGAACCACAAGCAGGTTTTTCTCCCACTCCATGATCTGTTTTCAGAAAAGGAAACAAAGTTCCGAGAGGTCAAGAAATGTCTTCATTGTCACACAGTGAATGGCAGAGCAGGGCCTTGAACCTGAGTCTTCGGATTCCAGATTCAGGACTCCCACCCTACAGCAGGCTAGGGTCAGGGCCTAAGATTAGATTTGAAGAGGGTTGTGGTTTGTGTAGGTGAACAGGGTGACACCAAGAGAAGTCTTGAAGGGGGAGGGTGCTGGGTATGAACCTGAAGTTTAATAGGCAGGACAGCAGGAGGCAGCAGAGCACCAGAAAGGGAAGAAGGTACCTGGAGCCTTGCGGGGGGGGGGGGGGGGGGGGGGGGGCAGGGTCGTGGGGCTTGACCTCTGGTCAGAGCCTTCCTCCCAGCCTGGTCTCTCTGTTCAGAGAGAGAGAAGGGATCCTGCCGCTGGGCATCTTCTTTCACTTGGGGATTACCATCGTCATTCCATTCCTTCAGTGGGTGGGGAAACTGAGTCACAGCTGGCTGGAGCGGGCAGGGAATCTGCTCTGCAACTCTTACGGCCCAGCCCGCAGAGCGTCCTGTGTCTTTCTGGGGGTAATGATTAACTCTGGGGGTGTGAAATGGAAACAATTGTTTCCGCCCAGCTCCCAGTGTTCAGGGACAGGCCCTCCCGGCAGCCAGCCTCCTTTAGCCATCACTCCCACCCGCTCCTTTGATAGACCTGTTGACAGGGCCGTTTCCTTCATTCATTAAGATGCCGCCCTTCCCCCCAGTATTTCCAGCTCTTTCTTTGAGTTAACCAGTAACTGGTCTTTTTTGTTATCCCATTTCTGCGCGAGGAACCCTTGCGACTATTCCCACGAAGGAGCACTTGTGATTCTTTTTTGTTTCCTTTCTCTTTCGGGTCTGCAGAAACCCTTTCATGTCCCTTTGTGTCCGAGAACTTCACACTCCCCACTGCACCCCCAACCCCCGGCCCCCGCCCCAATGTGCGAAGCAGCCTTACTCTTCTCAGGACTCATGCGGCAGCTCCTGACCCGTCCCTTAACCTCCTGTCCCGTCCCCAGCGATAAAACAGGCCCGGGGGGCCTAGGGCTCCTCCCGCGAGGTGCACTTTGGGGACACCCGCGAGGTGCCCTTTGGGGACACTCTTGAGGAGTGGCAGTCGGAGAGCAGAGGTGATCATACCTGAGGCTTGCTATCTGTTGTGCAGTCTTCTTCCTTTGTGTGGGGTTCTTTTCCTGAACGAACGCAGAAAGCCCATGGAACCAATTGGCTGGAAAAGAAACGACAATAAAAGTCACCCAGACTAAAGTCTTCCGTCAGCACCCAGCTAAGTAAAACAGGTTTACAGTTTGCATCAGAGAATTAGCAGTTTGATTTGCTCTAAGCCAAGAGGATTTTCAGCCCTCAGAATGTGAAAAAAAAATTATTTTACTTTAAGTTCATGTCTTAACCATCCCCAAACCAGGACTTAATTGCAACCTTTTCCCCTGCCCAGGTCAAAGATATTCGTTGGAAAATCCAAACGCAAGGCCCCCGGGCTTGCCATGAGGGTCTGTCGTAGGCCGCCTAGGCGCATGCTGTTTAGAAGCCTCTCCGTGTCATCTCTCCTAATTTGTGCACTTAATTGACAGCTTGTTAACAGTTCATTAGGAACACTGAAAACCATGTGGCAAAAACAGATCTATCTAGCAGGGAGGATGTGGTCCCTTCTTGGGAACTACTGTTTATTAAACTTCACCAGAAACAAAACAGCCTGGCAGAAACGACCCACCACCTCCTTCCAAAAAAAGGGCTTTCTGTCCCTCCCTGCGAAACTTCAGTTCCTGGGACATCGCATCGTCTCCTGGCTGGGGCTTCGCTCTAGCAACAGGAACCTGGGCCCATGATAGGGACACAAACAAAGACTCTGGGGCAGCACAGGCAAGACATATTCATCTGTGAAAACAAATCAGCCACTTTTAAAGGCTCTAGGGGTTCTCAGGGCACCTCTCATCTCCCTGACTCCTACCTGCCACTCCTCTCGGTCTCTGGAGACGTTAGATATTGGTTTTGTGGAGGCTTCTGCGAGAACCGGTGATAATCCAAAATTCTTTCCTGTAATCCTTCATGATCCTTCCAGGGAAAATCAGTTGCTCCTTCATCTTTGTGCCCATAACACTTTACACTTCCTTCTGTTCTGTATTATCACATTGTGCTGTCTCTACAGAGGTGTCCCATCTTACTCTGAGCATCTACGAACTTGTGTGTTCTCCATCCCTGGATCCCTGGCCGCATGCTACCTGGGGTTGAATGGTAGGAATGATTGCTTTTACGTCACCTTTAATCAATAACTTCTTGACCCCTCCCTCATCACCACCGCCCCCTGCCTCACCTCAGTCCCAACCACCTAGAAGAATTGCATTGGAACACGTGGAATAGTCTTCAGGCTGAGCCTATGTGTTAAAATAGGTTGGCTTCTCCAAAATAAATTCAATCTAATTTCATGCCATCAAATATTTACTGAGTGCCTACTGTGTTCCAGGACTTGGGTACATGGCGGTGAACAGAACAGATACAGTTCCTGCCCATATGGATGTCACTGATTATTAATTACAGTAATTGCTATAGATTATAAACTTAGGAGGAGCATTCCATCTCTCAAATGAATGTGATCATTTGAAGCCCTCTGGAGCAGAAATATGCTAAGGCACACTCTGGTGTCAAGAATTATTCCTTTTCAAAGTGCATCCTTTGCTTCCTTACTCTTGGGGGTCCCCACCTCCTTTTACGCACACGGTACCATCTTGTCAGCAGAAGGAGCTAGCACAGCAAGAAAAAAATTGCTTGAAGAGTCCTTCACAGAAATTTGACATTACAAGCTTCCCTAAAAATTTGTTCTAGATCTTGAAAGATGTGCCAACCTCATGCCTGATCAGGCTTGACCAGGTGCTACTTATGTAATCTTAGGGTACTGGCTGATAATACTTGAGCTCTGTTCAGAAAATCTTTCCGTAATTTTAAACTCCTACCAGGCATCTATGTCTGAATATTCAGATCTCAATAGAGCCGTCTGGGGAAAATCTCACCCATGATGAAGGTTTTTTTTTTTTTCCCCCCTTTTTTTTAAAGTATATTTTATTGATTATGTTGTTATAGTAGCTTCAATTTTTTCCACTTTGTTCCCCTCTGCTCAGCAATCCCACCCCCCTTAGTTTGTGTCCATGGGTCATGCATATACATTCTTTGGCTTCACCCTTTCCTATGTTATTCTTAACTTCCTCCTGTCTATTTTGTACCAATCAATTATGCTTCTTAATCTCTGCACCATTTCCCCATTTCTCCCCCTTCCTCCTCCCAGATGATAACCCTCCAAATGATCCCCATACCTATGATTCTGTTTCTATTCTGGTTTGCTTAGTTGGATTTTGTTCTTATTTTTTAGATTCAGTTGTTGATAGTTGTGAGTTTGTTGTCATTTTAATGTTCATAATTGTGATCTTCTTTTTCTTAAGTGAGTCCCTTTGACATTTCATATAATAATAGCTTGGTGATAACAAGCTTCTCTAGCTTTACCTTGTCTTGGAAGCACTTTATCTGCCCTTCCATTTTAAACGATAGCTTTGCTGGGTAGAATAATCTTGGTTGTAAGTCCTTGCTTTTCATCACTTTGAATACTTCTTGCCAGTCCCCTCTTGCCTACAAAGTTTCTTTTGAGAAATCAGCTAATAGTCTTATAGGCATCCCTTTGTAGGTAACTCTCTGCTTTTTTCTTGCTGCTTTTAAGATTCTTTATCTTGAAGCTTTGGCATTTTAATTATGATGTGTCTTGGTGTGGTCCTCTTTGGGTCTAGCTTGTTTGGGACTCTCTGTGCTTCCTGGACTTGTATGTCTATTTCATTCACCAAATATGGGAAGTTTTCCTTCATTATTTTCTCATGTAAGTTTTCAATTTCTTGCTCTTCCTTTTCTCCTTCTGGCACCCCTATGGTTGGGATGTTGGCACGTTTAAAGTTCTCCCAGAGGTTCCTAAGCCTCTCCTCATTTTTTTAAATTCTTGTTTCCTCATTCTGTACTGGTTGACTTTTGTTTTCCTCCTTATATTCCAAGTCATTGATTTGAACCCCAGTTTCCTTCCCTTCACCATTGGTTTTGTGTGGATTTCCCTTTGTTTCACTTAGCATAGCCTTCACTTCTTCCCTTAATGCATTTGCCACACTTAAGCATATCTCTCAAGCCTGTGAGAATCTTTATCACAATGTTTTGAACTCTGTGTCTGTTAGGTTGGCTATCTCCTTGTCACTTAGTTCTCCCACTGGAACCTTGATCTGTTCCCCCTTTTGGGCCATACTTCTCTGTCTCCTCATCTTGACAGGCTCCTGTGTTTATTTGCCTCTGTGTCTTAGGTAGAGCTCTTGCTCCTGTTATGTTGTAAGGGGCAGAGCCTTAAGTTTTCCCATCAGTAGAGGGTGACCTGTTTCACCACCTTGTGGCACGGTATGTGGAGGAGGGGTCTGAGAGGGAACAATGTTGCTTGCTCAGCACTCGCCCCTTTTCCCACTTCTGTATGGGTCTGGTGCCTCTCTAGCTGTTGCCCTGGCCATCGTTCCCAGAGTGGGTGGGTTTGCAGACGTTCTAGGACTATGGGCACCCTTTAAACAAGCGGACTCTGCTGAGAGACCAGCAGTTTCTTCCTCCACTTCAACCCCCACTGGTTTGCACAGTCAGAAGCGATGAGGCTTTATTTTCCCCGGCGCTTGGACTGTGAGCCGCGTGGTCTGGTCTGGTGCTGGGAACACTCCCCAGGTACCCTCCTGACTTTTTAAATGTGAGACTGCGCTTTCCGCCATCCTGCCGCTGCCACCATTGCTGCTGCCACCATACTGTGTCCTCTTTTTCCGGGCTCCGCCCCTCTTACCTGTCTGGATGAGTATTTCTTCTTTATATCTTTGTTTATTGGGCTTCTATGCAGCTCGATTTTCTGAAACTTCTGGTTGTCTCTAGTTTTGAGGTAGTTGTATTCCTTCTTAGTTGTGGAGGGAGACGCAGCATGTCTGTCTATGCCTCCATCTAGGTTGGAAGTCAGGGGCTTATTTTTTTTTAAAGCATTGTGCTGGAGAAATTTTTCTCCATCTAAAGGAGTCCGATGGTTATGACAGTTCTCTTGAGGGGTTGAAATTAATTCTGTGTGATATAGTTGAAGATGCCAGAGAATTTAGCAATTCTCCAGTTGAGCCCCCATCGATCAGGCAAGATAAAGTAACAACCTTGGACAGGTCATGTTGATTGTGGTGGGTGTTTGTTGGGGCCTCTCCAATATCTACAGCCAGCTTCTCACACTGAGGGCCCTTGATTTTTCCTTTGGGAATTTCACTCCTCTCCATTCTCAGCCATGTAGTTTGGGTGGGATTAACCCCTTCTCCAGCTCCTGGGATGAACCCTGATTGTCCTAAGCCAGTTAGGGAAGCCAGCAATCACTGGTGCGGACATGTGACCCACTTCTGGCCAAATGGCAGAGGGTGAATCCTAGAATTTGTTGGGAGCTAGTGAACAAGCTTGTTCTCTTGTGCTAGAAATGAGCTCTGCTGCTGTTGAAGCCACTCTGAGATCCTAATGTGATTTCTTGGAGCTGCCAGAGGCCATTGTGTGAAGCTTGAAGCTTAGATCAGTGTAGAGGAATGCAAAGTGGAGAGAGCATGAAATCAGGTCCTTGGTGGAATTGATGAAGCCTCACCTGAACTTCACCATTTGAGTTGGTTTTTCTGTCACTTGCAACTTAAGAGTTCCTCACTAACAGCTTCACTAATATCCAAAGTGCTTATACATTAGAATTAATTGGTCAGGGATCATTGGTAGAATGGAATTTGGCCAAAGACAACAATTATGAAAGACTTTGGGTAGAGTAGCTCAGCTGTGGAAGCATCATGAGGCTCTTTTCACCCCTATAAAAAATAGTAGCAGGAATCTCAGGGAGGGTGACGCTGTTGGAGGTTGGGCAGTCTGGCACAGACTGTGTTCTACTCTCTAGGTTGGTCCCATTGCCTGGGATTGAGCACTTAGCTATGTGTGTTGAAGGACAGCCTAAGCACATCCATCCTGGAAAGTCCTGGGCCACAATCCCCAGAGTAAATTATGGGGACAATTTATGGGGACAAATTATGAGTCTGAACATTGCTTTACACTAAGAAACAATTAGAGAGAATGAGAGCATCTTCCAGCTCCCCTAGATTGTGAGCCTCTAGAGCTCCCCTGCCCAGTTAGTGGCCAGTAGCCACCAGTGGCCATGGAGGGATGTGGCTATTCTGAATTGAGATGTGCTATATGTGCAAAGTACATGCAGGATTTCGAAGACATAATACCAAAAAAAAAAAAAAAAAAAAAAAAAAAGTGAAGTATCTCAGTCATAATTGTTGATAATGTTTATATGTTGAAATTATAATATTTTGAATGTATTAGGTTAAAATACAGTATTCACTCTAATTTCACTTGTTTCTTTTTACTTTTATTAACATGGCTACTAATGTGGAAAATTTAACCTTACCTCTGTGGCTCACATTATATTTCTATTGAACAGTGCCCCTCTCAAGAGTAGAGAGGGCATTTTATTTGTTTTGTATGCCAGTGTCTGGCCCAGAGAGTCCTCCATGTTGTGTTTAAGTGAATGAATCACAACCGAAACCTGCTATTGAGTGCATTTATCAGCAAACTCTGGCAACCTGTGTTCCCACTGTGTCGGTGACCTTTCTGTAGATGTTGTATCCTGACCTGGTGAGGCCCCTGAGTAAGGCCCACTGCTGAGGACAAAGGCCAAAGTCTCCCCTGAGGCAGATGACCATCGTAGAGTGAAAGTCCAGGAAAGAACTGGGCCTCAGGCAGGAACATGACCTCGGAAGCTGGTGCAGGAAATCCTGAAAGTCCTTGGACCTCACCTCTTTGGATCTAGACAAGGAGGGCTCTAGATATGCCGAGGACACTTCTGGAGTGGAAGTAAGGAATGTGGGTTCTGTCACACAGAGGTAGGCTAGAAGCAGGTAAGGAAAGGGGCTTAGGGGACCCAGTGGGCGAAGAGGAAGAACTAAACACCATAACGCACATGATCTCTGTGTGTGTTACTCTGTGTTACGTCCTTAAGCAAAGCCTGATCGTGTCACTGTCTGGCCTCCACTGGGTGATGTCTGCTGGTCTGAGCTGGGTTGAGCCATGTGGTCATAGCGCAGAGTGGAGTGAGATGTCTCCAGCAGAAGGAGAAGCCTGGGACCTGCTGCCCTGCTGTGTGTGGAGATGCTTGCTCCATGGGCAGCCTGGTTGAGTTGGAAATTGCAGTTGAGCGCAAGCAGGCACTTCACTCTCTGGGTTCTCTGAATCTGCCTACACTTTAAAGTTTGGTGCAGACAATGAGTGAGCCAAGTCACTGCATAGTGTTGGGAACTGCAAAGCCAAAGAATTCCCCATATCTTACTCCCCAGAGAAGGATCAGATTTTAATCCTTTTCCTGGATTCTCTATAATCCCAAAGGATCTCAAATGGGCTGATGACACAGGAATTATCTTCTAGGGAGAAATGGTTTGGGCAAAGTTATTGATTTTTATCAAGGTCCTATAACTTTTTAAATTGCCAATGTGGCCATCCCCACAATTTTCCACAGTGTAGGGCTGGAGAGTGATAAGTTTTAGTTGCTTGGGAGCTCTAGGGAAATCAAAACCAGCTATTTAGTATAAATGTAGTTTTCAAAGTGAGATATTTTCTGCAAATGACTCACTAGGTAAACAATTCAATGTAGCTTGTTAGGAAGATCAGTATGAGGTGGCACTGAACAGCCCCAGAAACTCCAGCAATTCTGGGTGGGAGTCTGGGGTTTACTCTCCAAGGAGGGCTGTTGAAACTTGCAGCTTTCAGGTTCACTGGTACATTTACTGAATCAAGATCTTTAAGGATGACACTAAGAAAGATTGACAGTTTAATAAGGAATAGGCATTGATTCTCGAGATCAAATCGAGCACTGCTGTCATTTTTTATCAATGCCAAAAGACCTAAAATCAGCCCTCTGTCCCAAATTCATTTTAGAGGCCTATTCTCTTCTTGCTGAAGACTGTCCATCTTCCTTGATTCGTGTTTTAGTCTCTGTTAATTTCTCATTCAATCTGTCAGTTTCTAGGTTTACAACTGGGTGGGCCCCCTTCCATCTCGAGCGAATCCCATTGAGAAATCTCAACAACATCACTTTCTGGAATAAATGACCTTGTTTCCTGATCTTTCACTTACAGCCTCAGAATCTTAACTTACTTTTAAACCAATATGGTCTTGATCCCATCCTGACACTCTCCTCTCTTCTCCTTGGAGTACGTGGTCTGGTGTAAGCTCCGCACCTTTAAGAATTTTCCCTGCTTTCTGGTCTTGGTTGCTGTTTAGCGCCTGTTTCTTTCTTAAATCTCAAGCATCAAGGGCATTTTCCTGGATGCAGGAATTGGTAACCACGCTCAGTTTTTAGCTTCAGCCCAAGCATTTCAGCACTCTCTTTTTTTTTTTTTTTTAAAAAAGGAAATACTATATAATCATCTGTCTGTGACCCTTCACAATTTCTGCTTGTCATGCTACTAATAATGCATGACAAGAATTGGGAAATGTTTATTATGTATACATCCTTTATTTTTTACTCTTATTTGCTCAGGATAATGCTTGCACTTACCCTAAACCCTTACTTTCTTTGTTTTGGAATTATTAAACTGTATATATTAATTTTTGAGAACTACAGATTTGGGACAAATTCTGCACTTTTCTTAGTGATTCTCTTCATGTATACTGTAAGTTAGAATGATTGTGTGTGCATTCAAACACTTGGTTGTCTAGTGTATTGGAGTTGACTGTTGGACTTCACACTTTTCAGTTATTAGTCACATGACTTGAGCCAGCTTCTTTGCCTCTCTGAGCCTCAGTTTACACAATCGTCAAATGAGGGTTTTCAGAGGTTTATTAACTTCATATAAGTGATCGATAAAATTAGAGTTTTTCACCCAGTTTCTTCATGCTGAGTTCATAGGAGCTCCAAGATGAAATACTTACAAAAAGAGAATACAAAATTACAGATACAAAATTAGGTCCAGGGCCTTGAAGGGGGCCCCAGGGTGGGAGGAGTCCTGAAGCTTAGGCTGCAGTTACCTCACATAAATCCAACCCTTCTCCCAACCAGGTCAGTTAGAGCATGGGAGGAGCAGAAATCCTGGAGACCGATGGTCAAGTTAAGTTTAAAGCCGGTCATGGGCGATTGTCCCTCGTCTCCAGTGGCTGAACAGTTGTCAGGAAACCAAGAATAGCAAGAGATGAATTTGAGAATGAACAACGAGATGTTTTCTAATTATAATTTGTGTTTTATTCCACTGCACAAAAATGTCAATGCTAAAATTATTTTTAAGCTAGTAAAAATGCCAAGAACTACTACATAATTTGGTTTCTATGTGCAATTTGTCATACTTCTGTAGCTACATGTCAGTGCCACAGGTGGTCTTTTAAAATAACAGGCAAACTCTGTGTAACAAAATGGCGGGTTTCACTAGTGACCATGGTTTGGGGGCTCATTGTGGTTTCTGAGCTACTGGAAATGTTTTTGTAGAAGGTGGAACAAAATTGTTCCTGTGAGCTCTTATGTTAGCATAAATATCCGAAGGAGGATTTAAAATTTTCTGTTCACACTCAGGTTCGGGAGTTTATGATTTGGCTATTTTATTCTTTATGCTTAAATTGGTTTGTCAATTCTCATCTAGTATAGTTCTCTTTACAAATATTTCTTGAATATGATCATCCCTGGGTTCTAAAGTCTGAAGATCCAGGTTTATTTTGGGCATCCTCCTAGGATTTTAGGAATAACATTCATTTTTCTCTTTTATGCATTCTCTTGCTGGAACTCTTTGCTAAATGCCCTGCCACGGTTGCTTTGGCTCTCAGGGCGGCACAAGGCCCCATTTTCAGAGAACAGCAGAGTCAGGTTGCTCTTCTTCCCCTTCCCTTCGACGTTTCTCCCTTTGGCCCGTGGCTTGTCTGGATTCTAGGGAACAGCAGCTCGTTCCAGAGCCCCCACTCCTGTTTCCCTCGCAGGCTGCCTGCTTACAACCACTGTAATGTACAATTAGCGTGGAAGCACATGCAGATAATAAAAGAATCATCATAAAAGCACTAAACAGAACAAATAACATTTCAGGCTGGATTTAATCCCAAATACCTGGCTCTCTGAAGCAGGGCGGTACAGAAACCCAGAAGCCAAGTAAGATAGCACTCCGGTTAGCTGTGGAGGATTAGAATTATATATAAAATATGTATATATATATATATATATATATATATATATATATATATATATACACACACAAACACAGTGGCTGAGTTCAGACATTAATCAGGACTACACACAGAGTAAATGTAAATTTGAAGCTAAAAAGGGACTGGGATGAAAAGGTATGCCTTTTGGGTTTAATGTAGCATTAAAATGGTTCTTCTGACTTAAAGATGGCAAGAGAGACATTCAGATTGGCTGGAAGGAGTAAAGCCTTCATGAGGATGGGACCCTGGGGTCCTGGGTAGGACTTTAAACTGGGGGGCTGAGCTACCATCTTGACCTTGACCTGGTCATTTGTATCTCTGTATATCAGTTCCCTCTTAAAAAATGGGAATAAAAATATGGTTGGTCCTCCGTATCTGCAGATTCCACATCTGCTAATTCAACCAACTATGGATTGAAAATATATATTTTTTAAATGTTATGTTGTTGCTGACATGTACTATGTAGTTAGGCCTATGATGGTTGTGTCCGTAATGAATATGTACAAACCTTTTCTTGTCACTATTCCCTAAATAATATAGTATAACAACTATTTATACAGCATTTATCCTGTAGTAGGTATTATGTGAGGGAGGATCTCCCCAAAACTGGAATTATCTTCTGGAGGGTGAGCTCCTTGTAGTGCAGACTTTCCCCGCTAGGTGAGTGTTTTCTAGGAACTCATCTGTATCTGTGCACTAGCTGATGTTGCGAGAGGCTGCATTCAGCTTCAGTGAATTTTTTTTAAAGACTCTTTCAATATGTTTGCCCATTTCATAATGGGTGATATATGAGCACACCTGACCACACTGGGCTGAATGTTCAGCAGTTTTTGACCAAAAATGGCATGACCTCTGTGCCCCACCCTCCCTATTCATTTGATTTGGCCCCAAGCAACTTTTTGTTTGTTTGTTTGTTTTCTCGGATGAAAAAAGTCCTCAAAGGGAAACGTTTTGCTGATGTGGAAGAGGTGAAACAAAAAACAGCAGAAGCACTAAAAGGCATCAAAATCAGTGGGTTAAAAAACTGTTTTGAGCAGTGGAAAAACGTCTCAGTGGGTGTATCACATCAGACGGAGAATACTTTGAAAGTGGCTGAAGTTTAAACGTGTAAGAATAAATACACAGTTTTTTTTATAAATAAATTCCAGGTTTTGGGGGAGCCCTCCCTCGAAGATAATCTAGAGATGAAAGTATATGGGAGGATGTGCATAGGTTATATGCAAATACTACATCATTTTGTATAAGGGATTTGAGCATCCATGAATTTTAGCATCTGCAGGGATCCTGGAACCAACCCCCCATGTATACCAAGGGGCAATTGTACTCACTTGCATTGCTGAGCAACTTCTACCAACCATGGTGGGTTGCTCTTCCATGATGACTCAGAATCTACCAGGAGGTGTTTTCTGGGTGTGAGACGCTGTTGCTTTTGTTCATTTGAATCATACCCTGGAGTGGGACAGAGGTTTGGAAAGGTTAAGTCACTTCCAAGTTCACACAGCCATGCAGGGTCTGGGTTTGAACCTCTTCAGTCTGCCTCCGATTTAGGCATGGTCTGCTGCCGGAGCTCCCCAGCCAGTCTCCTTCTTCCCTTGGGCTTTCCCGAGGCTGTTGGGTCAGGCCCTGGAGCCCCTTGAAAAATTCTATCCTTCAGCCTCGTTTTCCCGTGTTCAAGCTGTGAGGTTGAGAGGTGTGATGAGGTTGGGCTGGGAGAGCAGAGAGATCAGCTGGATCTCCAGTCCACCCAAGACGGCTGACTTTCTCCAGATAAGTCCAAGCACCTTGTTTTCCTAAAGATCTAGGGATCTTAAAGAAGTGTGCGAGGCAGAGCTAGGGGCTGCTACATAGTAAGTATATCTTAGTCTTTTCTCTCTCTCTCTCTCTCTCTTTTTTTTTTTTTTTTTGTATAGTTCACAAATCAGTATGCAGAGGTGAGACCTGATGATTTATTGATTCCATTTTCCAGATGGAATGGCCGCCTAAGGGCTGATTTTCTACCTAAAGTAGACACTGAAATGCAGAGATGCTCAATAACCAACCTCCAAGTTTTCACCTCTGTAGCTAAGCTTGAGAAGACTCCCAAGATGGAGGCAACTGTTCCTTTTCTGAGGAGTTGGTTTTATACTACGGAGAAAATAGTTCTTCATGAAAATCTCCAGTTTTTACAGAATTCAGTCACGAGGCTGACTTGTATTAACTTGCTGTTGCTCTTGTATCAGAAGGCCTTTCCAGTGCATTTTTAACAGAGTTCAGTAAGAGTGAGATGAGGGTGCAGTCCTTCACTTCAGAAGAGAAATCGTTTGGAATTCTGCACGACATCAGTACCTCAAATGTGCAGAGGGGCATTTTTTAAATCTGTAAGTTGAATCTGACTTTAGCACACTCTGTATTTATACCCAAAGTAGATGCAGCTACATGTATTTTGCAATGCTTAGGGTGTGTGTGTGTGTGTGTGTGTGTGTGTGTATTTTGCATTCTTTCTAATCTCCTAATAAAGCTTCAGAACTTCAGAAAACAAATCACAGGCCTCCAAAGGTTGCTGGTTGCTGGCAGTTATTATTTTTGTTTGCTCAACGTGAAGCTAGCTAATCTTTCAGCACATCACATTGTGTGTGTGTTTCTCCTCACGGTACTAGGGTATTAGTATTCAGCACAATATATAGCTATCATCTCTTTTTTTTCAGTTTTCATGGTGTGTATTTTAATAGTAAAAGGGGATTTGCTGATGACTAAGAGGAAAAATAGAGGGAGAAAAGTTCTTATTAACTAAAATGATTCTTTACTTGCATAAAGAGGATTCGCTAGGGCTTAACTGGGGAAAAGCAAACAGGAGGAAAAGTCCAAGATGTTTACAGGTTAAACATTCAATAGGAGGCTTGGAAAGCAGCCCTTCCCGGAAGTCTTGCGGTGGCTGATGGCTGGGGCGCAGGAACGTCTAACCGACTTCATTTTCCCGGAGGACCGGGGATCGACGCTCACAACAGGATAACACTTACCTGAAAGAAGTGTCACAGTGGGGACTTGGCATGATTTGCTGATATGATATCAAAAATAGCATTAAGGTAATTACATTTCGCATTTGTAATACTTCACAGGCAACATTACAGTATAAGATTGGATTTTTTTCGGGTCCCCTGGTCATTTAAAACTTTTTTTTTTAAATGGAGCTTCAGTGAAATTGATGTATTTGATGGGTTGTTGTTGTTTCTTAAATGTGCACTCATTGCATAAATGCATAAATACAGTCATGAGTGCAACCATTTGACCAAAGTTAAAAGAATGAGAGTAGTAAACGGGAACCGTTTCAACGGGTATGGTAAAAGGCGTCCTTTTTAACTGTAGTAGCTGAGCAATGCCGAAGGATAAGAACTTTCTTGGACAGTGGCAACTTGTTATAGTAGAAACACTGCCAAAGACATGGGATCTTCTTCATGTCCTTGCTGTGTGACCTGAGGCAAGTTATTCAACTTCTCTGAGCTAGTGCTTCAAAGAATAGGACTGAAGGGACTGATTGTTTACAGACCACCCCAGTTGCAATATCTATGATTCCAGAAAGAATTCAAAAAATTTCAATTTATTTATTTACTTTGCAAAACATTTTCAGGGTCATTTAAAAAAACTCTGTGTTGTATTTCACCATAGAGGTAATACTTCTTCTCCTTCTTCTCCTCTCCTTCATCCTCCTCCTCTTTCTCCTTCTCCTTCTTCTGTTTGGCAAGGGATCAGAATAGCCCTTTGAATATTGAGGCTCACACTATGTTTTCTTTGGACTGTTGAAATATTGGCAGTAGCTTCTGGTGCAAACCATTACTGGTTTAACTTCACCAAAGAAACCCTCATTTTTCTGTGGTTCTAGGTAGACTTTGTGAAGAGTCTCAAACGCTGCCCCAGGTGGGCTTGGTGAGGAGTCTCAAATGCTGCCCCTTTCTTAAACTGCTCACGTCACAACTTCCTCACCCAAGCATTCATTTGGCCAGTCGTCACTGAGCAACTGTTCTGTGCTGACACTGTGCTAGGTTCTAGGCACACAATAGTGAACAAGATACAGCCCCCCACCTCCTGCAGCTTAGTCACAACAGGATATATTTAATCGCAAGAAACAGAAATCCACTCCTTAAAGTGAATTCAGGGAATGTATTAGAAGAACAAGAGCATCTCCTCCAGCCTAGGGCAGGAATTGGAGCTGGCTGTTGTGGGGACTGGAACAGAAGGCCTTCAGGACCCAGGCAAATGCCTCTCTCCATGTCTCTCTCTTTCTTCCTGAGGCTACATGTCTCTGCTCACTGCTGCCTATATCCTTGTCCTTATCTTTGCAGACCATTCTCCCTCCACACTGATCTACTTGCACACAGTCCCACTGCTACCCCACATGAAAACTCGGTACAAATTAGGAGAAGGTGCCCCTTCCAGAGCACACAGCTTCGCAAGCTGGGTTTCAGTGCTCACTTGTCGCTCATTTGGGTGTCCTTGTAAATGCCTAATGGCCCTGTGTGCACATGGCCTTATCTTGGCAAGCCCAAAGTAGCATCCTCAGCTCCCGATTCCACAGGACCTTCTAGCTAGGCTCCTCCCAAGGAAATGGCCATGTCACCATAACCCATATTCAGTTCTCTCAGAGAGAGAAGTTAATGGCACCAGGTGTCCATTCTTCATCCAGTCGAATGGGTGAGAAGCCAACCCATGATATCTAGGGTTCTGGGGGGAGACGCTCTACGTCTCTAGGAAACACTACTACCTGGGCTGGGGCATTCCTTAGAAGGGAGGCACTATAGGAGATGCTGGCACCAGAGTCAGATGGAGCTGTATGCAATGCTCCATGTCACCGAGTCCTGGTCATGTACCTAAATCGCTCAGCCCCAGTGGATTGGAAGAACATGGTGTGGGATGATGATGACAGCTGTCCTCCGTCCAGCATCAGAAAATTTTAGGGTCTGCTATAAAAGAGACAAGGAAGTTCATTATACAATGATTAAGGGATCAATTCTTTCCACATTCTACTCCTATAATTTTGTTTAAGACTGAGACTCCTGCCTTGGGCGTTTCATACTTGTCTGCTGTCCATGTACAACAGTTCTCTCCAGATCACCAAGACACAAGGAAGCGGGAACATAAGTCGCAGTGAGAGGAACCCATGTTTGCTGAAATTCAACCGCAAAAATCTCTACCCTGTAAATGTAGGAGAAGTTCTTTTGAAAAGTATAGACATTCATTTGGGGTATCCTTTTACCCTGGCCATCTACAAGGTTTTTAGAGATCTTTTTAAAGGTCCATACATGCAATGGAATATTATTTGGTCATAAAAAAGAAGGAAATCTTGTCGTTTACAACAACGTGGCTGGCCCCTAAGGGCATTATGCTAGGTGAAATTAATCAAACAGGGAAAGACAAATACTGTATAATCTTACTTACATGTGGACTATAAAAAGAAACTGAACTCATAGAAACAGAGAACAGATTGATGGTTGAGGGTACAGACTTCCACTTATAAAATGGGTAAGTTTTGGGATGTAATGTATAACATAGTGACTATACTTTACCATACTGTATATTTGAAACTTTCTAAGAGTAGAGGTCTTAAAAGTTCTCACCACAAAAGAAAAACACTGTAACTGTGAGGTTATGGATGTGTTAACTAACCCTATTGTGATAATTACACATTTAGCAACACATACATATAGCAAATAATTGCGCCTTAATGTTACCCAATGTTATATATCAATTATATCTCAATAAAGCTGTGGGGAAATTTAATAATTATGAAAAGGAGGCTACAGTTTTCTGGAAAAATAATAAACCATGGGATGGGGGAAAGGCTGTCATCTTTCAGAAAGGAGACCCTAGACCTTGTGAGTGACGTCCTTCTGCATTCTCTCTCTGTCTCGTAGCAAAGTGTTCTTATGTTGGCACTTTTCATACTGAATTACGGAAAGCAAATATTAATCTGAACTGATACTAATCATTCATGACATAAAATTCCCACTCTGATCAAACTTTCATAACATGTTTGGAGTAAGAAGCCCTTTGCTGCCTCTCACAGGTCAGTCTCCAGGCTGCCTGTAAGTGGATGGTAATAACAAGCATCTGTCCTTCTGCAAAAGGCTCCTTGATGAAGGCCATTGACAATGTGAAAATTGAGACTGCAGTCGAAATGTTAAAAGGCCATCCTCCATCAAGTGGACAGCAGAACCCACTGTGCCCCTGTCTCTCTGGAACGCCAGCACCAAGCTCTGCTCACAAAAAAAAGTCACATTTGGGAAAAACTTACTCTTGGAACTTCAAAAATGAAGAGACCTTGGGTGTCTTCTAATGGCCTCACTTTTGAGCTATCAGTTCAGGGAAGGGACTAGGTGAGTTTTCCTAAACACAAGATATTAAATCTTTTGTAAGAACTGGACATGAGTTAGAGCGGAGAAATAATCTGAAAGCCCTTCCCTTCTAATGCAATTTATGATAGATAGTTCTTTAAAATTTTTAGCCATAATCTAATTGGGCTTTGTGGTGTTTTATTTTTTATTTCATTTTGATCCGACCTGATAGTCTGTCATTTAATAGGTTAGTTACATTTCTTGAGATTACTGAATTGTTTCTCCCTTCTTATTTTGCCACCCCTGCATTGGTGAATTCATTTTCTTGGCTTGTTATTTCCTCTCTTTTTCTGACTTCTTTTAGATTGACACAGTTTTTCACAATTCCTCTTGTTTATTCTGTTGGTTTAAAAGCTATAGCTTGTATTTCTGTTCTTTTAATGGTTATCCTTAATATTTTAAACTACCTACTTAATTGTATATTTGTACAATGAAGTCTGAAATCACTTAGTATTTCCATATTTTTCCCATATATGACACAGATGTTAACATGACCATATGGCCCCTGAAGCCTAACATATTTACTATATGGCCCTTTCAGAAAAAGTTTGCACTTTCCTAAAAAATAATAGCTTTGTGGGTCAGAAAAATTTTAAGTTGCCAGTTACTGTCCCTCAGCACTTTGAATGTATTACTTTAGCATCTGCCTGCCTTTATTATTGCTAATAAGAAATTATACTTTATGTACTGTAGTTTTAATATAATGTACATAGCTGTGATTTTTTTTTTCTTTATATTTACTGCTTGGAACTTGGCATGCATTTGAACCTAAGAAGGGTCTGTCTTTCTTCAATTTCTTGTCAAACACTTTTCTCTGTCATTTCCTATGTTGTAGTCCTTGGTCTAGCCTCCATGTCTCTTAACTTTAAAATATTTTTTATTGTTTTGTTTCATTAAAAATCCTCCCTGTTAGTGTCGCATTTTGAATTATTTTCTCAGGAGTGTCTTCCAATTCACTAATTCTTTCTTCAACTGTGTATAACCTAGAGTTCATACCATTACTTTATTGGTTCAGTGACTATAATTTCTTTTTATTTCCAAGATTTCCTATTGGTTCTTTATTTATTGATTGATTTGTTTACCTTTCATTGCTTACCCAAAGTCCCCTTTCTGATTGCTTTGCAATTACTTTCACATAGACAATTCCTAATCAGGTCGTTGACAGTTTGTTGTACTTCAAGGTTCCTATCCCATGTATTAATAGCAAAACATAGATCCAGTCATGAGGCAGTGAGGCAACTTAATTAAATTCTCACTTGGGAGGCTCTGTGTTCTCCAACTTCCAGCATTTTTATAGCCCAGTAGTTCTCAGCCAGGGCTGATTTTCCCCCAGGGAATATTTGGCAATGTCTGGAGACATTTGGGTTGTCACAATTGGAAGGAGGTGTTTGCTACTGCTAGCATCCAGTGGATAAAGGCTAGGGATATTGCTGGCATCCTACAATGCATAGAACAACTCCACTGCAAAGAATTATCTGACCCGAAGTATTACTAGTACTGACGGTGACAAATTCTGCCATTCGTCTGACAATATTCAGTACTTTTAGTCCCTTTCACAATGAGGGAACCACTACCCAGCTCCCAGCTTTAAGCAACAGTGAATGTGGCTCAGTGAGCATTGTTAGTCATGTTTACCCCTCACAGGTGGCCCTCCTAATCATCTTTGTTGGCTTCCAGAGTCTGAGTCAAAAAGTCCAAAGAATCAGCCCCACTCATGTTGCATTTATTTCTGAACTGGACCTTTTATACTGTTTTGATTTTCTACTTTAATATTTTATTTCTCATTACTACATGTTTGAAGCAGAGATATTGGGCCAAAGCATGAAGTCACTGAGCCTTCTTGACCCAGGTCAACTTCTTAGTGGGGCAATTCTACATGATCAGTCATTTTTGTTTGTCTTCTCTTTTTAGTTCTTTTTTAAATAAAAATGTCAGATATACAAGTATATATACCCATTCATCTGCTGATGGACACTTAGACCGTTTCCATGTCTTGGCTATTGTAAAGAATGTTATGAACATGGGTTGCATTTATCTTTTTAAGTTAGTATTTTTGTTTCCTTCAGGTAAATATCCAGCCTGAGGTAAGTTCTGCTTCTTTTCTGCACCTCCATGTTTGATCCCTATCAAACTGTTGTTTGCAGAGATGGGAAGAACTCAGTTTTGTTTTGGTTGAGGATAGGTTTCCTGAGTCCTGAACTTTTGCTGAGTTAAAAGCAGCTGGGCTTCACCTTGGTTGATGTGGCTCAGTGGATTGAATGCTGGCCTGCAAACCAAAGGGTCACCGGTTTGATTCCGAGTCAGGGCACATGCCTAGTCCCCAGTTGGAGACAACATGAGAGGCAACCACATATTGATGTTTCTCTTCCTCTTTTTCTCCCTCCCTCTCTCTAAAATAAATAAATAAAATCTTTTAAAATAGCATCTAAGTTCTAGTAGTCCAGTGAAAATGAAAGACTCCTTCATGTCTCGTGGCAGTCACACTGGGATGTCTGCCTAGCTCCTCCTCCCAAGGAAGTGCACCATAGGCCCACAATCAGCTATGTGTCTGGCCATAGCGGAGGGCCCAGGGTAGATATCTAACTCCAATTGGGTCACTCGGTTATGTCTTGCAGGAAGTTGGTAATGGGACCAGGGTGAGTCCCCCTTGATGGCTAAAGCTGTTGACCTGCCAATGTAGCAGCTCTGGTGGCATCTTCTTGCCCCACGCACTAACTGGTACAGAGCAGTGGTTCTCAAAGTTGGTGCCCAGACCACCACCAGCAGCAGCATCGCCTGGGAGCTGGTGAAAATGCAAATTCTCAGGCCCCTTCTAGTAATTTGGAAACCCTGGAGAGGAGCTAAGCAATCTGCATTTCAACATGTCCTCCAGGAGATTCTGATGCAACTAAGTTGATATAGAGGGTGAGGGAGACCAAGGGAATATGAGCCTCAGGAGAATAAGAAGGAACTCCCGAGGATGAGACAGCATCCCAGTTCTCGGTTCCACTCTTCCTGGTGCCCAGCCTTGTTCCTGCCCTTGGCTTTGGTGAGATACTTCTATGTCCCAAGAACAAAATAGACCCCTGACCTATTGTTTTTCCCTTAAGTTGATTGAAGTCTGTTTCTTTTGCTTGCAACTGAAAAATCCTTACTTATTCACCTCACCTTCTGACTACATAAAATTCCTGTAGAGAGGAAATTATATAGAGCAATATCACCCCAGCTGTTCAGGAAAAGACTGTAATTTTGTCAAGGGCTCTTGGAAATACTTAAGTGCTCCAGAGATAATACCCCATGGTTTTTTCTTATTATCAAGAGCAAGAATTTGTGTGTGTGTGTGTGTGTGTCTACCTAAAGAAACTTATCTATGGAAAAAACAAAAATACATTCCCTCCTCTTAGCTCTCTTTATATTTTTTAATCTTCAGTGCTATAGGGTTGGTGTTATCTTGAGTTTTCTTCCACTTGGTTATCCTCTATCAGTTAAGATAAATCTCAGTCAGCTGACAAATATTTATCAGATGCCTACAATGTGCCAGATATTTGGAGGGTAAATTGGTCATAGTCTCCCCTCAAAAAACTTACGGTTTGAGAATGCAGTGATCTTACTATTGTATATTACAAAAGCAGTGTGATAATTCCAGGATTAGAATCATGTACAAGGGTCAGAAGAAACCCAAAAGAAAGAGTGATGGGCTTTCAGGATGACAAAGTTCTGGGAAAGGGGAAAGCAGTGGTGGTGGTCAGGAAAGGCTTCCAGGAAGAAGCTCCACTTGAATTAGATTAGGAAATATGAGTAGGAGTCCACCAGGCAGAAAAGTCAAGGAAAGGAGAATATTCAATTCGTGGTTTGAAAGCATCCCAAGGGAAGAACTTGCTCACTTTGTTCTTCATTCAGACTTACTTAGAGGAATATAGTATTATATCAATATTGAAAATAAGGTGAAGACTTCCCTAATTTCTTAAAGCCACTAGAACTGCCTCCATGATAGCACTGGTGATGTCTCTTCCTAGACATAATTTATTAACTGGACTTTTGACATGACATGCTGAACACAACTGGCCTTTTAAGGTCATCCATGTAAGAAGAAGAGACTGTATTTTGGTTTATCTTGCTTAGGAGAAAAATGAAAGTATGAAGGGGGAAAAAATTCCCTATTAAGTTTTACAATTATAATATGAAAATTCAGTTAATTTCTTTTATCATGGTGAGTCATTAAAGACTGAAGTAGATTCTCAGCCTTTTGTTTCCAGAATAATCCCCTAGAGGCTTAGCGCTCCGTCATCCAAATGGGCCTGATTAAAGCAGGGAGCCTCTATCTTCAGATTACTGCCCTCCGTCATTAGCATTATGTTATCTTGCTCTTCAGACTGATTTTTAATTTTTATGCTAGCAATTATAAATGATTTACAGGGACATTCATCGCCCGACCTGTCCTGAGTCATTAAATTCACTTAGGTTGAATGGCCCGATGTGCACCTGAAATTAACCAAATCAGTGACATTATCTTGCTGGATTTTTCAGAAGCCTTAGGAATAGAGAAGAGACTCCTCTCTCCCTCTCAACTCCTTGGCTTAATGGGAAAATATTTTTAATTGCTAAAAGAGGTAATTAGCCAGGGCTAAGGGGTGCACACTAATTGTGCCGTATATCTTGCAGAGTCAGTTTGGCCATGTTTTCTGGAATAGAAGGGAAGGTGACCCAAATACAGACTTGGGTGCATTCCCTTGAGGCTAGTTTAAATGCGTTTTACTCCCATCAAGTGCAAGGAAGGAATTGTGTAGCATTTATTGGGCACCTACTATGTGTCAGAAATGAGAACGCTCTTAGAAGTCCTTTCGTTCCTCTCAGTATTCTGTTCTTTATTGTTATGATAGAAGGCATGGAAACTTCCTCAGGCCGGGTCAGATGCAATGGAGACTGGATTTCACTCTCTCTAAGGAAGAAGGAACCAGGGGAGAGGGCTTCTATGCTATTTCATTAACATTAAGGAGCCATGATGGTGGTCTCAGTCTGCTTCTCTCTTTGTTATAGCTTCTATTTACTTCAAAGCTCTCTCTTTTTTTTTTTTCCACTGGCCTCACCTGCTCTTCTGTTTTGTGCATGGGCCCAAGTAGCTGTCCCAGCATCATTCGCCCAAGGCCTGTCACCTCAAGCACCCACTACATACCCTTCTTAGATGAAATTCTCTGTAGAAAATCAGAGCTTTTATCAGCTCGTGAGTTTTCTGCCCTTGGGCCAGGAATGTGCCCCTTGTCCACTGTGGCCAGAAGGGACAGAAGTTGTGGGCAAAACAAGTAGAATGGGGATAAAAATACCGCTTTGGTGCAGCTTTAAGACAGGCACGATCCTTCCCATTTTCCAGATGAGGAAACCGAGCCTAATGCATGTTAAATTATTTGTTAGAGGTCATACAACCACCAAGTATCAGAGGCAGGAATTAGGGACAAGTTGGGACTGACTCCATCCCCTGCTTTCCACGTGTTGTGCCTATTCTGCCACATCTGTGCTCTTTGTTACACAAGATGTAAGAACAGGGGAAGCTCACCAGCCAGGCTGAGTGCTTGTTCATTTGTTTGGGGGCCTAGTACCTACCTGGGCAGGGTAAACAACCCCATTTAGCCCCATTCTCTTCTTTCTGTTTCTGTTTAGGGACCTTGAAATAGCACATTCTACCCTCCAAAAATGAGAGATGAAAGAAGAAACATCTTGCCACACCTGAGCTTTGGAAATAGCCCCAAGAAAATCTGGTTGAAGGGTCCTAAAAGGAATTTGTAGGACTTTGACAGCGAGGCCTGATAAGAGAGGAGACCAGAAATGAACACCTTCCTCACTACTGGAGGAAATGTGCCTCCATTTACTGTATGACTTTGGCACATTACATAACCTTTTTTACCTTCTGTTTCTTCATCTGTAAAACCTGGATGATGTAGTTACCAAAATTAGAAGAGGCAGTGTGTATACCAATAAGCACAGTCCCTCGCACAGTAGTCTTTAATGAATATTGTCTTCCCTCCCTCCCTGTCTTGTCAAGACACTAAGGCCGTGGCCTCTTAATAATTATAACCTTGATGTTAGTAGTTACTCTGGGCCTGAGGATCCCCCAGAAAGTTCTGCTAATCAAGGGACTTAAGCTTTTATTTATCCAGTGTTCCTTCCCCCCTTTATGTAGCAGCACCCAGTTACTTGGTGGGCAGTGCCCTTTTCTTCCATGTGGTTCTGGTGAACCTACCAATTCAGCACCACAGCAGGCCTGGGCAGTCACAATCCGTCTGCCTGGCCTATCTGATTGGAGCAAAGATGGGCACGTGACTAAGGGTGAACCCATGAGAATTTATATTCAGATGTTGGCAGGCTGGAGCTCCCTCCCTTTTGGGGGAGTGATGTAGCCTTGAGTTGTCTCGGTCATGCCTCCTACTTGTCGGGGAAGCATCTGCCAGAGCAAAGAGAAGCAGCGTTAGAGAGGAAGCGGGAGGGAGCTAATTTTTGAGAACACTGCATTAGTCCTTGGTGTCCCGAGGCCACTCTTAAACTTCCCGGTTGCACAAGTCAATAAATTCTCCTTTTCTAGGTGAAGAGATTGAGAAGTACAGACTGGTAATTACAAAATAGGCACAGGGATGTAAAGGAAATATAGTCAATAATGCTGTAATAACTGTATATGGTGCCAGGAGTGCTGGAAATGTCAAGGGAACACTTTGTAAAGTATATGATTGTCTAACCGCTATGCTGTACACCTCACACTAACGTAAAATAATATAATTTTGAATGTAAACTGCAATTTAAAAAATAATAAAAGCGCTGATTCCATAAGAAAAAAATGCACCTTTTCTGCTGACTTTGTATCACTTGCAACTGGAAGGAAACCGGGACTCTGTTTCCCTTAGTCAGGTGCTTAGGTGAGGCATGGTTCAGGCCCCAGGGATGACCTCTCCCAGCCAGAGCCATTCAGCCGTTGGAGGCCACAAAGGCCTCTTGTAGGAATGGTGCCACCGCAGCGATGTTCTATTTTCTCTTGCTCGCGTTCTTCCAGAAAATAGGCAGGAGCTCTGAGGCCTGCTTCTCTTCCTGCCTTCCCCCCCAAGCGACAACATCAGCACAAATGCGGCGCACCTGACCATCCACCAGTGTCATTCCTAGCCGTGGCCCAGCACCTCCTGTTAATCTCTGACGGATACCACTTGAAAAGCATGCTCCATTTCCTATAACAAAACCACCTAATTGGATTATAGACGCTTTGCACTCACAATTTCATTAGTACAAAACCATCATTGATGAGATGAAATGTGCTTACTTACTGTGCAGCCCTGACAAAGGCAGTCCCCCATCCCTACCTCTGTGTCCAAGTGTTTGCTCTCAGCCACATCTAACGTCTGTATCTATGCGTGGACCCCCACAAAGCCTCCCCTCTCCTTCTGGTGGGCCTGCCTGGGCTTCACCTAGGTATCGACTGGAATTTCTCCAAGCCTTCTCTAGCCCGTTTCCAAACTGATCTTCATTTATAATTTCCTGTGGTTTTCTAAACCAAATACATGGTCTCTAATGAGGGGGCCTCTAGGGGTGGGCTTTGGAGTCCAATAGACTTATGTTTGGACTTATGCTGTCATTCGCTAGTTTTGTGATCCTGGATCAGCCTCAGTTTCCTCATCTGTGCAATGGAGAAAAACTAACATCCCCAGGCAGGCCTGAGAGGATATGCAGATACATTGAGCTGTGACATTTGGCAACAGCTTTCTCCTCCTGGATCTGTTTGCATCTACTGTTTTGCATCAGGACTGGGTGCTTTTTGAGTCATGTACTGGTAAGTGTTTTTAACGACCAGAATATATGTATATATTATAAATTTTACTGATAAAAAGATGCTTGGTACACAATTTAAAAATTATAATAAAATATACAATCTTCTTTATTATAAATGCCATATAGCCAGTTGGTTCTCACAGAATGCTCTCATTGATATTCAGCTGAATTCTTGTATCCCTAGCTAGCTAACCTTTAGTTGCAAATGACAAACAACTATAATTCTGGCATGAATGTTGGTTGATATTTTTTGATCATGGTTATGAGTAAGAAGTATGTTGTGACCTAAAAAAAAAGAATAGTTTTTGAACACTGGAAGAATATTTCTTCAGCTTTCTGTGCAAGTCACACTACAGACATGATGCACTCTCTGATTTAATCTGCATTATTAACATGTTCTCAAGTCGTTAGTCTAGCCTAAGGATCTAAGTCCCTTGGGCTAAATTTGGCTTCCTGCCTATTTTCGTAAATAACGTTTGTTGGATTACTGCCGTTCAGGTATCCTCTATGGCTGCTTTTGTGCTGCCAGAGCAGAGCCGAGTGGCTGCGACAGAGACCTTATGGCCCGCAAAGCCTAACGGATCTACTCCCTGGCCCTTTGCAGGAGAAGTTTGCTAACCTAATTTCCCTGTCAACCAAATGATAAATCAATAAAATAATAAATTAATGAATAAATAAAAATAATAAAGTTACAGTGTTTGGGCCCTGGCGGCTGTGGCTCAGTGGATTGAGCATCGGCCTGCGAGCCAAGTGTTGCTGGTTCGATTCCCAGTCAGGGCACATGACTAGATTGCACGTCAGGTCCCCAGTTGGGGGCGCTAATGAGAGGCAACCGTACAGCGATGTTTCTCTCCCTCTCTTTCTCCTTTCCCCTCTCTCTAAAAATAAATAAATAAACAAACAAACTAATTAATTAATTAATTTTAAAAAATTTACAGTATTTGCTGATTTCCATGGTGTAAATACTCCCATCATGGCCAATTTGTTCAAGTACTAACTGATGTCACTGAATGCAGAGTTGGGAAGAGCTACTCAGCAGCCCACCATTGCATAGTATTCTCGCTGTACACTAGATACAGTAGATATAAATGACCTCAAGAGTGTAGATCATACTAAAATGTAGTAAAAGAATTAAGAATGATGAGTTTGGTGTGTTTATTACTTTGTCTTCATAGCAAAGGAAGAGAGCAGACCCCTTGAAAGAGAATTCTCCCTGAGGAGCAAGTGTCAGGCTTCATCCCAGAGCCCAAGACTCAAATGAAAGAAGTGGATAGGGTCTTCAGGCAGCTGTAACTTTAATCCACTCCTGTCCTATCCAGTGGCTTTGGCAGAAGTTGCATGCCTGACTTGCAAAGGGGGCTTTACGTCAACCTAAAAGATCTGAAAGGCCTTGCTAGATTGATGAAAACTCTGGGAACTGGATATTTATGCATTTGGAACTATATTACTTCCAAGGATATATGACTCACTACCTTCTCTCTAATTCTCTCCTTCCTTGTTCCTAGGAAATCATCATCTCCTGCTTTTCTTCTCACCCCTAGGACCCCTCAGTGTTGTTCTTCCTGGTGCTTCCTTCTTTGTGTGCCCCTGTCATAGGTCTTGAAACAGGAGAGTGAATGTAAGGGGTCTCTTTGGGAGGTGATCCTAGGACACACTGGTAAGCGGAGTAGAGCAGTGAGCCCGGGAAGTGAAGGAAGCAAGAATAGAGTCTATTGCTGAGGAGGTTACTGCCATGGGCTACTGGGGCTCCATCTCACTGGGGCCTCTATGAGATGGTGTGGGACATGCTTGAGTTGTCTCAGCTCATGGCAAGGAAGCTGAGACAGTCATCCTCCAACTCCCATGTGTCATTGGCTGAGAGCTCTTAACCCTGGCATTTCTGGCTTGCACCAAGCTCGGCCTGAAAGGCAGCCCCGAAGGAGAGTTTCAGTAGGATGTCATTGGCACATTGGAAATGGAGTGTTGAGCAGATATGACCCCTGAGGTCTCTGAGGGCATCTGCCACAGCCCCTCAAATGCAGTTTTTGCCCTCTGCTCTCTTCTCTGCCCATACCCAGTGCTCTCCATGTGCAATCTCATCTACTCCCTGACTTCAACACCCAGCTGTATACCAAGAATCCCCAAATGTCTGTCCTCAGCTATCCCCTCCTTGTCAGTTTCCAAGACCCTATTTCCCACTGCCCACTGTGCTTCTGCACCAAGTGTTCCACAGGCATCTTGAAGGAAACACTAAAGCTAAACGCATCTAACTCACCCCACGCCAGACATTGCTTTTATAGTTTCATTACTGGTGGATGACATCACCATTTTTTCATTCTCCCAAGCAGGAAATTTCAGGGTCATCTTTTTGCAACAGCCCAATTATTAGTTCTTTTGCCAGAACTATTTATATACAATATGTTCACACCACTTTCCTGAAAATATTTCCCTTATCTGCTGTAAAAGACACCTTGAAATGTCTGCCTTGCTCTATTAACCCTTGTAACTTGCCCCTATATTCACCAAAATGGGCCTGAAGCAGCCATGTTATCGTAAGACTATCTCCACCCTCATCACAGTTAATTGGACAAGCTGCACTAATTAGATTCTCCCAGGGATTTTGAATTGAAGCTAAAAGTTCTTGAATAGAGAGAAAGTGTAACTTGAGCAGGGAGTGGCAATGTTTCTCCTGCCACACTGATGGAAAAGACAGAAAGCTGGTCTGCAAAGAAGAAAGAAGCTGTGATTGAGATTTTGGCTGCCTAGAATCTGTTTGGGAAATCACCCTTCCTCATTCTCAGTCTATGTGGTTCAGATGGGGGTAGCTCCTGCCAGAGAACTCTGGTCTCCTGGCTGCAGTGATTGGGTCAGTATTGGACACATGTGCCAGGCTAGGCCAATTAGAGTATTCCACTCCTTGGCTAACAGTGATTGGTTCAGGAATAGGTCTATGACCCAACACAAGGCCAGTCAGTCATCGCCTGAACTTGAGCTGATACTTTGAGGCAAGGGGCTTTCCTTTAGTTGAGATTGTTAGCTCTGTACATGATTTAAGATGAGATGTTTACCTCCAGTTAAAGACAGTCTTCTTGGAAATGAAGCCAACATAGAAGAAAGTAGAATGAAATGGTAACAGGATCTTGATGATGTCCCTAGACCCCTGTACCTATCAGTGCCTGAAGTTGTATTTACTCCTAGATTTCCCACTTGTTTAAAATTAACACACATAACGTAAAACTTACCATGTTAGCCATTTTAAGTGGACAGTAGTCCCTCGCTATATCGCGGTTCACTTCTCGCGGCCTCACTGTATTGTGGGATTTAAAAAATATATTATATTGAATTATTTATTGCGGATTTTTAGCTACATCGTGGGATTTTGCGATACTGTATACGTATGTTGTTAAAGTTACGTAGGTTTAAGAGTGTGGAATAAATGTACGGTTCCTACTTCGTAGGGGGAGTCTGGAATGTCGTCGGCAGCCGTCCATCTCGAGAGACGATGGTGTAGCTTCTTAAGAGTCTATCTGCACCACCGAGAATGGTTGTGCAGTCCGACTCGGGAGTGACACGGTATCTGTCTCCTCCCGTGTTGAATCGACATCTTGTGATGACGCTGGAGTGTCCTCTCCAGTGAAGCTGAAGCTACAGAGCCTGGGCAGGGTGATATGGAGGGTCTGCTGTTGCCCATGCAGCAGACCCCCCCTCTCTTTGCAGCTGAAGGGTCCAAGGGAAAGACGGAGTCAATACAGCTTGGCTTCAGGTGCGCCGCAGGAGTTGCCAGTGTTGACTACAACGTCAAACCGCCTTAGGGAGTCCGGCTCCGGATTTTCTGTCGGGGTTTACTCCCTTAGCCTTTCCCCTGAAGAGGTATGCCGCAAGGCAGCGGAGGTTTTTTGGAGTCAGAGTTTTCCTTCTCTGATGTACCCTGACTGGAAGATCGAACCAGCGACACTTAGCTCGCAGGCCGACGCTCAATCCACTGAGCCAAACCAGCCAGGGCAGTCTGGAATGTAATACCTGCAATAAGTGAGGGAATACTGTACAGTAAGTACATCCGCATCATTGTGCAACCATTACCACCAATCAGCACCAGAATTTTTCATCTTCCCAAACTGAAACCATTAAACAACATTCCGTTCCTCCCTCCCATAGCCACTGACAACCACCATTCCATTTTCTGTCTCTATGAGTGTGATAGCTCTAAGTCCTGCATGTAAGTGAAATCATACAAAATTTTGCTTATTTCACATAGCAAAATGCCTTCAAGATTTATCCACATAGTAGCAGGTGCCTAGACCTCCCAGCTTTGAGAGGCAATGCATTCCCTTTTTAGCTTGAACTATTTTGAGTTATATTTCTGTCATATGATCAAAAGAATTCTAGTAAATAGAAAATAGATGTGGAGAGGGAAAAAACAAACAAGATGAATGGTAGACTGAGAGTCCCTCTTATTTTCCAGTTTTCAATTCTAGCCCCTTTCTAGCCCTGACTGCGTGAAGCCCTTGATAGCTCTAAAGAGAGAGAGCCATCTTTCTCTCTGAAATGAATGAATTTCTGTTAACATGAAAGCCTTG